>NC_087291.1:17573309-17889248 GCF_015220805.1 Pogoniulus pusillus
GTACCCAGAGGACTCTGAACTCGTAGCACTAAAATCTGGGGAGACATCTGCCTAGCTCAGCACCAGCCCCTGTCACCACCACCATTCACCGGCTGCTTGTGAGCAAAGTGGGGAGAAGGGGGAGGGTGGAGGTCCGGGGCAAGAGCAGCTGAAGGACACAGCTCACTTGGCCCACAGCAGCCTCTGCAAGTGATGAGCTGGAAACAGCAGGGAGGAGAGGTGAGCCTGCCCAGCAGGCTGTGTTAGCTCCATACCTTCTGTGCCAGCCCTGCCAGGTGCCAGGCAGCAAACACCAAAGGAGCAAGCAGCAAGTGGCAACTGGGAACTTCCAACAAGTATTGCTTTTGGTCCTTTTCCTTCACACTAGATTTTGACCTGTCAGCTTTCAGATAGATGTACCTGGCTTAGAGTGCTTCACTTCCCCCCTTTTAACCAGCTCGAGAACACTTTAAAAGGTTCTGCACACTGCAAGACAAATCAAAGAGGAGAGTCACACCCAAGCACTCCAATCTTGGTGCTCCCCAAAGCAGAGACCAAAATTTCACAGGGATCTCCCCAAACCTTGCAGCCCCTTCAAAGGATCTCCCAAAACACTGCAGCCCCTTCAAAGGATCTCCCAAAACACTGCAGCCCCTTCAAAGGATCTCCCAAAACACTGCAGTCCCTTCAAAGGATCTCCCCAAACCTTGCAGTCCCTTCAGAGGATCTCCCAAAACCTTGCAGCTCTTCCCAAGGCTCTCCCAAAACCCTGCAGCTTTCCCCAAGGCTGTCCCCAAACGTTGCCATCCCACTAGCAAGCACATAAAGGAAGCATACCAAGATCACAACCCCCCAGAGGAACCATCTGGGTCTTTAAGCTGCCTCACACAGGTCCTGGGGGCATCTCAGGAGGGTTTTTGTTTCCCAGTATTGGTGGCTCCAGACTCGTGCTCTGTAGGGGACATTGTCACCCCTGTTGCTCCAGCCAGAAGCTCAGCAGCAAGGCACAGTTCTTTCACTCTGAATAAACTGGGAATTGGGGTGGAAGCGAAGGGATTTGGGGGTTCTTTTCTTTCCTGGCCCTTCAGAGATGTATGCTGGGATAAAATTAACGCTCAAGGCAGTGAAGAATCCCCGAGAAGGAGGCGCAGGAAGCAGCTACCTTTAGAGTCTGATGGCTGCTCGGAGTCCCTGCTTGGTGAAGGGGATGGGCACATGTGAGAGTCTGGCAGCAGCTTTGAGTAACAAGCACCTCTGAGCACACAGGCAGAGCACCCTTAGAGTCTGTGCCTGCTGAGGCAGAAATCAGGTCAGAGAGGAACTGAGCTGCAGTGAGAAGTTGCAAACCTGTCCCTGCAGAAGCTCTGCCGAGGCCAGGAGGAACCGAGTGGCTGCCTTGGCCCACAGGAACCTCCACACAAAGCACCTGCAAGTGCCAAGGGCTGTGACTCCCCTGGAGTTTGCTGCATCAGCTGAAGTCAGTTCCAGCCCTTCTTGCACCCCTGTGTCTGCTCCACTCCAGCCCTGGGCTATTTCAAGTGCTGGCAGCCTCAAGAGCCTCACTGCAGGTTTCCACCTTGAAGGCAGCTGCAAGGGTCTCAGTGCCCAGGTGGTCCTGCGTTAGAGGGACTCAGAGGGAGGCAAGGCTCGGCAGGGGCCGCTGGAGCTCCTCCAGCCCAATATCCCTCGTAAGGCAGCTTTACCAGAGGGGACTCAATCCCAGCACCCAGCCACGGGGCCAAGGCTGAGCTGCTGCAGGCATAGAAGAGAGGAGCTGGGGAGCAAGAACTGCCCCCACAGCACGGATCATGGCGTGGTTAAGCCAGGAGGACACTGAGTACAGGAGGCTGTGCAGCTGTCGAAGGCACAGAGCTGCTTTTCAGCCTCCAAGGAACACAGGCAGGCATTTTTTTCAGCCAACAGGACTACTTCACATGATCCTGTTTCTACCTTTGCCAGCAAACAGTGGGAAGAGGAGGACTGAATCACTGGAGACTGCATGTGGCCCTGCTGGGAGTGCTGTGTTCTGAAGAGCTCTGGGGTGCAGCACACTCCCCTGCAGCGCTCCAGCCCAAAGACACCAGTGAACTGGCTGGGGGAGGAGGAGAGGGCATGCTGAAGGCAGTTCAATCATGGACATGTTGCTTTGGTCATCTACATGGTGACAACCTGCAAGTCTTTTCCTGCCTGCTCTGGTCACTTGGATGTACCTAATGGAGATGCTTTGCCCTTCCAGTGGTGCTTTGCTTTCTTCACTAATCATCTTTTCTTGCTCTGCTCAGTAGAATTCTACTGAAAAGCCACATTGGGCTGTGGGCTTTAGGATCTTGCTTTGAGCTTAAAGTGGTTGGAAATGCTGTCACTGCATCAGTCCTGGCAGCAGCTTTGCCTTCAGGACAGTGATGGTGGTTTGTGGCCATGAAAAATTTGGTTTAACATACCTGGAATCACAGAATGACAGAAAGGTGGGGGCTGGAAGGGACCTCCACAGGTCATCCAGTCCAATCCCCCTGCTAAAGCAGGGTCACCCAAAGCAGGTTGCACAGGAACACATCCAGGCAGGTTTTAAAGGTCTCCAAACAAGGCTCCACAACCTTTCTGGGCAGCCTGCTCCAGGGCTCTGGCACCCTCACAGTCAAGAAGTGAAACTTTCTGTGTCTCAGTTTGCCTCCACTGCCCCTTGGCCTGTTGTTGAGCACCACTGGAAAGAGCCCAGCCCCAGCACCGCCACCCTTCAGCCATTGCAGGTCCCCTCTCAGGCTGCTCTTCTCTAGGCTAAGCAGCCTCAGGTCCCTCAGCTGCTCCCCACCAGACCTGTCCTCCAGGCCCCTCAGCAGCTTCACTGCCCCTCCAGTAAGGTCTAGGAGCCTGCTGTGCCACCTGAGCCAAGATGCTTCAATCTGAAGTTTCAAGGAACAAACAATAAAAGTGAACTGAGGCAACCAAACAATAGTTAACTGCTTCAGCCCTGTCCTGCTGTGCCGCTCCTGCTAGCTGCGCTTGAGATGCCAAGCATGTACCAGCTGGTGTCTGACAGCAGACAGGAGGCATCTGGGAGGTGTCAGGTCCCCGTGGGATCCCAATGCTTTCACTTGAAAGCTCCAGAGAGCTCTTGGCTAACTCTTGAACAGATACCTCCTCATGAGCCTGACAGGGCTTTTGGAGCCAGCCACATAGACGGTGCTTGGTGCAGCAGCAGCAGCCAGATGGAGGAGATGATCACAGATGATCTGTTTGTTCCACATGGCTGAGATGAGCACAGCACCAGGTCCTGTTTGTCCCACACACGGCTGAGATGATCACAGCACCAGGTCCTGTTTGTTCCACACATGGCTGAGATGATCACAGTCAGCACTTGCCCCTGTTGGTCTGCCTGAGGTTACTCTCTGCCCAGCTCCCCACCCTTCCCCGGTCAAGCTGGACGGCAGCACAGCCTTGGGGGGGTGGCAGCTGCTGCTCCCAGTTTGGTGCCATCAGCAAACTGGGTGAGTGACCTCTTGTGTCCCTTCAGTGAGTGAAGGAGGCCAGATGGGCATTTCAGGACAAGTTCTGCTTTTCTCTGAAGCTTTGAGACACACAGAGAAGTTACCAAGAGCAGAGGAAGTCTTTGGATCCTTGGTACATCAACTCAGTGACAAGATGTAGCAACAGTGTTTTGGGTTTCTGCCTCTGCTGTCAGCCAAATGGACAAAGCCTTCAGGTTCAAACACTCTGCAGGAGCAGCACCACATCACTGCTGGATCTGACACCTCCCTAGGCCAGAATCAGCTGCCCCTGGTCCCACTGCCTTCAAAGGACATCTCAATAGGCAGACAGTGGCAGCTCTGATTAATGGGGTGAGGAGAAAAAGCTGTTGGCTTTGTCTCCAAGCACTGTTCCCAAGTGGCTCTGTTACTCAGTGAAGAAAATCACTGCAGGCAGTGGTGCAGAGGCCTGGTGTGATTGCCAGCTCAGCTCAGGATGGATGGCTCTGCCAACAGACAGGAACAGTGGACACCTTCCAGCTTCTCCAGCCCCAGCAGATAGCTCCAAGTGGCCTGAGATGTGCCACATAGAGCCTGATGCCTTTGTGGCAGCCCTGTCACCTCTCCCAGCATCAGCTTTGCCAGCAGTGCTGCCAGGGACTCCTCTAGGTAGACTTTCCCCAAGTCAGCCTGCTCTGAACAGGCTCCCTGTGTGAATTCAGGTCGTCTAGATGGCTAGGGAGGAAAATATGGGCTGCAGGTACACGTGGATGGGAAGAGGAACTGATGCAATGAAGCCTCCTGACTGCAGAACTGCCAAGGTTGGAAGAGACTTTTGAGATCACCAAAACATTCTAAACCCACCTGGATGCCTTCCTGTGGGACCTTCTCTAGGTGGTCCTGCTCTGGCAGGGGGGTTGGACTGGAGGATCTTTGGAGGTCCCTTCCAGCCCCTACCATCCTGTGTGATTCAGGCTGTCTACAGCAGAGGAGGGAACAGCAAAATTATCTTAGTATCAGCTCAAACCTTCAGCCCAAACCCATTATTCCTGTTCCCTGGCATTATTGCTTGAGAAGAGGGATCAAAGAGAGTGAGATACTAGAGGACCAGGACTAATTTCTCTTGTTAATGACATTCTGGCATTGGTGAATCAGTAAAATAAAGCCTCCCCAGGAAGCACAATAGTGTACAGCATTTATTACCTTCTGTTCCTCTGAAGCTCATCAATTTTGATAAGAACTAAATTCATCCTGAAACAGACATTTTTAAATCCAGATAAGAGGCTCTAAAATGAGTTGCTCTGCACTCCTAATCCAGGTGAAGATGAGAGGCTCTAAAATGAGTTGGTCTGCACTCTTAATCCAGATGAGAGGCTCTAAGATGAGTTGATCTGCACTCCTAATGCAGGTGAAGATGAGAGGCTCTAAGATGAGTTGCTCTGCACTCCTAATGCAGGTGAAGAGGAGAGGCTCTAAGATGAGTTGCTCTGCACTCCTAATCCAGGTGAGGATGAGAGGCTCTAAGATGAGTTGATCTGCACTCCTAATTCACATGCAAAGCAGACATTGGTCAAATATTGTACAGTGACTTGTGGCTCACACTGGTCCATCACAGAGCACAATTTCTGAGGGTGGAAGCAAGGAAATCACATTTTCAAGGAGCCCTCGTTTCAAAAGGAGCAGCAGCTCTGCGTGAAGCCAGCCTGGTTCTCGCTGCCTTGGGTTTGACTTACAGGGCACAGCTTTGCAGTATTTACAGCTCTCCACCCAGACAAGGAGCAGCTCTCTGCTGAGGGCAAGGGGAAAATGGAAGAAGAAGAAGCAGCAGCTGCAGAAATAGAATGGAAAGGGACTAGAAAAGTCATGGTTTGGAACACTGTGCCCATCCTTTAGAACACCATGCCCACAGACAACATTTTGCCTAAGTTTTACAGCGTCATGCCCTGGTTTAGCAACATTGCCCCCACGTTTCAGAGCACTTCCCCAATGCTTTAGAGCATCCCCCCCATTTTAGAACATTTCCCCCCCATTTTAGAACATTTCCCCCCCATTTTACATCTTGCCCATGCTTCAGAGCCTCTTGCCCATGTAGAACATTTTCCCCATGCCTCAGGACCTCTTGCCCATGTCTTAGCTCATTCCACCTTTGTAGAGAGTCTCCACTAGCAGTAAGAGAGGTGAAGCACAATGGTTCTGGAGAGAGTATTGCCATTAGTCCAGGAGAGAGCCATCTGCTCCATGCCAACAGAGGAAGGTAGAGGTCAGGAGGGCAGCAGCTGTCTCCAGTTATCTTTTGGGTCTGTCTATGTCATCAATAGCAGCCAGCAGCTTCTGTCTTGACTTTTTGTTGATGTGGGAGCCCAGACAAACATTCACCAGGTTGGTCAACTGCTTAGTGGAATACTCCTGGCAAAGGAAAGCAGATCCTGTTATGGTAGGGCAAGGCAGCAGGCAAAGAGAGGAAATGATTCAACCCAAAGTCCACGCTGGGGACTTTCCAACTGACAGAAGCAGTCAGTACCCCAAGGAGACTTAAAAGTGGTAGTGAAGTCAGGTCTGCAGAGTTCCATAGCTGAGGCAGACCAAAGTTTGTTTTGCTACATGGCAGATCCAGATGGAAAATGTTTGTGGTCTTAGGAGTGTTGGACTGAGTTGACAGAAAGTAATTCTGGGACTATCTGGGAACATAATTCCACTTTTAATGCATTTTCCTTTCTTGGGGAGGTGTGATGGGAAATGCAAATGGGATAAGCTGATAACAAAAAGCCTTGTCCTAAATGCTAGCTCAGGTGACAAGGAGGTCTTTTAAGTTGACTTCTCATTCCCAGTAAGCTTCTAAATGCTTCCAAATACAGGGTCTGAACAGAAAGGGAGCTGAGTAGAGGGCCTGAACAGAAAGGGAGCTGAGCAGAGGGCCTGAACAGAAAGGGATATAAAATATGATTAAAAAGAGGAAAGAAAAGGCAAAAGCTGTTAAGAATTCTTGACACTTGTCAAAACACAACATGTGCCAGTGCTACCTTTAGACCTAACACCAGCCAAACACAAATGAAGGACAAGGTTGATCCTGATTCACTATTACCACATGAAGGAAGAAAAAGAGAGGCTCTTATGCATGGAGCATTAAAACTTAGCTTAAGCTACTCCTACAGGCACAGTAAAACTTTCTGGTGTGATTTCGAATTGTGCTGCTTGATGGTGCAATAGAAAAGAGGTTGGAGTGAGGTGAGAGTTGGTGTCTTCCTAGTATCAGGTGACAGAAGGAGAGGAAATGGCCTCAAATTGTGCCAGGGGAGGGTTAGGTTGGACATTAGGAAACATTTCTTTGCTGCAGGAGTAGTGAAGGATTGGAACAAGCTACCCAGGGAGGTGGTGGAGTCCCCATCCCCTGGTGGTGTTGCAGAAAGGTGTGGCCATGGCACTCTGGGACACGGTTTGATGGCAGTGGTGGGGTTGGTTGAGGGTTGGACTCAATGCTCTTAGAGGGCTTTTCCAGCTAAGATAATTCTGTGATTCTATGTTGGACATCAGGACAATTTTTCTTCCCTGAAAGAGTTCTCCAAGCCTGGCAGAGGCTGTGCAGGGGAAGTGGTTGCATCCTCACCCCTAGAGGTGTTTCACCCATGTGTGGATGTGGTGCTTGGGGCCACGCTTGGAGCCTCTTACCCTGTGCTCTTTGATCCAGCTCTCCATGTCGTTCTCTGTCAGGTAGTAAGCTTTAATGTAGGTCTCCACAAACTCCTTATCTGGAATGGGCCTGATGTCTGTTAGCTTCTCCAGTTTCATCAGGAACTGCTGGAAGTCCAGCTGCATCAGGGCACGGCCTTCATTGCTGCACTTCTTCACGTTGGCATAACTGAAAAGGCAAGCATGGGACAGCAGAAATCAGAAGGGAATGAAGTTCATCTGATCCAAGTTGTTTGACTTCAGCCCTTCATACCTTAAGGAGGAACATAGTCATGGTGTGAAGCTAAAAGCAAACAAGAACTGCTCTTAGGGGATCAGATGCATTAGCATGGCGAGTTTTAGCCCCACTCAGAGCAGAATCACAGAATGGTAGGGCATGGAAGGGACCTCTGGAGACCATCCAGTCCAACCCCCTGCCAAAGCAGCATCACCCAAGGCAGGTCACACAGGGAGGCATCCAGACAGGTCTGGAAAGTCTCTAGAGCAGGAGACTCCACAACCTCTCTGGGCAGCCTGCTCCAGTGCCCTATCACAGAATCACAGAAACATCCAGGTTGGCAAAGCCCCTCAGGATCTCTGAGCCCAACCTAGAACCCTACTCAGCAAGATTCACCTTAAACCATCTCACTCACAGTAAAGATCTTCCTCCTGTTGAGGTGCAATCTCCTTCCCTTTCCTTGGTGGAAAAAGAAATGACCAAGTATGTAAGAAAAAAGGAACTGGCATGATAATGGGCCTGGGTTTTAAAAGGAGGGAGCAGTGGAAGCTGAGGATCCTCAGTAAACAGCTAGCACTTGAAGAAGGATAGTGCTGAGGCCCTAAATTAGAGCAGACAGCAGGAGAGTGGGATGGGAAGAGTGAGATAGGTAGTAGGGAGTGCATAGGTAAAAGTAACCAGGAAATAAATATGGAAACATGAGCAGGAGGAGTGGGAGACAGCAGATAGCCTGTGATGCAGGACAGGTTGTGCTGAGACCACAAAGAGATGCAGCAAAGGGACAAGAAGAGAGGAAGAACTGCAAAGGATGAGAAGCCTACCACACTCAGGCTGCAATGCTGCCTGGGAAAGCAGTGACACAGGGTGAGGGATGGGCAAGGGTTAGCAACAACTGACTCAGGTGCTTGAGCCAAAGCTAACTGAGAAATGTCTGTTTCTGAGCAGCTGGGCAAAACCCTGCCCCATGGCTCCTCTAACAAGACTGCTGGGAATGACAACTCCACCTTCCTGCTTGGCAAAGGCAAATGGCATCACCGCAGAGATGCTGACAAGTACACTGCAACTTCCTTCTTTGCTGTGCCAGGAAATGATCCTTTTTCAGACAGGAGGTTCTTTGAAAGACAACAACTTTGATCCGAATGCTTCAAGAAGACACTCGGTGTCATTTCAGGGATGTGCTTAGTGGCAGTGGCTTAGCAGCAGGGGTGGGACTGTGAGCTCTAGGTGAGCAGCTGGACCTGATCTCAAAGGCCTCTTCCAGCCTCTACAGCTCTATGATTCTTCAGCAGTATCTTAGGCACAAGACCATCCTCTTTAGAATTAATGCTGGACCTGACTCTCTCAAACATCTGCTGTTGTGAGACCCTACCTGAAGCACTGCATCCAGTGCAGGTGTCCCCAGCACAAGAAGGACATGGAACTGCTGGAGCAGCTCCAGAGGCGGCCACAAAATTGATCAGAGGGCTGCAGAACCTCCCCTGTGGGGACAGGCTGGGAGAGCTGCAGAGTTGTTCAGCCTGGGGAAGAGAAGGCTCAGGGGAGACCTTACAGCAGCTGAAGGGGGCTACAAGAAAGCTGGAGAGGGACTTTTTACAAGAGCTTGTTGTGATAGGACGAGAGGGAATGGATTGAAGCTTGAGGAGGGCAGATTGAGACTGGAGATTAAGAAGAAACTCTTCATGGTGAAAAGTGAGGAGACACTGGCACAGGTTGCCCAAAGAGGTTGTGGCTGCCCCCTCTCTGGAGGTGTTCAGTGCCAGATTGGATGAGGTCTTAAGCAAATGAAAGTGTCCCTGCCCATGGCAGAGGGGTTGGAACAGGATGAGCTTTAAGATCCTTTCCAACCCAACTCATTCTGTGAGTCTCTGAATCTCTGTCAAGTTTTAACTGTCTTCCAGGCTCCCCAAACACACAAGACCTTAGCAGTGCACTACAGACTTAGCACTTTCAGCCACACAAAAATCAGCCTTCTCATTACAGCCACCTGTAGCCCCAGAGCTCTGCTGAGCTGCTTACCCTTCCACAAGAGTTCTGTTGGCCAAACGTATGCAGTGCTCCCAGAGGATGTTGGAGACAGGCAGCGGGATGCGCACGCGCCGGGACACCTCTGCCAGCCTTCGGTTAAAGCCTTCAAACTCCTGAGGAGACAGAGCATCATTACTGCCTTTGCACACAGGGATCCCTCTCTACACATCTCTGCCAACAGCAGGGAATTAGAAATGGGCATGGAGAGAATAATGGACATAAGAGCCAAGCAGAGAAGCTTAATAGGCACAGACTGTAGAGAGAAGCTTAAAAGCATAAAGCAGAAAGCGTTTTGCTGCCTGTGGTGTAAGAGCACAGAATCATTTTGGTTGGAAGAGACCTTTAAGGTCAAGTCCAACCACTCTCTGGCCCTGCCTACTCTACTGACTGTATGTTTAGTTACCATTCAGGGCTCAGACATGACATTCACTGAACTTCTGTGGTCACCTTAATCCCTTCCATGTAGCCAAGTTGATTGGCCAGGGCTGGGTGCTAGGTTGGACTGGATGAGCTTGGAGGTCTCTTCCAAGCTGGCTGACTCTGGTTCAGAAATGCCTCCCTGAAAACAATCTGCTGGCTGCAAGAACAGTGCAAGTTTGGGGCAGGGCTCAAGTCCTCACTGAAAACAATCTGTTGGCTTGTCACAAGGGTGTCCAGCAACAGGACTAGGGGCAATGGTTTGAGGCTGAGGGACAGCTGGCTTAGACTGGATCTTAGGAAGAAGTTGTTCAGTATAAGAGTGCTGAGACTCTGGAATAGGTTGCCTAGAGTGGTTGTGGCTGCCTCCTCCCTGAAGGTGCTCAAGGCCAGGTTGGATGAGGACCACTTGAGAGGCTGTCTGCCCGTAGCAGGGATTTTGGAGTAGATGAGCTCTGAGGTCCAGTTCTGTGATGAAAATCCTCACCTTTAGAAGAGCATCTACATAGATGTTGTGTTGTGACATGATTTCCTTCACATCCCACTTGACATTAGCCATCAGCAGCAGCATCTGTTCATAGTCAATGGCTTTAGCAGCCACGATCCAGTACACAGGCTTGCGAAGTTCGCTGGCAGTTGACACTGTCTGCAACAGAAGAGAAGTAAAGCTGAGCCCAGCAGCTGGCTGGCTAGTGAGAGCAGCACCTAGCTGTGCTGCACAGGTTTCTGCCCCATATTGTACAGGCTGCTGGGGAAACATCAGCTGGGAATGAGGCAACCCTGACCTGAGAGTAGAACTGCTGAAGAAAAGGCTTCTTAGCAGCTGGCATCACCGCATCCAGATGAGGCTGAAGAAACTCAAACTGCTCAGCCAGAAACACCCTTTGAAAGCAAGGAAAGCTGAGTGTGAACTAAATGCAACATTTGGCAGCTCTCTGCACGACTTGTACTCTACAGCTGACATATTTGGCACCAACAATGTGGAAGCTTGGAAAATTCACTTGAGGAGGACCAAGAACTGCATCAGTTTTGGGCCAGAGCATCAGCAAGTGGTCTGCACTCTGACAGCAAACAAGGACATGCTTGAATAAAGGGAGCTGATCATCAACAATGAGGCTTGAACATCCACAACTCCCATTCCCCTTCAACTCTGGAAACCCTGCAAAAGGCCAAGCCCAAGGCTAGTAAATTCAGTGGAGAAGTGTGGCCTCAGTTCCACACTGCTGGGCAGGCAGCACTGATGTGAATGAAGCCAGGTGAGAATTCCAAACTGACATCCTGATTACTTAGACAGAAGTGAATCTTTAGAAGTCATCATAGAATGGTCTGGGTTGGAAGGGACCTCCAAATTCATCCACTCCAACCCCCTGCACTCAGCAGGGACATCCTCCACCACAGCAGCTTGCTCACAGCCTGCTCCAGCCTCACCTTTAATACCTACATCCATAGAGCCTAAATCACCTCCCTGGGCAGCCTGTGGCAGTGTTCCAGCAGCCTCCTGCTGCACAACTTGTCCCTCACACCCAGGCTCAATCTGCTCTGCTCTCATTCCAAACCATTGCCCTGGTCCTGTCCCTGCAGGCCTTTGCAAACAGTCCCTCTGCAGCCTGCTTGCAGCCCCTTCAGGCCCTGGCAGGCTGCTGTTAGGTCTGCCTGGAGCCTTCACCTCTGCAGGCTGCACACCCCCAGCTCCCTCAGCCTGTCCTCCTAAGCAGAGCTGCTCCAGCCCCAGGATCATTTTTGTGGCCTCCTCTGGCCCTGCTCCATCAGGTCCATGTCCTTCCTGTGCTGAGGGCTCCAGAGCTGCCCCAGTCCTGCAGGTAAGGTCTGAGCAGAGGAGCAGGATCCATCTCTGGCCTTGCTGCTTTGGATGCAGCCCAGGCTGCCATTGGCTTTCTGGGCTGCCACTGCCCACTGCCAGCTCCTAGCTTCTCCTCCACCAGCTCCCTGAAGTCCTTCTCTGCAGAGCTGCTCTCAATCTCATCATCCCCAGTCTCTAGGACTGCCCCAACCCAGGTACAGGACCTTGCACTTTGCCTTACTGAACCTCCTGAGGTTCAGCTCAGCCCTGCTGCAGCCTGTGCAGCTCCCTCTGGATGACATCCCAGCCTTCACATGAGAACAATTCTTTCCCCATTGGTAGGATTTCTTAATAACAACCTAGGAAATAACTACACTTCTGACCAAGCAGGTGTGAAAAAGAAAGCTCCTATCAAAGACTTTTTTACTGAGCCTTGAATCTTCAAGGTGTCACTTTAGGTGGGCAAAAAGCCTACACCTCACTCTTATTTAGACCAAATCAAACCACCAGGGGGGTTATTGGCTTGGTCCAGTATCTTCTTCACAGGTACACACAGGACATCACAACCCAAGCCAGCCCAACAGGAACTGAGCAGTTTTGAGTCTCAGCCATCACCCTGTGAGTGCTTAGTTCAAGGCTGAAGTGAGGCACACAGATTAGATACTGCCATTAGCCTCCTGAAAATGAAGCCTTTTCTTTTCAGGCTGTTAGATTTGGCCTTGTCCTGCTACAAATACTCCCAACAGCCTCTTGAAAATGAAACCTTTCTTTTCCTCTTAGATTTGGCCTTGTCCTGCTACAAATCACTGGGCCAGCTGCAGCCAATTTTCACTCCTTCCTGGTGCTCTGACCAGATGGTTAAGCTCCACTACCTTTAGTTACTTCTATCACCCCTATTTAAAAATCACATTGAGAATCATGATTATTTGGCCCCTTGAGAAGGCTTTTGGCTTGTAAATACAGCTCCTCTTCAACATCCATGGCTTGCAGCACCCACAAAGTACAGTGCACAGCAAACAACCTACAGAGACTCCGTGGCCACCACTCTCTCTGCCAAACCGTAGAGGGAGTTGCCAGACGTCAAGACCACCAAATGGCTGAGGTGTGGGCTTGGCACCTTCTCCTTTCTCTCTTCAGCAGCTGAGAGAGTTCCTGAGGAATCAGCAGAGACCTCCTGAAAGAGAGAAGGAAGCAAGTGAAAAACCACAGCAAGAGCAAGCACGGCTCCAGCTGAGCAGTGTCCCATGGCAGGTAAGAGAGAAGAATGCTCCTCACCCTGAAGTGCAACTGACAATCAGGCCTGGGTCAAAAGAGAAGCAGAGAGTTTTGTGTTTGGACAGGGGGTGGCCAGACAGGTGGGAAAGACAACAAACCACATCATGTGCTACAGGCTGGGGAGAGAGTGGCTGGAGAGCAGCCAGTGTCTTCCCACCCAAACCGTTCTATGATTCCATGAACTCATGCCAAGTGTCAAGGTTAAGAGCAGGCAGAACATTGCATTGCAGTTGGCAAGGGAGAGGGCACTGCAAGGAGGTCAGAATCACAGAAGCATCCAGGTTGGAAAAGCCCTTCAGCATCACCAAGTCCAACCTAGAACCCTACTCTACAAGGTTCACCTTAAGGTGACAAAGAAGACAGAGAGGGAGGTTATTCTGGCAGGAAACCATCTGCCAGCCCCACTGTGCTTATACTGCAGCAATTAAAGGCAGGGCAGGTGCAAATGGTTTATGTCCAAATGTGTGAGGTCTTGGTGAGAATTGAAGTGACACAGAGTGAGCAGAATGATCAAAACTTCGCTGCTGCAGACAAAGCAGCACCAGAATGTGTTCAGTGCTTGGCTGACAGCCAAGCCTGAAGTGACACTAAGAATATAAGACCACTGGGAAAATAATGGTGCCCAAGCTGTTAAAAATGGTGTGAGGTGTGGAGGAATAAAAAGATCACAAGTTCCACTTTAACTATTTTGGATTTTAGCTGACAGTTGCCTCCTGTGATGTGACAGCCCAAGGCAACAGGGAGGTGGAATTGCTAAATCAGAAAGGCTCACTCAGTCCTGCAGCTCCCAAAGATGTCAAACACGGACAGAAAAAGTGGTTACAGCAGATGGGAAAAAGAAGTTCTCACTGCCAAGGGGGGGGAAATCTTCAGCATTCTGGGGAAAAAAAGACTGTAATGGGTTACAGAAGTAGAAAGTGGATTGAGGAGGGAGCCCTGAAGGATCTTCAGGCTGAGAGAGTTGGGGCTGTTCACCCTGGAGAAAAGGAGGCCATGGGGAGACCTTTGAGTGGCCTTCCAGTACCAGAAGTGGGCTACAGGAAAGCCAGGAAGAGACTTTCTAAAGGGCTTCCAGTGACAGAACCAGGTGAGAATGGGTTGAGGCTTGAGGAGGGGAGGTACAGACTGGAGATTAGGAAGAAATTCTTTCCAGTGAGGCTGGAGAGACACTGGCACAGGTTGCCCAGGCAGGCTGTGGATGCCCCTTCCCTGGAGGTGTTCAAGGTCAGGCTGGAAAGGACCTTGAGCAAAGGTGTCCCTGCCCATGGCAAGGGGGTTGGAAGTAAAGGATCTGTGAGGTCCCTTCCAACCCAAACCATTCCACAAACCCATGCTTTTCAGCAGGAGCTGCTGCTGGGTCCCAGGTGCTCAGCTGTGGCTCTGTGGACACTTGCACACCTCTGGGCTTACAAATCAGCCCAAGGTTTGAGTGCCCAACAAGAAGAGCCTGAAGTGAGTAAAAGGAGAGGCCTCAGTGACTGCCAAAGAGAGGCAAAGCAATTGCCAAAGCCCAGAGAATGTTTTCAGCTAAATAAGGCAGAACACCCCAGGAAATCATTCCAATCTCCTGGGGTCATAGTCAAACAGCAGAAAAAGAAGCAGTGTGAAGAACTCTGCATGAATAATGGAGGGAAGGAGAACAGCTGCAGGAGTCCCAGCAGGTTTCCAAAGTGTTTGTCTTGTCAGAAGTTTCTTTTGCACACCCAAAGCTCTCTGCCACTGACACCTCAAGCATCCCTGCTATGGACATGCTGCAAATGTCTGCAGAGAGAGGAAGGAAAACCCCTCACAAATTATCTTTTCTTCCCCGTGGAAGGAGCATTCCAAGGTTCTTTGCTCCAAAAAGTCTCACTTTTGGAAGCAGCAGTATCACCTAAGGCAGCTATCTGCCCACACAGGCATCTAGGGAATGCTCAAGCTACATCTTGGGAAGTTTTAAGGAAGAAATTTTGTACACCAGGAAGAAATTCTTCATGCTGAGGGTGGTGGAGCACTGGCACAGTGAAAGGTGGTAGAAGCTCCCTTCCTGGAAATGCTCAAGGGCAGGTTGGACAGGGCTCTGGGCATCCTAGGCTGCACCAAAAGAAGTGGCCAGCACAGAGGAGGGATTCTGCCCCTCTGCTCTTCTGAGACCCCACCTGGAGTAATGTGTCCAGCTCTGGAGCCCTCAGCACAGGAAGGACATGGACCTGATGGAGCAGGGCCAGAGGAGGCCACAAAAATGATCCTGGGGCTGGACCAGCTCTGCTAGGAGGACAGGCTGAGGGAGCTGGGGGTGTGCAGCCTGCAGAGGAGAAGGCTCCAGGCAGACCTAACAGCAGCCTGCCAGCACCTGAAGGGGCTGCAAGCAGGCTGCAGAGGGACTGTTTGCAAAGGCCTGCAGGGACAGGACCAGGGCAATGGTTTGGAATGAGAGCAGAGCAGATTGAGACTGGAGGTGAGGAACAAGTTGTGCAGCAGGAGGCTGCTGGAACACTGCCACAGGCTGCCCAGGGAGGTGATTTAGGCTCTATGGATGTAGGTATTAAAGGTGAGGCTGGAGCAGGCTGTGAGCAAGCTGCTGTGGTGGAGGATGTCCCTGCTGAGTGCAGGGGGTTGGAGTGGATGAATTTGGAGGTCCCTTCAACCCAGACCATTCTATGAACGTTGTGAGTAGTCCACAACAAGCATGAGAAACACCAATTTGATGACATAGTCAAGATTCACCTGGACTTTTGTTAACTCTTAAAGATAGGCAAACAATAAATTACCCAATAGACTTTTTCACCATGGATCAAAAAGTGAAAGAAAAAATGATCCCATTTATAGCAGCAGATCAGCAAAAGTTCCTGAGAGATTAATAAACCTCATGCAATGCCTTTAAGTTAATAAGAATTGGCTAAGATTTCTTCCTCCTCCTCTCAAGTCTTAGCTGGAACACAGCTGCTAATTTCACCTGACACTAACTCCATCTGTGACAGCATTTGTTAAGTGTCTGAGGAAGGAATTCCAATTTACTCCTAAAAATGGTCTTTTAAATATTGTTTTGACTGATGAAAAAAGAGAAGTTCAAGACTGCAAAGCACTGCCAGGAACTGTGAGCACAGAGTAAAGTTTAAAACATCAACTCCATCACTTACCATTTTTCCATAACCCTTAACTGATTCATTTGTAAGATCTTCCTGGACTGAGTATTCATTTCTGAGTGCCCTGCCTTTGAGATGAATATCAAGAGGACTATTTTAATGCTTCCTAAAGGCCTGGGGTTATTACTTATCTCATGCTCCCTCTACTGACTTCATAAGAAACGTCCCCAAAACCCCTCAAGAAGCTTCTCTGAAAGTTTAGGATTTCATAGCACACCTGAAGGAATTAAAAAGGCATTAAAAGACAATCCTGTGGAAGGCCAAATCCTTAGGGAAGTCAGAGTGAAGCATCTCTCTCCAAATCCAAAGGGAGAAGCCTTGGAAAACAAATCCTGCCTGCTGCATCCATGGGATTAATTACTACACAAACCATTTATTAAACTGGAGCAGAGGAGATGCAGGAGTGTGCAGCTCTGGAGCTCCCAACACAAGCAGGACATGGAAGTGTTGGAGCCAGTCCAGAGGAGGCCACCAAGATGCTCAGCTATGAGGACAGGCTGAGAGAGTTGGGGCTGTGCAGCCTGGAGAGGAGAAGGCTTCCAGGAGACCTTGGAGTGGCCTTGCAGGATCTGAAGGGGGCTCCAGGAGGGCTGGGGAGGGACTATTGACAAGGTCTTGTAATGACAGGATGAGGAGGAATGGGTTTGAACTGGCAGAGGGGAGACTGAAACTGGATGCTAGGAAAGGGTTCTTTGCAGTGAGGGTGGTGAGACACTGGCACAAGTTGCCCAGGGAGGTTGTGGCTGCTCCCTCCCTGGAGGTGTTCAGCACCAGGTTGGATGAGGCCTTGAGCACCCTGTGCTGGTGGGAAGTATCTCTGCCTGTGGCAGGGGGGTTGCAACTGGATGATTTTTGAGGTCCCTTCCAACCTAACCCATTCTGTGATGCTATGTAAAGATAAGACTCAGGAGGGCACAATGAAGTGCACCTCCTGGATGCACTCCCCACAGCTCTGTCCCACTGAGCATTAACAGCACCCAGGCACTCACCAGGTCAATCAGACTCTCCTGGATTCTGTTCAGTGTGGTGCGCAATCTGCTGCTGCTCAGGCCCAGGCCCGTCGATTCAAACTGGAAGAAAGAGGATCTGTTTTATTTGGGAAGGGAAAATCCATTGGTTTAAAGCTTTACAGTGATGGAACAACAGGCTGAGTTCCTAAACACGAGCTACAGTCTCCTGACATTACAGCTGCAGCACAGAAACACAAGCACAGCAAATGACGTCGGCAGTGGTCACAGCACTCAGCGCTGCACTGGTGTGAGCAGTGACCCCAGGACCCTGCATGAAGATGACAGCTTCCCACTCACAGCAGCACCCCCAGTACCCAGCGTCCTCAAACACTGCAGCTGCTTCAATCCCCATCCCTGGCAATGTTTCCAGGAGGCAGAGAGGTGGTGCTGAGGGCCACAGTTTAGCCCCAGCCTTGGCAGAGTTGGACTCAGTGATCTTAAAGGTCTCTTCCAACTAAAACCATTCTGTGATTGTTAGGGAATTGTATTTGGGTGCAGGACTGCAGGAGGCCTCCCCTGGGTGATGAGCCCAGAGTGGTGTACCACAGTGTCCCAGCAGGACCTGCACAGACACCACAAGCAAGCCAAGTGGTCTGGGCTCCTCTCTGCAGCTACACAATCCGTTATTGACTACCTTGAGTAAGCAAAGTGGTGTCCATTGATCCTTACAAAGCAGGCCTTGTGAGCACTGCTTAGAAAGGTCTCCTTGAGAAACGTGCCATCTTCATGTTTTCCCAGCTGAGAAGCATTATGGGCTGGATGCTCAGCTGGGATAAAGCAGTAGAGCTCCACTGATGTCCTGGTGAATGCAGTGAGTTCTAGCAGCTGAGGGGCAGAGCCCACGTGCAGAACTACTGCAGCTACTTACCTTCCACGGGCAGCTTTAAGAGAAGCAAAGCACAAACAGCACAAGAAAGGCAGCTGAAAGGGGACAGCTGAGGAACACATTCATGTCAAGGATGTGGGAGTGTCTGGTGCAGTTCTGGTATGTGATTCACACCAAAAGGCAGTTTACTGAAGAACCCTCAGAGCACTGTTGTGCACTGCTTCGCTGGGCTCCCTTCAGCGCACTAAAGCAGGGAGCTGAGGTCATCTCCTCCACTCCTTTTCAGTGTCAAGTGGTTATTGTTTCAGTCCCCATTTATTGCCTCTGGAGATGTCCACCTGCCCCAGTCCTCCTACAGATTCCATGCAGATTTACACCTGAGCTGCATTCCCACTGGATGTACACTTGCTGGATCCACGGAGTGGTGACAGCTTTTTTCCTCTTACTTCGTAACTCTTCTCTCTCTCCCTCTCTCTCTGTCTTTCCCTCTCCTTTTTCTTCCCATTCTCCTTCTGCTCTGGTCCCTTACCAAGAGTTTTCACTGCCTCTAACAAACCCAACCCATCAGTTGTTTGGTGTCAGTTCACTTTTTACTCCAAGGGAACTTTTCAGTCTTAGATGCCCAGGGTTAGTTCAAGACACCAGGTCAGGACAGTTGCTCACTCATTTGAGAGCAGGAAGAAATGCAGCCTTAACTGAACTGGCAACAACCTCTTTAAGATTAATCAGCTTCTTTATGTGTGCCCTAACTTACACACACAGTCACAAAGAGTTTTAACCACTTAAGGAAGTTATATTACCAACATCTATTTTTCAGGCTCCCATCTGATGTTATTTTGTAGATAAAAAAGAGCCAGGAAGGCTCCTGTGGTCTAAATCCACTCCAGTGGTCTGAATCACACACCATCAGCCAGCTCTACTTGCTAAAAGTTCAGAACCACTATGGGGAGTGAGGATGTTTCAGCAGCATTACAAGAGAGTGTACTGCAATTGTAGACCCTTTGTAAGTAAGCATCAGTGCTTCCCACGGAGAAGCATCTGCTGAAACAAAGATTAGGCACACTACAGAAACAGCACAACTGCAACCACCCATCTGCTGGGAAATTTACCTGCCTAGCACTGGGCTGTTCTCTGTTAGAAGCAGAGAGGGAGGAACTCAGGATGGGCTTTAAAAAACAAACAAACAAGAAAACACAGAATGGGAAGTGGAAAAATAAATGAAGAAATGCAACAGGACGTGGATACCAGAGCAGCAGATCCAGCCAATGGCAAACAAGTGTTTCATCAAAACCCAAACCAACAGCCCCCAAACCTGCCCACCTGAAGGCAAACAAACTGCAGATACATTTGGCCTGCCCAAACCCACCCAGCACCACGAGGTGAGCCTGACAATCCGCTACGATTTGCCACCAGAGGCTGAGGAATTTGGAGTGCCACAATATTAGTACTCCTGGAGCCATCTCAGGGCCAAGAGAAGAGGCAGTTGGTTTTACACACAGATTTTCCTGCATGCTTTGAGACAATCCTGTTGGGAGCTGATCTGGGTTATGTAGAGCCACTGCCAACAAGCACTGATTTCAATTACAAGCTCGCTCCCAAGCCCCTCGCTTTCATTAGCGCGATTAGTTGGACAGCAGAATGCCAGACCTGAAGATGTGTACTTCACACCTCTCAAACCTGACTCACTCCTTAACCTTCGTGGCCCCCTCCTCCTCTTCCTCTCTGCTGTTTTTATCTGAGTTAGGGAAACACACACAGGAAAATTCAACCCTCACGCTCCCCAGGCTTCAAACCACCACCCTCCTCCTGCAGACTGCTCCTTTGCTCTCCACTTTCTGCTTCCAAGTATTTCAGGTTGCCTTGCTTGCCATCCAAACTGCTGCCAGAAAGAGAGGACAGAAGCTATGCAAAACACGGCAGCATTCGTGGCCCGGTGATAATGATGCTCCCAGCAGTTACTCCCCTCAGCGCTGACTTAATCAGCCTTTCCTTCCTCCTGCATTCAAATCCATCCTATTGCCACTCATTTTTTCTGGGGGTTACAGTATCAGGTGGTAGATCTGCAGTGAAGTGATCTCATCTGTGCTCTCGTTCTGTGTGTGCAGCAGGACATGGAGAACGTTTCTGCCTACCGTGTCGTTGCGGCCAAAGAAGGTATAGACTGCGTACAGGTAGTAATCAAAGAGCTGGGACATGAAGTGGATCACATCAAATGCAATTGGCTTCAGAATATTCATCATCTGCATGTATTTCCCTGGAAAATCCAACACACAGCATCAGTTTCCTCAGCACAAGGGCTGCAAATGGAAGGCTGAGCCTGACAAACTCCAAACCGGCTTTAGGAAGTTGGTTCTTCAGTCTGGAATATTGCTCAGGAACAACTTAGTCACCTCTTAGGGATGGGGAGCTTTGGAAACAGGCCTGCAGGGACATGGTTTGAAATGAGAGCAGAGCAGATTGAGCTTGGATGTGAGGAGCAAGTTGTGCACCAGGAGGCTGCTGCAACACTGCCACAGGTTGCACAGGGAGGTGGTTGAGGCCCCACCCTTAGAGACATTCAAGATCAGACTTGATGGGACCCTGGACAGCCTGATTTAGTTGGAGGTGTCCCTGCTGACTGCAGTGGGGTTGGACAAGATGACTTTGAGGGTCCTCTCTAACCCAGTGCAATCTTTGGAAGACTAAGACACCACAAATGCCTGAAGACTTCTCCTGAATGTGGATTTTAACCCACACCAAAGTGTCTCAAATCGTTGGTCTTCTGGTATCAAATTCAAAAGGGACAACCTTCTGGACCCCCTGCAGATTTCTGCTTCATTTAACAAGAACAGTAACAGTGAGAATCCCTTCAGCAGCCTCTGGCAAATGCTGTGCAGAGGCAGTGGAGATTGGAAGGACCAGTGTGTGTTTGTAGCTGCACATAAGGCACCAGAAAGAGACAGGATAAAAATCATACACCCAAGCCTAGATTTCAGCCAGCAGCTCTGGGAACGATGTGTTTCACATCAATGATACAGCACTTCCTGCTGTCTGTCCTTCGTATCTGGGGTAGGAACCCCCAGGATTTCCAATGTTCCTAGAGGGGCAGGCTGGCAGCAGCAGCTGTCAGAACTCTGCCACATCCAGGGAGAATCACAGAATCAAACAGGTTGAGAGACCTCCAAGCTCATCCAGCCCAACCTAGCACCCAGCCCTGGCCAATCAGCTAGAATCAGAGAATGGTTTAGGGTGAAGGGACACCACAGATCAGCCAGTTGCAACTCCCCTGCCACAGGCAGAGACACTTCCCACCAGTACAGGGTGCTCAAGGTCTCATCCAGCCTGGCCTTGAACACCTCCAGGGAGGGAGCAGCCACAACCTCCCTGGGCAACCTGTGCCAGTGTCTCACCACCCTCACTGCAAAGAACCCTTTCCTAGCATCCAGTTTCAGTCTCCCCTCTGCCAGTTCAAACCCATTACCTCTTGTCCTGTCATTACCAGACCTTTTCAATAGTCCCTCCCCAGCCCTCCTTAGCCCCCTTCAAATACTGGAAGCCCACTATAAGGTCTCCTGGAAGCCTTCTCTTCTCCAGGCTGCAGAGCCCCAACTCTCTCAGCCTGTGCTCACAGCAGAGCTGCTGCAGCCCTCTGAGCATCTTTGTCGCCCTCTTCTGGACTGGCTCCAACACTTCCATGTCCTGCTTGTGCTGGGGGCTGCAGAACTGCACACAGGACTCCAGGTGCGGTCTGAGGAGAGCAGAGCCAAGGGGCAGAATCCCCTCCCTTGCCCTGCTGCCCACTGCTCTTGCTGCAGCCCAGCACAGGGTTGCTGTCTGGGCTGCACTCACACTGCAGGCTCCTGTGGAGCTTTTCACCACCCCAGATCCCCAGGTCCTGTTCCTCAGGGCTGCTCTCAGCCATTCCCCACCCAGCCTGCAGTTGTGCTTGGGATTGCACCCACCCAGATGCAGAACCTTCCCTCCTGCTCTCTGTTGTTCTGCACTCAGTTTGGGAAAATGAAAATGAAGTAGGGTTATAAACAAACTCAAGGCTTTGAGGTCTGTGTTAGCTGAGTCAAACTGATCAGAGGGTTTGGTCTAGGAAAGCAATGCTCCCCTGTGTGTCTAACTCACACAGCACATAGCTTTTAGTGACAGGACAAGAGGGGATGGATTGAAGCTTGAGGAGCGGAGATTTGGACTGGAGATTAGGGAGAACTTCTGGACAGTGAGGGTGGAGAGACACTGGAACAGGTTGCCCAGGGAGGCTGTGGATGCCCTATCCCTGGAGGTGTTCAAGGCCAGCATCCTGCTCTAATGGAAAGTGTCCCTGCCCATAGCAGGGGGTTGGATCTGGATGGTCTTTATGGTCTCTTCTATGAATCTATGAACAGAGGGCACAGCTCCTTTCTCAGGGGCATAGCAAAAGTGCACTTAATGCAAAACCTTTCTGCTGCAGGGTTAGATCCTGCACTATCCTGCTGGCTGGCTCAGAGATGCTAATAGCACCAGCAGTCTGCCAGGTCTAAAAGCAGAAAGAGCAGCTAATAGTAACAGCCAGCAATTTTGGAACCAAAATGTAAATGCAGCTCACCCAGCACACAGGATCTGGCAGATCATTTCACAAATTGCCATATTCAAGGCAAGTTTTGATGTGATAGGTTGGAAGGAAAACTGGCAGGAGGGTGCTAAAATAATCCCTTTTTTCCTGTAGTCAACAACAGTGTTTTTCAAGTTAATGCTGTGCCCAGCAAAGTAATTTCCTAATCAATACAGAAAATGTTGGCTTAAGCAGAGAAACCGAACAACAAAAGAAACCAAATTAGCTTCTGGCATTTGGGTTTCTTTTTCTTTGAAGCAGTTACTTGTGTAGCTCAGTAAAAATAACTTCCATTTATGAAACAAATACTACAGCTGCACACCTGCTAAGATGATGGAGCACTATGGTAACGAGCAAGAAGAGCTTAGCATTGCTCCTTGCCAGCCTTCCACGTAGCTTAGACTCCCTGCTTGGATACTGTGCATCTGTGCCCCAGTTTGCTGACACACACAAGCATCTATGTTGTTATTCTGGGGGATCAGGCACAGGTTGCCACACTTCCTCTTTGGCACTTAAGCCCAATTGTTAATTCTAGGCTTAATTATTAATGTTTTGCCCCACAGTTTGATAAACAAACTGAAAAGCAGGCTTCAAAAACCCAGTTTGTCTTCCAAAAAGGCAAAGCCAAATGAAACCAACTGCAGTGCAGCCCAGGATGAAGATTTTCAGATGTTTGGGAAGGGATGGTACCCAAATCCGAGCAGCTGTCAGCTTCCTGGGTGCTGCATGACTATCCTCTACTGCCACGAGCTGATTTTTTCCACTTAGTGGTGAGATAAACACATTTTGAAGCCTGCCTGCCACCCCTCCATGGTACAAGGGTGATGTGTCACATCCTGGATTGTTAGGTTTCCAACTATCTGGGCAGCTGGTAGGAAGGTAATCCCTCAGGCAGCATCTTATGCTTTTCCAAAGGGCTACACACTCTGCTGCCCAAGTGTTGTCCCTACAAAGCTCTCCTGATGCCAAGAACATTTCTCTATTACTACATCACTCAGCATCCTGACACAACACAACACATGTTCCAAGAACATTTCCTCCTTGCTGCTCCAGCAGGATGCCAACTTCTAGCTGCTCCACATTGCTACCTAGTTGCACCCAAGTTCCTATTTGGGGTGAGAAAGGGGGAGATGAGAACATTTCCAAACAGCAACACCAGCCCAAATCCACATTGTGCTAGAAGGGTTTGAAAACACCACTTAAAGAGCAACTCCAAACCAGTTTGACTTGCTAGGGGCTCGCTCTTTAACAGCTAAAATTGCTGAATGCCTGCCAGGTTGCTTTTGAGCATTTCCAGCATTTCTTTTGTCCTTAAAGACACTAAGTTTGAGAGTGTTCTTTGTCAGATTAATCCACAGCCAACTGGTCCACACAAGCAATAAGTTACTAATAAGTAAGAAATGAATCCACACAAAACAAGGGAGGGGAGTAAACACATAACCTGCTGAATCACCTGTGGTTGAGTTCTAGTGTCTCTGTAGTAACTAGTAAAACCAAACACACAGCTTCCTACAACAGGCATGAGGAGCTACAACACCACTCACAAGGAAAAAGGAAGAAGTTCATTGCAATGAGATCACTTTGAAAGACTTAGGGGTTGTTTTTAAAGCCCCTAAGTCAGAGGGGTTGGAACTAGATGATCTTTAAGGGCCCTTCCAACCCAAACCATTCTAGGACCCTGTGCTATGTAACCAATCATTTAATTCAGCTACAAGATTTCTGCTGGGAGGTTTCTCATCACCATTATTGTTTTCTTAACAGTTCATGGCCTTGAGAGCAAGCAAAAGCTTCAAAGTTTACTTCCTCCTTTGGCAAGTGGGTTGGACTTGATGAAGGCTCTGGGGAGACCTCAGAGTGGCCTGAAGGGGACCTACAAGAAAGCTGGGGAGGGACTGTTTGCAAGGGCTCGTAGTGATAGGATGAGAGGGAATGGATGGAAGCTTGAAGAGGGCAGATTAAAACGGGAGGTCAGGAAGAAAATTCTTCCCAGTGAAGGTGGAGAGACACTGGCATAGCTTGCCCAGGGGGGTTGTGGATGTCCTCTCCAGTGAGAATGTTCAAGCCCAGGCTGGATGAGGCCTTGAGCAACCTGCTCTAGAGGGAGGTGTCACTGCCCATAGCAGGGGAGGTGGAACTGGATAACCTTGAATGTCCCCGGAGGTCCCTTCCAACCCCTCCCATTCTATGACACCCAAAAAACCACAGCAAAAATCACTAGAAGACAAGGCAGAGAAGAGAAAGTGCAACTGTCCACATACCAACAAGCCTGATGACATTCAGTGTAGTGTTGGTCAGGATGGGTGCATTGACTTTGTAGAGGTTATAATCTGATTTCTTTCTGCTCCTCAGAGTTTCTCGAGAGAAACTGAAGAAAACAAAACACAGCAGAAGCCTCTTAGATTCATGACAAGAGAACGAAGCAGCAGAGCAGTCTTTCCTCCCCAGCTGCTTTGACACACAAGTGTGACTTCCAGCACAGTACTCTACTTAGGCCAGAGGATAGCTGGGTTAGGATTCTAACATTTAAAGAAAGGAGCCTGGACTAATCTACATAAAATTGCACTAGAGAAAGGAGCTTCGGAGGGCTCTGTCTGGCTTCACTAATCACTCTCTGTCTGGCTTCACTAATCACTTTATCCACTCTGACTCAAGTTAACAGTTCAGGAAGTGAAGAAAATTAAACCAGTGCAAGTCACAACAAAGCAGGAGCAGCCTAGCAAAATACAGCTGGGAAAGGCTATCTGGAAATGGGAACAATTTAAGGAAGGTAAAACTAAACAGGCATTTGAGTTTTCATTCGTTGCAGCCCTATGAGAAGCAGGAGTTGGACTCAATGATCCCTACAGTTCCATTCCAATCCTGCCTGGATGTGTCCCTGGGTGACCTGCTCTGGTAGAGGGGTTGCACAGGATGGTCAAAGATCACATTGGATGCTTCTGTGCTCCACAACCTCCCTGGGCAACCTGTGCCAGTGTCTCACCACCCTCCCTCTAAAGAACCCTTTCCTAACATCTACTTTGAATCCAGGCTTTCTGAAGTTCCTGTCTGCAATAATCATGAGCAGTTTCTCCTCCCTGTTCTGGTGGTCTAAGTGCTGAGCTTTTCTGGCTATGCTGGTAGCACAAAGACCATTTGGTTGTTATCCTATTGTTACAGAGCAGAGATTAAACAGAAAATGAACCAGTTAAGAGTTCTGAGATGAAAATCACATCACTGAGACCAAGGACTCAAGCACTCTGGGTACCTTTTCACAGGGGCATCTCCTGTCTGCTCATCCACATAATCTCTTTTCAGCTCTTCAGGAACATCACTGTCACTGTCATACTCTTGATAAGCACTTTTTTCTTGTTCATCTGATTCGTACTGTTAAAAAAACAAGAACCCAAAAACTCAAGAAGATAATTAAACCAAATCTTACCACAAGAAAGCAAAAAAAAAAAAAAGAAAGCTGAAGAAAGAATTATTCATCAAAGGGACAAAGCAACAATATTCTAATACAGCTTTGAAGAGAATAGTACAAAGTTTTACATTCAAACATTTCTGACCAGCACTAGAGTTTGACAGAACTCCGAACACAAAACCAGGTCAAAGTTCTTGCTCAGTTTTATGGCAGATCTCACCCTAAAGTGAGAGTCCTCAGCAGTTAGATTACAATTAAAAGCTGCCTAACAAGTATCAGACAATGCAGACAATGTGAGCAAATACAGCAGAATCACAGAAGTGCTGGGATTGGAAGTGACCCCCAAAGGTCATCCAATTCAAGCCCCTTGCACTCAGCAGGGATGTCCTGCACTAGATTAGGTTGCTCAGGACCTTGTCCAGCCTCACCTCCAATAGCTCCAGCCATGAGGCCTCAACCACCTCCCTGGGCAGCCTGTGGCACTGCTCCAGCAGCCTCCTGCAGCACAACTTGTTCCTCACCTCCAGTCTCAATCTGCTCTGCTCTCATTCCAAACCATTGCCCTGGTCCTGTCCCTGCAGGCCTTTGCAAACAGTCCCTCTGCAGCCTGCTTGCAGCCCCTTCAGGTGCTGGCAGGCTGCTGTTAGGTCTGCCTGGAGCCTTCTCTTCTCCAGGCTGCACACCCCCAGCTCCTTCTAGTAGAGCTGCTCCAGCCCCATGATCATTGTCATGGTCACAGAATCACAGAATGCCCTGGGTTGGAAGGCTCCTCTAGAGGTCACCTAGTCCAACCCCCCTGCAGTAAGCAGGAACATCCCCAGCTATGGATCCACAGCTCCTGCCTGCTGTGTTCTGCTGCTCCAAAACACTTCTGCTGTCATTGTGGGGCCATTCTCTGTGGACAGAAAATAGTTCTGGCTCAGACCTAAGGCCATTTCATATGAACATGAGCAATCTAAGGGCTCATGGTACTGGAGCTGAGGATCTCCTTGTGATGAAAGCTGCACGGAGATTGGGTTTGTGTTTGCAGACCTGTGTGTCACAGAACCACAGGGACCTCCAAGGTCATCTGGTCTTTGAAGGCTGTGTCCTGCTATGATTATGAAACTAGTGAAGGCTGGAAGAAAGACCTTGACAATGCAGGCAACCACCTTAGAGGTCTTCTAACAAAATGATTTCATGATTCAGTGATTCTATTTACTGAGAGTAAGATTTGCTGAAGCACTCCATACCCCATTGGAAGCCAGGACATCTTCTGTCTCATCGTCTTTGCTGTCAGCCTGAATTTCAAAGGGGTTTCCTCCATTACAGTACTGCTCAAACAAAGTGACTGTGGTTGAAGCTGCAGAAGCAGGCTGCTTGCTAGGTGACACAGATGGGGAACGTGACTGCTCCATGAATTTAAACTCCTATTCACAGGAAGAAAGGACAATTTCAATCACCAACAAAGCAGCTGCACTGCTGTTAGGACTCCAGATACACAAATAACAGAACACAAACTTGTGGCCAACTAACTGGACATAAAAACTTTGTAGACAAAGCTTGCTGCTCGTTTTCATGTCTATCTTAAAGGTGCTCTTCATGCTGGCTCAAGTTACTCTTGAAATTGGCAATTTCACAGTGCTTATCTTGCTAATGTTAGCTCAGGCAAGAATCACAGAATTCACCAGGTTGGAAGAGACCTCCAAGCTCATCCAGTCCAACCTAGCACCCAGCCCTGGCCAATCAGCCAGACCATGGCACTAAGTGCCTCATCCAGAGGCACTCCCTGCATTCTAAGTCTTCACTACCTAAAACAAGGTGAAAACCAAGCAGGTTTTTTTGTTTCATAGAAGTCAGGAGACAAAATAAGAGCTAAATTCTACCAAAAGCTGTTGTTTTTTTTTCCTCACAAAAGCTGAACTTTTGGTCTTCATTTTATTTTTCACAAGTCCTTTTCAGAATGTATTACTTTCCAAATGCTTTGCACAGGAAGTCTCTGACGACTGAGTGACAGCACAGATTTGTCTATGGACCAAGCAGGGCACATAAGAGTATCATTTGAGACATTTTTACCTGAAAACCTGCACTTCTCTCATTTTTATCAGTTCAAGTCTTGCTACTGATCTTCACAAGTGGCTAAATGTCTGTTGTTACTTATCTAAAGGTTTGAAGATCACAATCTCTGCAGCTTGTTAGACTTCTGCTTGTTTAAATGAATTGGTTACTTTCTGCCGTCTTCTGCTGCTGCAGTCCCCTGGTGCAGTATCTATGAGTTGATAATCTCTTCTCTCTACTGAAAACATTACTTCTTTAGCTAGTAGATGCTACTGAGGCCTCTCCTCCCATTTTCCTCTCTGCTATTACTGCTCCAGCAGCCTCTTGCTGTAGCAGAAGAGGAACTTACGGATCTTACTGCTTCTTAGCAAACCTGGACTCCTAAACCCTGAATCCCTCTGGATGTGTTATTCATGGAACTCACATGAAGCTGCAGAATGCTAAAGCTTGATTTAACAGGACACAGCTCCCAGGTCTCATTCTCCATAAACATTCTTAACTCTTCCAGGCGGGTTCTGAAATGCAAGCAATGAATCCTCTTCAGTGGCAGCAAGAGTAAAGCAGAAAGAGACACTCACTTATGCAGTGAAAAACAGCCTGGAAAACTGGATCCAAGTCAGGCTGGAAAGCAGCTGTTTAACTCATTCTGTCAACTGACAGACCACTTAGGAGGTGTGGTTACTACTAGAGTATGTTTTAGGACACCTCTGGAGTAATTTTCAGGGAATGCCATGCCCCAAACTTCAGAAAAAAGGGGGTTTGACAAAATCTTTAGAAAATACAGAGGAACATCTATGATTTTGCAGTAATCCTGGGCTTCTGTCCTCTGGAACTTCCAGAACAGCTTCCACTCAGCCATAAGCAGAAATGTCTCAAAGAAAATCTTGGACCACATAAGGAGGAACTCGTTGGAAAAGACAAAGACAGCAGTGAGAACTTACTCCTCAGCAGGACTGTTGTGCCTGTCCTTCTTATCAGACAATCACACAATGGGTTGAGTTGGAAGGGAGCTTAAAGATCATCTAGCTCCAAACCCCTGCCATGGGCAGAGACACCTTCCTCTAGACCTGATTGCTCAAAGCCTCATCCAACCTGGCCTTGAACACCTTCAGGGAGGGGACATCCACAACCTCCCTGTGCAACTACCTCATCTGAAGCAAGAGATCAAAATTATTAATAGGAACAAAGCACAATCACTGTCCAAAGCTTTGTGCCATGGGCAGGGACACCTCCTACCAGCCCAGCTTGCTGAAGGCCCCAGCCAACATTCCTTTCATCACTTCCAGGCTTGGAGTCTCCACAACTTCTCTGAGCAACTTGTTCCAGAGCCTCACCACCCTCATGGGCAGGAATTTCCTCCAAGCATCTCACAGAATCATAGAATCAACCAGCTTGGAAGAGACCTCCAAGCTCATCCAGTCCAACCTAGCACCCAGCCCTAGCCAGTCAACTACACCATGGCACTAAGTGCCTCATCCAGGCTTTCCTCGAACACCTCCAGGGATGGTGACTCCACCACCTCCTGCAGTGGAATTCCTTTGGAAAGCACTGCAAGTTAAATGCCATTAGAGTCCCCCCCCTGCACACACACACACACACACACAGAGCAGTCCCCCCCTGCACACACACACACACACACAGAGCAGTCCCCCCATGCACACACACACACACACACACAGAGCAGTCTCACCGGTGGTAGGTTTTGAAATAGTTAACACTTTGTCTTCTGATGGATTCTTGCAAAACTTCAGACTTGCTGCCACAAAATTCCTCTCCAACCTGCATCAGCCTGTAAGAATGAAAGAACATGTAGAAATGTTTGCTGTTTTATTAGTACTGCTGTTCCAGTCTGAATGCCAAAGCCTTCCTTTCTCATTACCCTGAGCATCCATTTAGCTAAGAGCAGAGCAACAAAGTTGCAAAGCCTTCACTCACTCCACAATTTCCCTGTCTCATTTCCCTCCAAATCCTATCACAAGGTTCCATACAGACAGAGAATAACAAATCATAAGCAAACTCAAAGCCTTTTTGAGATCCCATTACACAGGACAAGCTGTGGCACAGTCTGAATGTGACACTATTCCCCAAACAGAAGGACATCACATTGAAAAGGTTAGCAGCACTGCAAAGTTTTACTTCTCTGGACTGAGAGTCCCTTCAAAGGCTTTTAGAACCATCAGAAGTGTGAAATCTGCAGATTTGAAATCTTAAAAATGAGCAGCACTGAATTAGTATCACACTTAAGCATTACTTAAGCAGCAAAGCAGCTTGTTCCATCTCTTCCACTTGCAGAAGTAAACAAGAGAGATTGGTGCTCACTCAGGTTCACCCACAAAGAAGTGCTCTTTAAAGTATGAACAGATAGGAACAAAAGTGGCATCAGAATGTAAATATCAGCCTTAATCAACTGTGCTGGCTTATCTGGATCCAGCTTTGTGCTCTTATGACCACATCAGCTCACCTGCTGGTAACGTCAAGCACAAATATGAAGTCGTCGTATTTGAAGCTGGACAGATCTGTCCCCAGGAGATAGGTCTTCACTTTCAGCTGAACATCCTACAGAACAGAGAAGTTTTTGCATACTCAACACACCAAAGACAAAAAGGTTCACTAATGCTTCAGGTTTGTGCATAGAAACACTTCCTAGAATCCTGGAATGGTTGGGAGTCTTGGTGGGCAACAGGGTAACCGTGAGCCACTAATGCGGCCTTGTGGCCAAGAAGGCTGATGCCATTCTGGCATGCAGCAAGAAGAGTGCGGCCAGCAGGCAGAGGGAAGTTCTCCTGCCTCGCTGTTCTGCCCTGGTGAGGCCACATCTGGAGTACTGTGGCTAGTTCTGGGCTGCCTGGTTCAAGAAGGGCAGGGAACTGCTGGAGAGGGTACAGCAAAGGGCTGCAAAGGCGCTGAGGGGACTGGAACATCTCCATGAGGAGGAAAGGCAGAGGGAATTGGGGCTGCTTAGTCTGAAAAAGAGACGTCTGAGGGAGGAGCTCATCAGTGCTGATCAACACTCAAAGGGTAGGTGTCAGGAGGATGGGACCAGGCTTTGTTCAGTGGTGCTCAGCGACAGGACAAGGCGCAACAGGCACAAACTGCAACATCTAAACATGAGGAGGAACTGGTTTGGTTTAAGGGTGCTGGAGCCCTGGAGCAGGCTGCTCAGGGAGGTGCTGGAGTCTCCATCTCTGGAGACACTGCAAACCCACCTGGACACGTTCCTGTGTGACCTTCTCTAGGTGACCCTGCCTTGACAGGGAGCTTGGACTCAAACTCCAGAGGTCCCTTCCAACCCTTACCATTCTGTGATTCTGTGGCAGAGCACAGTGACCAAGGAGTAACTGAGGAAGTGAGTAGCAGCTGAGGTTTTGATACACTTAGCTTAAAACAGATCACTTCAATTAAAAAATGAAGCCTCTGGAGAGAGTTCTTTCAGAAGATCAATGCAATGGTTGGACTTGCAGATCTCTAAGTTCTGTTCCAACCAAGATGAAACAACTACCAGTAAAACTGTAAGTGAAACCGGGCAAAGGGAGAGAAGTTTTTGGCAGGAGCATTACCAACCCCTACCTGCCATATTCTTGACAGTCCATGCTCCAGCTTCTTTTTTACGTAGCTGCGGTCAAAACTGTTCTCTTCAGCTCCAGTCACATTGCTGCCATCTGAAGCTGAAGGGGAAAGGTACTCCAGGTTATCTCCAAATGCATCCAAGCCTTCTACCCGTAGTAATCTCACATTGCCCATCCTGCAAGCTCCAGGAGAGCTCAGCAGCTCACAGCTTTTGCAAGGAGATGAATAAAACACACAGAAATATTAGATGTTAACTCTGACCAGGAAGGCTTCTGATGGGCATGGTGTCAGCAAGGCCCCACCTCAGTGAAAACTGAGAGGCAGATCTTTCACACAGAGCACTCTAAAAATCCAGTCACTACTCAAGTACTTACTGTACACTAGAAGCAAGTTGCTGAAGCCACTGAGGCAAGACCACAGAGGTTCCAGGACACTTACAACTTGAACAGAAGAAAAGATACCTCCAAACATCATAGAATCAAGCAGGTTGGAAGAGACCTCCAAGCTCAGCCAGTCCAACCTAGCACCCAGCCCTAGCCAATCAACCAGACCATGGCACTAAGTGCCTCATCCAGGCTTTTCTTGAACACCTCTATGGATGGTGACTCCACCACCTCCCTGGGCAGCCCATTCCAATGGCTCCCAGGATGGTTTCTTACCAGAAGAAACAGCTGCCTCCTCATCTTGGTCATGGTTCTCATGCCACTGCATGGTTCTGTAGTAACTGAGCATGACTTCCCAGAGGGCTTTGCAGAGATCAGCAAGGCATGGAATGTAGCTGTCTGAGGTAATATGCTGCAGGGAAAACCAAATCAACATTGTGAGACTCAGCAGTTGTGCTCAGAAACCATAACAGCTGCAGAGTTACGTTGATAACCTTACTTAGAGAAGGTACACCTGAAAGAGTGGAAAAATTCAGTTTCAAAGGTACAGATATAAGCAAGAATTCCCTACTGTGCAGAGGTCTTTGTACTGTAACTTCTGAAACTTGGTGTCTGTGTTCCCTGCACACAGCTCCACATATCCCAGCACGACTTGAAAGACAGTGTTGTGGATGGCTTGAGTGAAGTGCATGTGCAACTGGTCCATTGCTGTCTGAAAGAGGAGGAGGGACACAAATAGTAAATCAAATTTGCCATATTACTCCTTTTAACCTCAGTTCTATTCAGTACTGAACACAGGAGACTGAATGCAAGGCCTCCAATCTTTGTCTAAAGCATCTCCAGCACAGGACTTGGCAGTGTTACAACATGGGAAGACTGAGGGTCGAGGTGTGACCAGTGAAACCAGCTTCTCTGCCATCTCCCTTCTGTAACTCTTGTGCGTGATCAGAAATAAATATTCATTACACCCATCCATTCAGTCAGTCACCCTTCCAAACACTGATCAGACTGTCAAAAAAATGAGTGGAGCCAGTGCTCTTCTCACTGGAAACCTTCCCATCTGCTTTAAAAAGATCTCTTCTGCAATTCAGAGAACCATGGAATGGTTTGGGTTGGAAGGCATCTCCAAATTCAGCAGGGACATCCTCCACTACAGCAGCTTGCTCACAGCCTGCTCCAGCCTCACCTTCAAGAGCTCCAGCCATGGGGCCTCAACCACCTCCCTGGGCAGCCTGTGGCACTGCTCCAGCAGCCTCCTGCTGCACAACTTGTTCCTCACCTCCAGTCTCAATCTGCTCTGCCCTCATTCCAAACCATTGCCCTGGTCCTGTCCCTGCAGGCCTTTGCAAACAGTCCCTCTGCAGCCTGCTTGCAGCCCCTTCAGGTGCTGGCAGGCTGCTGTTAGGTCTGCCTGGAGCCTTCTCCTCTGCAGGCTGCACACCCCCAGCTCTCTCAGCCTGTCCTGGGGGCAGAGCTGCTCCAGCCCCCGGATCATTTTTGCAGCCCTCCTTTGAACCCAATCCATCAGGTCCATGTCCTTCCTGTGTTGAGGGCTCCAGAGCTAGACACAGTAAATTAATAGCATTTAAACAGCATTTCATTAATAGCATTCCATTAATGGACTTTAATACCATTTAATTAAGATCATTTACTGAATAGAATTGAATTGAATTACTAGAACTAAACCTACAATTCTAAAGCCTTCATCCACTTTGCCACTTTCTTCCTTGGAGAATATAAAGCAGATTTCAGTGTCACAGAAAGGCACTTGTATCACATCAAGAGATCTCCTACTAAACCCCTCTGTGCAATCAGAAAAAAGGAGAGATTTCTTTAACAAAACCCCTTTTCTCCAGAATAACAACTATCAGGACATGTACTAAATGCCAGTGGCTAGAGGATTTTTGCCAGAACCATGCCTGAGTCTCAGGCCAGGCTGATTATCCTATTGATCCTTTGTCATTAGCCTGCAGATAACTTCAGTTCATTGCAGAAATTGCTAATAATTGGATTATGTGGTACAGAAGAGTTGATAAAAAATGCTTTGTTATGCCACAATGAAGTCATCAGATCCTGAAGTGTGACAGTGCTCAGTTTCACTGCTTGCTGTTTGACATTTGTAGGGCCTGAGAGAGCTGAAGACTCAATCGCCCCCATAAGAAATGAACAAGCAACCCTGCTTGAATCCTATCACAAAGCAGCCATCTCCTGCAGCTAAGCCTCACTTGGGTTAGCCAAAGAAAGCAGAATGGCAAATGGAAATGTGAGAAATAGTGAAGATATCAAAGGATCTTCTCATTTTTAATACAGCCCAGAAGCCAATCATATCTTGGGCTGCATCAAGAGGAGTGTGGGCAGCAGGGCAAGAGAGGGGATTCTGCCCCTTGGCTCTGCTCAGACCTCACCTCCAATCCTGCCTCTAGTTCTGCTGTCCTCAGCAGAAGAAGGACACAGAGCTGTGGAGTGAGGGCAGAGGAGGCCACAAAGATGATACAAGGGCTGCTGTGAGGACAGCTGAGGGAGCTGGGGGTGTGCAGCCCAGAGAAGAAAGGACTCTGGGGGGTCACTTAGAGTCCAGTACCTGAAGGGAACCTGCAGGAAGGCTGCAGACAGACTTTTCCTAAGGGTGCCTAGAGACAAGGGGGAATGGTTTGGAGCTGAGGCAGAGCAGGGTTAGACTGGATCTGAGAAGGAAGTTCTTCAGTACATGGGTGGTAAAACTCTGGAGCAGGCTGCCCAGGGGGGCTGTGGCTGCCTCCTGTCTGGGAGTGTTCAAGGCCAGGCTGGATGAGGCTCTGGGCAACCAAGTGTTGTTGAAAGGCATCCTGCCCATGGCAGGGAGGTTGGAGTAGCTGAGCTCTGAGGTCCCTTCCAACCTGAGCCATCCTATGATTCTGTGATGAAAATGAAAGTCAGTTCAATAATCACACAGAACCACAGGATGGTTTGGGTTGGAAGGGGCCTTAAACATCATCTAGTTCCAACTCTTCTGCCATGGGCAGGGATACCTGGGGTTAAACCATGACAATCAGAAGTACTCAAAGCTGTTGAGCTGTTACCCCACCATCTGCTGGGACTTCCCCAGAAGGTGAGCACCAACCTGTGTTTTCCCAAGCAGCCTGTAAGCCTGCTGAACCTTTGTGTAATGGCTGACATCAAAGTTCTTGCATATTTTGGAGAGTGCCACATCCAGCTGCTCCTAAATCAAGGAGGAAAAACAATGTCTTCAACACTAAATAAAACCAGGCTAAGGAACAGATTAAACAACAGTGAGTGAGGGGAAGATGTCTATTTAAACAATCTGATAACTATGCTTGGAAAGCAGCCAAGCTTGGAAACCACCCAGCTGCTCTGAGGTGCTCACAGCTTACTTCTTGCTGCCTAAAGTCAGCCAAAGAGTGCCACCATTTCCAAGAACTAGCCCAGCAATTCACTGGGGTCGAATTCAAAGTGGTATTTACTTTGAGATGCAGCCCAGTATGAGAGAGCAAGGATTTCTAACTGGGCTCTCCCCCTTCCCAAGAGAAAAACAGATCTGGGGGAGGATAAAAATGTTCCACAGCTGTTTTGGCTCAAACAATTCAATTCTAGGTTTCTTCATGCTCTGGTTGCCACCTACTAAGTGGAACTAACATCACCTCACGTTAGAATTCATTGGGAAACAAATCAGTGGGTATTAGGAACTATTTATTTGCTGCCTAGGGAGGTGGTGGAGTCACCATCCCTGAAGGTGTCCCAAAAAGGAGTTAATGTGGCACTTCAGGTCATGGAGGTGTTGGGTAGAAGGTTGGATCTGATGACCTTAAAGGGCTTTTCCAGCCTTAATGACTCTGTGATTCCTGAGTACTATACCAGCAGAATGGTCAGTAATGGAGGAGAAACAAGAAGCCTACACAGATCCATGGAATCACTCAGTCATTTGGGTTGGAAAAGACCCTTATGGCCATCCAGTCCAACCAGGCTGGGGCTAAGCCATGCCCCTCAGCACCACATCCTCTTGGAAACACCTCCAGGGATGGGCATTCACCTCCCTGGGCAGCCTATTCCAATGCACTTTCACTCTTCTCATAGTCAACCTAAAACTCTCCTGGTGCAGTTGGAGGCCATTTCCCCTCTCCTAACACTTGTTCAAGGGAGAAGAGCCCAACGTCCACCTGGCTCTTTTCAGGAAGCTGTAGATATCCAGGAGGTCTCCCCTCAGGCTCCTTTCCTCCAGGCTAAACAACCCCAGTTCCCTCAGCCTCTCACTGACTGGAGCATTCCAGAGACAGCATGCAACAGAAACATGCAGGTTCTGTGATTGTTAACAGCACTGCTCTAGAAAGCTCCTGCACCTAGAGGTTAAACACCAACATCTACTGAACACCAACACATTCACTCTTACCTCTATTTGTTCCAAGGTGTCTTGTAGCTTTGAATTCAACTCACTATTAATGAAAGAAAGAAAAAGAAAGATTAAGAGTAGTGATCCTACAAACACTTTACACTTCTGCAAAACCCACATTCTTCTGCTACAGAGCCACAAGATAGGAGAAGGGAGCCCAGGTGAATCTCATGACCTTCAATATCAAGTGCAGAGCCCTGCACCTGAGTTGCAACAATCCTCACTATCAATACAGCCTGGGGGATGAGGTGATAGAAAGCAGCCCTGCAGAAGAGTACTTGGGAATTCTACTGCATGAGAATCACAGAATGGTTGAGGTTGGAAGTGACCTCAAAGCTCAGCCAGTTCCAACCCCCCACCATAGGCAGGGACACCTCCCACTACATCAGGTCACTCAAGGCCTCATCCAACCTGGCCTTGAACACCTCCAGGGAAGTTGTGGAGCACAGAATCACCAAATGTGATCAAAAATCACATTTGGTGATTCTGTGTTCCACAACTTCCCTGGGCAACCTGTGCCAGTGTCTCACCACCCTCACTGCAAAGAGCTTCTTCCTAACATCGAGTTTAAATCTGTCCTCTGCCAGCTCAATCCCATTCCTCCTCATCCTGTCATTACAAGACCTTGTCAGTAGTCCCTCCCCAGCCCTCCTGTAGGCCCCTTTCAGATATCAGAAGCTGGACATGAGGCAGCAATGAGCACTTGCAGCCCAGAAGGCCCATGGCAGCTTGGGCTGCATCAAAAGCAGCGTGGCCAGAGATGGAGAGAGGGGATCCTGCTTTCACAAATTCCTCAATTTTACTTTTCTAAGCAGGCAATTAATGGCCTAGTCAAAGCTGCTTTACAGAATCATAGAATCCCAGGGGCTGGAAGGGACCTTGAAAGATCATCTGGTCCAGAATGAGGATTAGAGCTCACTGCTCTATTATCATGTACAAATGAAACCATAGGGAAGCTGCAGTCTTCCCAGTGTCACCTTACCTTATGCAGCTGTAGTGTTTGAAAGTGCTGGCAGCTTTCTGGCATTCCAAGCACAGCTGAATAGCTCCTGGGTAGTCCTCTTCCTGAGGAGAAAATACAGTGGAAAGCTGGTTTGGCTTTTTGAAGCAAACACTGCAACACCCACTTTTGCTTGCATGCTCATGGCTAAGCATTAAGAACCAAAACATTTTGCCTCTTACAGCTATACAGTGAAGTTAAATGAGTGAGGGTCTGCTGCAGAATTTAACGTGCTAATAGCTTACAACTGGGAAGAGACACATTAGCAACACCTGCAAACAAGTGTCACATTCCCTGGTGCAGAGCACTTGCTGGTTTGCATTCTTGTGCACTCATACAATACATACCAGAAAGCTGTTGCTACAGAACTCACAACTTCCCCATCAGCTTTGAAACCTTGGTTAATAAATGCCCTGCTCTGGGTTAGAACAGGTCTAATTCTGGTCAATGATTTGCTTTTTTCAGCTCAACACAACATGATCTACTCATCAGCTGGCAATGTGTGCTAGGAGCCCAGAAAGCCAACCAAATCCTGGACTGCATCCAAAGCAGCATGGCCAGCAGGTAAAGGGAGGTGATTCTGCCCCTCTGCTCTGCTCTGCTGAGACCCCACCTGGACTACTGCAGCCAGCACTGCAGCCCCTGGGCATGGACCTGAGGTAGAGGGTTCAGAGGAGGCCACAAAGATGATCAGAGGGCTGGAGCACCTCTGCTATGATAATAAGGTGACAGAACGACATGAGGAGACCAGGTCAAAATCAAAGCTCAGGACTTTGCCAACAGGAGCTGGGCAGTGCCTTTGGTATAATTACTCCATTTGTATTGTATTAGTTATGAGGTCAGAAAGGCTCTTGGAGGAAGGAAAGCCCACTCTGGGAGCTAAGAGCTTCCCTTTTTAGTCCTAATTGCACCCATTACATGACGTGCTTCAGAGAGCTCAAACACAAAGCTGTTGCTGGAATTTCAAAGTCATGGATTGGAGCAAAAGCCCAAGAGCACTTTGCATGCAGCTGTTACCACAGAGGAGGTTCTGAAATGAAATTGGTTTGAAGAGCAGCATTCTAATGCAGATCAAGCTCAGCTACGAACACAACCCCCACACACACATCCATTAGGTGAAACCAGCACAGTCCACTGCTCTGAAATGATTGCTGCACTTACAGATCTCTGCAGCTTTCACAGATTCATGGAATGCTTTGGTTTGAAAAAGACCTTGAAGGTCACCTAATTCCAACCCCCTGCCGTGGGCAGGGACACCTACTAGAGCAGCGTGCTCAAGGCCCCAGCCAAGCTGCCTTTCAACACTACCAGGCTTGGAGCCTCCACAGCTTCTGTGGGCAACCTGTTCCAGTGCCTCACCACTCTCATGGGCAAGGATTGCTTCCTAATGTCTCACCTTAACTCAGTTTCTACCAGATTGAAGCTATCATCCTGTCCCTCCATGCCTTTGTCAGAAGTCCCTCTCCAGGTCTCCTGAAGGCCCCCTTCAAAATCTGGAGCCTCCATCCAAGCTGCCTTTCCCCACTTTCAGGTTTGAGGCTTCCATAACTTCTCTGGACAACCTTTTTCAGTGCCTCACCATGCCCATGGGCAAGAATTGCTTCCTAATGTCTAATCTCAATTCACCTTCTTCCAGTCTGAAGCCTTCTCCCCTCTCCTATCACTTGAGAGTAGGGAGGGGACTGAAGGCTCCATTGCACTCTTACTGAGCTACCAGACTCAGTGCCCAGATGCATGGCAGGACTGAGGCTTTGACAGAAAATACTGCCCCCTCCCCCAGCAGAGGGGCTATCAAATTTGATGTGAATGTCTTTTCACAACATTCAAAAAGCTAATAGAGGCATCACTTCACCACATGCACACACTCATGGTCTGTCTGCAAGAGAAGAGAAGGGACAAAATCAAGCTGAGTGACAGCAGCTGGCTGTTGTAAGAGTCTGGCAGGGCCTTACCTCCAACATCTCGCTCAAACGCACATCAGTTCTTTGCTGCAAAGGAAACAAAGAGAGAAAATCAGTGACAAACGACACAGAAATTACTGTCTTGCCACTGAACAAAGCCAACTGGACATACCAGTGTCTTTATTGTCCTCAGGGACTTCAGCAGCCCAATAAGCAGCTGGCGCCTCCTGTGGCTGGCAAGAAGCCCCAGACTCGTCTGGGTGAAGCCTTCCTTTGCTATGTTCAGGTGTCTGCAAGAGAAATACCTTCAATGCCACGTAAAATAAACCTGCTGCTACAACATTCTCATCACAGAATGCCTTGGGTTGGAAGGGATCTTGAAGATCATTCAGTTCCAAGTCCACTGCCATGGGCAAGGACTCCTCCTACCAGCCCAGCTTGCTCTAGGCCCCAGCCAAGCTGCCTTTGAGCACTGTCAGGCTTGGAGCCTCCACAGCTTCTCTGGGCAACCAGTTCCAGTGCCTCAGCACCCTCATGGGAAAGAACTGCTTCTGAATGTCTCATCTAAGTCTGGCTTCTTCCAGTCTGAAGCCATTACCCCTTGTCCTGTCCAGGCCTTTGTCAAAAGTCCTCCTCCAGCTCTCCAGGGGGCCCCCTTCAGATACTGCAAGGCTGCTCTAAGGTCTCCCCACAGCCTTCTCTTCTGCAGGCTGAAGAGCCCCAACTTTCTCAGCATGTCTCCAGCCCTCTGATCATCTTCATGGCCTCCTTCAGATCTGCTCTGAGAGTTTCATGTCTCTCTGGTTAATAAATAAGGTTGTTGGCATTATTAGGGAAACCCAGAAATTGGGATGACACCAACAGACTACACTAAGATGCTCTCCCCTCTGCAGAGCCTGTCTGTCAGTGACGCATCCCAAGAGCTTGTTTCTAAGAGAGCTCCCCAATGGCAAAGTGAGAGCTGCAGGTGGCATTTGTTTCAGTACCTTTGCCTACAATGGCTAATTCCACTCAGCACACCAACAGAAAACACCAAGAGGAAGCAAACCTCTGAGGTTTCTTCTTACACACTTTCATCCCCCTGCCATTATTCAAGCAAGATACCTTCTGCCATCGGTGCAGATAACAGCTGCCAGCTGAAGGCCATTCTGCAGCGATGTGACACGTTCGAGCTCCTGCAGAGAGTCAACAGGTTACACAAATGTCATACATCATACAATGACCTTCAAGATCATCCAGCCCCAACCCTCCTGCCATGGGCAGGGACACCTCCCACCAGCCCAGCTTGCTCAAGGCCTCATCCAGCCTGGCCTTGAACACCTTCTGGGAGAGGACATCCACAACCTCCCTGGGCAGCCTGCTCCAGGCTTTAAGAACCCTTTCATTGAAGAAGTTTCTTCTCCTATCCAACCTAAACCTGCCCTGATGCAACTTGAGGCCACTTCCACTTTGTGCTAGGGAGACAAGACCAACACCCACTCAGCTCCAGCCTCCTTTCAGGGAGCTGTAGAGAGCCAGGTCTCCCCTCAGCCTCCTTTTGAGACTCACTAGGCAGCTGTTGCAGTGCTGTTTTGGGGGCAAGGAAGAAGCCATGGCAACATTCCACTGCAAGCAGCTAAAGCAGTTTGGGTTTGTTTGGCTCTTGGAGACCTTTGTCACATTGCGGCTCTGTTTCCAGCTTACTCTTCTCTTAGTTGCTTTCTTCTTACAACTGTCTAAGTGGCAGGTTTCTGATGAAGTGCCCTTAGGAAAGGATATTGCTGCTTTCTCTTATGGAAACAGATCTGAAACTACTCCCAAAGAGAGGTACTAAAGCTCCTCTACAGGTCCATTACAGCTATTACTCAACCCTGTGAATTCATGTTTTAAAGAAGCCTTCTTCAGCTATCTGACCATTTTAAGGTCTCCAGCTCAATGTGCCCTTGGTTCTTTTCACCCTCTGGACACAGGCTTAGCATTCAGACAGCAAGTTGAAATCAGGCACAAACAAATGACTACATTTAACCCCCAGTGAAACAAATGGAGCATCCTAACAGCACAAAAAGGAGTGGTTTACTCTTAGGAAGTGACTGTAGTTGTCTTACCTGAACATATGCAGGCTGCTTTTCAAGAATCAAATCTGCAACTTTCTTAGACACCTTAAAAAGAAGCATATTCCATGTGGTACAGAGCAATTTCAAGTAAGCAGGCCATCCATACTCTAAACTTCTACAACAGGTTTGTGGTTCTGTGTCATTTAGTTTTGTAGCTTTCAAAGTGATGAATAAATGGTCCAGAACTATGTAAAAGTAGCTAAAATGAGAAGCAGTTTTCACTGGGACAGGGTAAGAGAAATGTTTATGGTTCCATCTAGGAATTAGTGGGTTTGTTGGAATTCATTCCTTAGCTCTCTGCTTGTAAGGAGGATGTCACAATAGAAAACAGAAATAATGATAGAGCCATAGAATGGTTTAGGTTTGAAGGGACCTTAAAGATGATCTAGTTCCAACCCCCATGCCCTGGGCAGGGACAGCTCTCACCAGCCCAGGTTGCTCAAGGCCACATCCAATCTGCCTCTCATCTAGGGAGGGAGCATCCACAGCCTCTCTGGATAACCTGTTTCAGTGTCTCACCACCCTCACTGGAAAGTATTTCTTCCCAATACCCAGTCTAAGTCTCCCCTCTTCCAGCTCAAATTCAGCCCTCCTCATCCTATCACTACAAGCCCTTGAAAAAAAGTCCCTTCCTGGCTTCCTTCTAGCCCTTTTCAGGTACTGGAAGGCTGCTCTAAGGTCTCCCCAGATCCTTCTTTTCTCCATGCTGGACAGCCCCAGCTCTCTCAGCCTGTCCCTCTAAGGGAGGTGCTGCATCTCTGATCAGCTCCATGCTTGTCCACTATAAAAACACATCACACAGAATGAAAAGCAAAAATGGTTGCTAGCTACTGTGTCTCAGAAATCAGATATTTATTCAAGTTACATCTGCTGGAGGGTGCAGAGAGAAGCACTTTACTTACAGCAGCTTGCTGTTGTTTTAATTTGTCTCTGTACACTTCCAGTTCTTGGAGACTAAGTACTGGAGGGAGCCTCTGCATGTAAACAAGCAATTAAATGCAGTGAGAAATTAGAAGCTGTGGAATACACAAAGCAGTGCTAACTAACTTATCAACATCTCCAGAGGAACACTCCCATTGCTCCCTCAAGCCAAGCTGCAGAAGGAATCCACTCTTTCCAAGGATGGATAGAGAAATCAATTGGTGTTGAGATAAACAATGTATTATCATCACATCACATCGTCATTACACCCAGGCAACCTTATTTTAAGTCATGTATTTATGCACACCACCCCCCAGATCTGTGAAATGCTAGTGTCTCACTCAGCTTGCTATAAAAACACCCAATACATAGAGAGGGTTTGGTTTGATTTTGTTGCCAGGTATTTTGGCTTTTTCATTCTAGTTTAAATTATGCAGTGCCTGTTAGCACGATTGATACTACCTCCAGTAAGCCTCATTTTTTTGTGATATTCACAGAATCACAGACTGGAAGATCAAGTTCAACCCCTCCTGACAGAGCAGGAGCACCCAGGGAAGGTCACACAGGAAGGCATTCAGGTGGGTTTGGAATGTCTCCAGAGAAGGAGACAACCTCTCTGAGCAGCCTGCTCCAGGGCTCTGGCACCCTCACAGGGAAGTTTTCCCTTCTGTTCCTGTGGCACCTCCTCTGCTCCAGCTTGCCCCCAGTGCCCCTTGTCCAGACCTTGGACATCTCTGAACAGAGCCTGGCTCTGTCCTTCCCACACTGCCCTGCACATCTTTATCAGCATGACTATGGGCAGCCCTCAGGCTCCTCTGTTCCAAGCTCCAAGGCCCAGTTCCCTCAGCCTGTCCTCAAAGGCAGATGTTCCACAGCCTGTAGGAGCTCTGTAGCTCTGTGCTTGACTCTCTCAGGCAGCTCCCAGAGGTTCTTCTTGAGCGGAGGGAGCTGTCAGAACTGGACACAATATTCCAGATGTCACCTCACCAGGGCAGAGGAGAGGCAGAGGTGAACCTCCCTCAACCTCCTACTGTCTTCTCTTCTAAGAAGTCAGCTCACCTCTAACTCATACTTCACAATATCAAAGGAATCATTGGAGAAATAAACTTCTTCAATGCTGTTAATTATTTCTTGCTGAGCTTGAGGATCAGTTGGTTCTTCATGTAGTTCTCTGAGATCCTCCTTCACAAAACAAACCAAAGGGTTATTTCTGTGATGTAACACCACACCATAAGAAGAACATTTCCCCAACATATGCATCTGTTTTACAGCACCAGTACAAAACCCACTGGCAGTGGACAGAAAGATCAGTACACTACAACTTCTTCTGCCCACTACAAAATATTAGAACCTTTTCCAAGAACCAAATTTGGGCCCACACCAGTACTTTTGCCCACCATTTCTCACATCATTTTGCCTTCCTGTTCTATGGATCTAGAAGCCCGTGGCAACTTTGAGAGAAGTATACTCCAGAAGAGTCATTTCCTTGCAGACTCATCTGAAATGCAGTTCAGCAAGTTTGCAGTGACTTCCCCAGTTGCTTCCCAAGTGAGTCACACCCCTTGTGTTCCACATTGCCTGGAACACCAACACCAGCAGTGCACTCTTGAATGCAGCATTGCTGCTACAGAGGTGAAGCAAACACCTTCTGCATTCCAGTCACCATCAAACAAAAGGTTGTAGTGAGTGAGGGTGTTGTGAGGTGGGGGTTGATCTCTTCTCCCTAGTACCAGGTGATAGAATGAAAGGGTAGTGAAGTTGTGAGGGTATAGTGAGGTGGGGGTTGGTCTCTCCTCTCTAGTGTCAGGTCATAGAATAAGAGGAAAAGGCCTGAGATTGTGCCAGGGGAGGTTTAGGTTGCAGATTTGGAAAAAATTCTTTCCTGCAAGAGTGGTCAGGAATTGGAACAGGCTGTGCAAGGAGGTGGTGGAGTCATCGTCCCTGGAGGTGTTCAAGAAATGTGTGGACATGGCACTCTGGGCCATGGTGGTCTTGGGTTGACAGCTGGACTTCAGGTCTTTTCCAACCAAAGCAATTCTCTGATTCTATGAAAAGACTTGGGAAGCAGAGACACTGAAGAAGTTACCTGATAGCACTCAGTCTCCAACCTAATTCAATGCTGCAGGTCAGCAATACCCTATGCACCTCTCCCCACAGAGTGCCAGGGGCCAAGCCTGTGCTGAACTCATTTGGACAGAGCCTCCTTCTCTTTGTAATGAGCCAAAACCACACCAGTGATCACACTGCCAAGTTGTGCCCCTCCATTCTGAGCCTGGATAACCTATTCTTATTTTAGCCTATGCTAAAAGCTAATTCTAAATGCCAGGATGAGAGCTGTGCCCAGCAGATTCAATCAGCAGCTCCACTGCAGCATCCTGCCCTCATGAAATGCATTCACAGAATGGTTTGGGTTGAGTATCATCCAGTTCCAACCCCACTGCCATGGGCAGAGACACATTCCTCTAAACCAGGCTGCTCAAGGCCTCCTGGCCTTAAAACACCTACAGGGAGGGGGCATCCACAACCTCCCTGGGCAACCTGTTCCAGTATCCTTCCACTCTCACTGGAAAGAATTTCTTCCTAATGTCCAGTTTAAATCTCCCCTTATTAAAGTTATTATTAACTTACTCAAGTATTTTTTACACCTGCACACAGACAATCCCTTCATTTTCCCTAGATATAAATATTTCTAGGTATAACTATATCTATAATCTCACCTCAACACTTTCTTTTCCCTTTCCCCCCTCCTCCCACAGCTAATCCACAGCTAGGGAAGGCAGCCAGTCCCACAGGGAATTTTGTGGGATTCCTTTACCTCACACATGAAACACCCAGAACTTTCTTTTGATCTCTCCTCCTCCACTATGTATGCAAAGTGTTTATATAAAAGCCCTCACTCTACCAAAACAAGCCAGTCATTGGGAAAACAATTCTCCTGCTGGAGAGAACCACAAACCCCAATCCATGGAGGCGATTTATCAGTCACAGCATCTCTTAATGCACTCCTGAAAAGCACTCAGCTACTGTTGGGGAAACAGAAACCCACACACACTAAGAAAGCCACACTTCTGTAGCTTTACCTTCTACATGTTTACCACCAAGACAAGAAGTCAACTACCATATTGGGTGTGAAATGATTATCATCAAGACAAACACAATCTAACTCAAAATCAACTCATTGTTAATGCCACAGGCTTGAATTCAAGTGTACCAGCTTCTTCTCTTACCCTTTTATGACAGAAGCTACTAAAATTGTTAGCAGCTTGGGAAACAACAAAGCTGGCAACAATAGAATCATAGAATCAAGCAGGTTGGAAGAGAGCTCCAAGCTTATCCAGCCCAACCTAGCACCCAGCCCTGGCCAATCAACCAGACCATGGCACTAAGTGCCCCAGCCAGGCTTGGCTTCAACACCTCCAGCCACAGCCACTCCACCACCTCCCTGGGCAGCCCATTCCAATGCCAATCACTCTCTCTGACAACAACTTCCTCCTAACATCTAGCCTGAACCTGCCCTGGCACAGCTTGAGGCTGTGTTCCCCCCTTCTGTTGCTGGGTGCCTGGCAGCAGAGCCCAACCCCACCTGGCTACAGCCTCCCATCTGGGAGCTGCAGACAGCAATGAGCTCTGCCCTGAGCCTCCTCTGCTGCAGGCTGCACCCCCCCAGCTCCCTCAGCCTCTCCTCACAGGGCTGTGCTCCAGGCCCCTCCCCAGCCTTGCTGCCCTTCTCTCAACACCTTCCAGCACCTCAACATCTCTCTTGAATTGAGTGTCCCACAACTGGACACAACACTCAAGGTGTGGCCTGACCAGTGCTGAGCACAGGAGCAGAAGAACCTCCCTTGTCCCCTGATCCAGCCCAGGATGCCATTGGCTCTGCTGCCCACCTGGGCACACTGCTGCCTCATCTTCAGCTACTCTCTACCAGCATCCCAGATCCTTCTCTGCCTGGCTGCTCTCACCCACTCTGTCCTCAGTCTGTAGTGCTGCTTGGGGTTGTTGTGGCCAAAGTGTAGAACCCTGCACTTAGCCTTGTTCAGTCTCATCCCATTGGCCTCTGGCCACCCATCCAGCCTGGCCAGGTCCCTCTGCAGGGCTCTCCTACCCTCCAACAGATCCACACCTGCTCCTAGATTGGTGTCACCTTCAGACTTACTGATGCTGGACTCAATCCTCTGGTCCAGATCATCAGAAAGAATCAACAGTTGTCTTAATAGTTCCATGAGTCATGAAGAACACCAAGTTTATTATATATGCTGAAGATTAAAGCCATCAAATTACAAAATACACTCAGGGCACTGTAGACCGAAGTCTAACTATCAGGACTAGAACTATACAGGACACCCATAGCATATCTCATTTTCAAAGGGAAACACAAGCCTTTAATTTCTTCTTATTTTCCATCAGAAACTCCAGATAATATTAAGATCAGCCTCTAGTGGCACCTCAAAAATTCCAAGGAAGAAATTTTACCACAAGTTCCTTCTGAGCTGGTGAACTCAATTTTCAGCTCTCAATTCTTTCATTAAAACACTTTGAAAGATGTTCAGGGTGAAATAAAACTGCAGTTAAAAACCTGCTATTAGAAGCCCTCAAAACCTAAACTCCAACAACTGAGTGTCATGAAAACCTGTGAATGAAGGGGGTGGGAATGGAGAGACTGTGGCACTTACCTTACAGGGAATCCGAAAGCTTTCAATGGGACTGAGGTCATGAACACTCTCCTGAGGACTTCTCAGACCCTTTAAAAGAATTTTAAAATCACTTAAAACTGATACCATATGGAGCTTGCAACCAAACTGAACAAGTCTTACCTGGTGACCTCCTATGAGTCATAGAAAGGTTTGGGTTGAAAAGGACCTTCAAGTTCATCCAGTTCCCACCTAGATGTGTTCCGGTGCAACCTGCCCTGGCAGGGAGGTTGGATGATCTGGGTGATCTCTGGAGGTGCTGTGATTCTGTCTGATTCTAGTTCTTACACTCAGCACTCCAGCACACGTTCCTTATACGCCCACCCAAACCCTTCTGAATCAGTGTCTGCTGCCAGACAAAGCCACGTTACACCACCACAGCCCAGCACCCCCACATTAAAGGGCACAGCCACAGTCCAGTGGTGCCCAGTTCTCACACTCAGCACTGCAGCACACATTTGCTGTGCCTACCCAAACACTTCTGATTCAAAGTGACTCCTGTCAGTACCTACACCAAGTGTCTGCTCTCAGTACTTACACCAAGTGTCTGCTCTCAGTACTTACACCAAGTGTCTGCTCTCAGTACTTACACCAAGTGTCTGCTCTCAGTACTTACACCACCGCAGCCCAGCAGCCCCAGATTATGCACGGTAAAAGGACACAGGCACAGTCCAGTGGTGTCAGAGAATCACAGAATGGACTTGGCTGGCAAAGCCCTTTAAGCTCCTCCAGTGCAGCCATTCTCTAGCTCTGCCAAGGCTGGGGCTAAGCCATGGCCCTCAGCACCACAGCTCTGCCTCTGAGAAACACCTCTGTGATAGGGATTCAACCTGGGCAGCCCGTGCCAGTCTCTGAGAACCATTTCAGTCAAGAAGTTTCTTCTCATATCTGACCTAAACGTCCCCTGGCACAGTTTCAGGCCGTTTCCTCACCTCCTGTCACTTGTTACACGGGAGAAGAGGCCAACCCCCAGCTGGCTGCAGCCTCCTTTCAGGCAGCTGTAGAGCGCAATGAGCCATCTTTGGCTGCAGTCCCTCCCTCGTCGCACAGCTCCTGCTGGCGTCTCCGCCCGCTGCCATTTCTTGGCATAAAAGAAAGCAAAGCCTGGTCCCTGCGCAGCAGCAGCTGAGGCAGGCACTTCCCTCTCCCCACACGCAGGGCCGAGGGCGATGCCTGAGCCCTGTCAGGGTGCCTGGGCTCTTGCCCCGCTCCCCGGCACCACCCTCACGGCGGGCCCAGGCGCGGAGAGAGACGGAGACGCTTCCCTGCGGGACCCTTCCCGTGACCCGAGCCGCTCACCTGCCGGGTCATCAGCGACTTGATCTTCTGCATGATGCCGGTGTCGGTGTCAGTGCCGGTGTCAGTGCCGAAGGCGCTCAGCGGCCCCGCGCAGCAGCGGGCTCCGGCCGCCGCCGCGGCCCGCACGGCGCAGCCATGTTGGCCGCCACCTGACAGGCGCTCCCGCTGCTCCCTGGGAGCGGTAGTGCTGCGGAGCCGCGGCCCGACTACAACTCCCGGCAGCGCGGCCGAGCGGGCAGCCGGTAACGGGGCGTGGGGAGGCGGCTCCGGCGCGGGTGTGTTATTGCTGCGGGGGCGGGGGCGGGCCTAGGAAGAGGGTGCGGGCAGGAGCGGGGGAGCCCTGAGGGGAAGCAGGGTGCGGGCAGGAGGTGCCGTGAGGGGAAGCAGGGTGCGGGCAGGAGCGGGGGAGCCGTGAGGGCAAGAGGGGTGCGGGCAGGAGCGGGGGAGCCGTGAGGGGAAGCAGGGGCGGGCAGGAGGTGCCGTGAGGGGAAGAGGGGTGCGGGCAGGAGCGGGGGAGCTCTGAGGGGAAGCAGAGTGCAGGCCTGAGGAGCCGTGAGGGGAGGCAGGAGCGGAGCAGCAGTGCTGGGAAGCAGAGTGCAGGCCTGAGGAGCCGTGAGGGGAGGCAGGAGCGGGGCAGCAGTGCTGGGAAGCAGAGTGCAGGCCTGAGGAGCCGTGAGGGGAGGCAGGAGCGGGGCAGCAGTGCTGGGAAGCAGAGTGCAGGCCTGAGGAGCCGTGAGGGGAGGCAGGAGCGGAGCAGCAGTGCTGGGAAGCAGAGTGCAGGCCTGAGGAGCCGTGAGGGGAGGCAGGAGCGGGGCAGCAGTGCTGGGAAGCAGAGTGCAGGCCTGAGGAGCCGTGAGGGGAGGCAGGAGCGGGGCAGCAGTGCTGGGAAGCAGAGTGCAGGCCTGAGGAGCCGTGAGGGGAGGCAGGAGCGGGGCAGCAGTGCTGGGAAGCAGAGTGCAGGCCTGAGGAGCCGTGAGGGGAGGCAGGAGCGGAGCAGCAGTGATGGGAAGCAGAGTGCAGGCCTGAGGAGCCGTGAGGGCAAGCCCGGGGAAGCTGTGAATACCTCCAGAAATGGAGCCTGCCCTCCCTGCCTGGGCAGCCTGCTGCAGTGCTCTGCCACCCTCACGGGGCAGAACTTGTTCCCTCTTAGCAGTCCAGCCTTACTTGTTAGTGATAAAACAAGAACCGTTTGCAGAAATACTGACAGTATTCCAAATGGTACTGCTGCACATAAAATTGCTTTCATGGATTGGCTTTTATTAAAGGAGTGAGGTTTAATCAAGTCCAAATGGCATTTTACAGCCAGCACAAGCTACAGTTCTACAGAAAGACTGATTACTTTTTTTAGCATCCACTTCATGGAATCACAGAATGGGTTTGGGTTGGAAACGACCTCGAGGATCCTCAAGTCCAACCAATCTCTAATTCCACCAAGACTGGTGCCAAAACGTGTCCCTCAGTACCAGATTTCCACCTTACCTCTCTAAGTTATTCAGTGTAACAAAATTGCAGCATCCAAATGCTGGAAGTGACAGGATGCACTCCAAAAAAATAGAACTTGGCTAATTAATCATTTTCTTTGCTCACTAATGGTATTTAAAGTACCAGCACAGGCTTCATTCCTGTGTGAAAAGCCTCTTCATTTCAGTTGGGAATTAATTAGAACCTATGACCAATATTTTATGAGGTGTTGAAGCTAAGCTGATGATGATTTCTAACTGGGGTTTTATAACAGGTTGCAAATTGATGTATTTGGCCTAAAGTTAAGTGGATTAAGCAGGCTGTTTAGGATAGTCAGGACAACAAACCCAGGAAGCGTTTGGGAATAGACAAAAATCCCTCTTCACCTCCTGCCTCATGTCAGCTGGTGACATTATTTCTGCAGGGATCACTGTGTTCATCTTTTAATCTGAAGTAAAACTCGTTTCTTAACATTGGATTCATGGAGCTGCTAAGAGTTCTGGAAGGATCTGGACGTGTTAGGGCTATGAGGATGCTGAAGGGACTGGAACATCTGTCTGATGAGGTAAGGCTGAGAGACCTGGGGCTGGAGGAGAGCAGACTGAGAGGAGATCTTAGTAATGTTTATAAATATCTGAGGGGTGAGTGTCCAGAAGAAGGGGGCCAGTGATAGGCAATGGACACAAACTGGAACCCAGGAAGTTCCACCTCAACATGAGGAAAAGCTTTGCTTTGAGGGTGCTGGAGTCCTTGAGCAGGCTGCAGAGAGGCTGTGAAATCTTCTCTGGAGACATTCAAGACCTGTCTGGATACATTTCTATGTGACCTGCCCTATTTGCTCCTGCCTTTGCCAGGGAGATGGACTCGATGATCTTCAGAGGTCCCTTCCAACCCCTACCACTCTCCGATTCTGTGTTCATCACTCTTAAGTAAAAAATGAATGTTTAGCCCTTTTGGTGGTGGCTTAGCAGCACTCAAGACCCTTGCAGTGATGGGGAGGCTACTCCTTGACCCCAGCCCCTCCTGCACAGGGCAGGACACAGCCAAGCCTTAGCTTTGTTAATCTGTAGTAAGTAGTCTGGAGTGAAACCTTGGTGTGTTTTTTCTCTGGATGAACCACCCTTGTCTATGCAAATATTTGCTGTTGTAAACTGTTAACTGTGGGAGGTTGCCTGGTTTGCTGCTGCTGATTAGGTTTGTACAATGAGTGACAGCCTTGGACAGAATCCAGATCATACATTCATGCTAATATTAATTAAATCATTATGAGTTAATGGAGAATAAACTAATCAGCAGCTAACTCAACAATTGTGCTAAGCAGTCTGCTTTAGCCACAGGATTTTGTTAGAAGCTGCCTGATGGAATACTTCATGTTACACGTTTAGAGAGGGGGAACAAAATCCATGCCTTATGGTGAGGAAAAAAAATAGAGAAAAGTGGTGGGCTTGAACATGTTTGGGGAAAAAAATCAACATATGAAGCAAAGCTCTTACTGTTAATATTTTTTATAACAGAAAGAAGAAAGGAGAAAGAAAAAAAACCTCTGAATAGTCATGTGAAGTAAGCAGAACCACCTACCAGCAGGGGAGTTGCTACAAAAGGGTAAGTCAGGCTGCTAACACCTCTACAACCTCTGCTATTGGGTGCATTTGCTTATTTTTAATAATTGATTGCACTTTGGATTCTGCACCCCATTTATTTCACTTTGTGTCATATTTGCTGTGGCTGCCGGGGAAGGGTTACAATAAAGTCAGAGGCAACGGAGATGGGTGCTCATCTACCAGGTGCTCCACTCCCTTTGTTCCTTGTATACACATATTCAAATCACACAAGGCAGGGGATAGGATAGGGCCTGGGAACTGAGGGCTTATTTCCCTAGCAAATAAACCAGCAGCTGCAGGATCCAGCCCTGGCTTTGCACCAAAGAGAAGGCAGGATTGGTGTAGGACAGGATGCTGTCATGGAGCCCTTTAGCCAACTTCTTCTGGGACTTGCACTGCAAAATATATTTTCTGCTTGTAGGTAAGAAATGATATAAGTTCTGTTTGATTGGCATTGTGGAAATGTGAAACACTTTTAGAGCTCTAAATGTATAGATATTTCTGTTGTGCTGTCAGATGTTTTCTCCTCAGGTAGCCTGAAAGCTTTTAATCAGGTAATAGCCCCCTGGGTTACGAGAGGAGCCAGAAACGTTTAGCAGCTGGAAAAATGCAGTGCTCCACAGGCTCTGTAGCTAAACCATGGGCTGATTGCATATCCAGTGTCACATTTTCTGAAGTGATGTATACTTTGAACATTCTTAAGTAAGGCTGAGCAGATTCTGAACCAAGGTTTATTCAGCAGCTGTGACACATCTCTCTAAAAATCCATCGTGTTCAGACAGCCCTGACAAATTATTTGCCACTTTATTGTGATGCCTGATAATTAACAGGCAACATTTGTATGCAATATTTAAATGTACTTGTTAGGAAAACTAAATTAAGCTTTCGATCAACTGGAGAATGTCTTCCCATTAACAGTAAGTGAGGGTGGAATGATTTGTTATCAGAAATACACATTTGTTAATACACATGATAAAAAATGGATGTTCTGGGTACTTTGGCAGGAGTATTCTGTGATCGGTGTTAGATGAACTTCTGGTTCCACAAACTCTGCTTGTTCACTTTTCCTGTATTGATTTGGGTTTGTATCAGCAGAGGGAATAGATTTTATTGCCAGCACAATGCATCCCCTACTCCTTCCTGTGTAAGGACACTTCTTTAATCTCTTTTGTGAACTTCAGATGCTGTCACCCAGCTTCCTTGACCTGAAGCTAAGTGCTTTGCAAGAGTTTTGTCTTTCTGCCATTTTCAGTTTTATAGGAAGCTTATCAGCTTAATTCTTTGATTAAAAAAAACATACAGTGAATATTCCCTTGATCTAATGTCAACTTTCATAGAAACATAGAATGCTTCTGGTTGGAAAAGACCTGTAAGATCTCGGAGTCCCAGCATTCTCTATCTCTAAACCACATCCCTCAGCACTACATCTAACTTTGTTCATCATTTTTCATTAAAACCCTGCAGGAGATACTGGTGTGCAAGCAGAGAGCTTTACTCTGCTCAGCTGTTCGCTAGGAAGTCTCCTCAGACCCTTACCCAGAGTCAGACATTCCTGCTATGGGAAATGTGCAGCTTGAACTTCCTAACTTGACAAGAGTGGGATGCACTGGGGTATGACATGAAGCCCACTGAAGACAGTAACCTCAGAGGCAAGAATCAGGTCAAATAGCAAATCTGTGTGGCTTTTGTTCTTAAGCAAAAATCCCCAAATGGGAAGGAGTATTGCAGTCCCTGCTGCTCTAACTGCAGGAATCAGGAACTGCAGGTTTTCTGGCCCATTACAGATCCTTCTTTTTTTTCATAACTGAACATATTTGCCCAAAGTCTCAAAACTGTTATCAGCAATCTATCAACATTTAACCCCAAGCTCAGGGGACTGGGGGAGCAGAAGAGCTAAATGTGCATAAGGGTGAAAGGCAGTTCAGAATCCAAACTCCTTTTGCCAAGGAGATGTGCATGTTAAACCCAGAGGATGACAAAACCTTGCTGAGCAGGTTTCAGTTTATGCCATAAACTCCAAAGTTATGTCAGAGTATTTTCTTTAAACTAAAGCTGCAGCCCTTGTTTTATGTCAACAGCAATTCTGTTGTTCTTGCTAATACTGGTCATGATAGCAAAGGGAAATGCAAGCAAAGCACAGATCACTGGAGGTCATTTTGATGCAACCTTTATGGTCATTATACTAAAATAAAATAGTTTGGGGAAATCCATTCCCTTGGAATAATGTGTATTATATTTAGAAAGCTATAGGGATAAGCTTAAATTCATAGAAGTGGTGCCTGAGAAGAGTGAAGTAGGAGTTTGGCACATTGACTTGATATCAGCATTAACAGTAATTCAAGGATTATTCATAACAGCCCTCAGATTCAATTAAAAATCAACACTAGTCCAATAGAAGAGAACAGGACAAGGTCTAATGGCTTCAAATTGGAAGAAGCTCCATTTTGTTAGCTGTTAGGAAGCAATTTTTGCCATGAGAGTGGTGAGGCACTGGAACAGGTTGCCCAGAGATGTTGTGGAGGCTCCAAGTCTGGCAGTGTTCAAAGGCAGGACACTGAGCAAGCTGGGCTGGTAGGAGATGTCCTTGCCCATGGTAGGTGGGTTGGCAGCAGATGATCTTGAAGGTCGCTTCTAACCCAAACCATTCCATGACTCCATGATTTAGGGTGGAAAAAATCCTTAAGATCATCATTTTCAACTATAAATCTGACACTGCCAAGTCCACCACTAAACCATGTTTTTAAATAGTACATCTACACACCTTTCAGATACTTCCAGTGATGATGACTCCACCAGTTCCCTGAGCAGCCTGTTCCAGGGCTTGACAACCCTTTTGGTGAAGGAGATAATCCTTTTGGTGAAGAATAAACCCTTCACTGAAAAATATTGCAGGCTGCAGTAAGATTTGGTCTCTGATAAAACCAGAAGTCCCTCACCACTGCTGTAAAACCCTTGCCTTTACCAGGGCACCATTATCTACTAACTTGTCCAAGCCTCAGCCTGCCCTGCATTTAGCCCAGGAGCTTCTCATGCTGATGGCACTCCGCAAGAACACCCCAGCAGACCTAGAGAGAACAGTGAGGTGGAGTCCCCTTCTTGGGAGGCATTCAACAAATGTGTGGCCATGGCATGTGGAGACAAGGTTCAGTGGCCATGCTTAGGTTGAACGTTGGGCTCAATGATCTTGGAGGTCTTTTCCAACCAGAGGTATTCTATGATTCTGAAAACTGCAGTTGGCCAAAGCCACTCCTGAAGGGACTAAACAAGAAAATGAGGCTTTTGCCCTCACCACCTCTGCTTTTTGCTAAGAGAATTTCCTTTACTGATGATCAAAATGGCCTCCCAAGCTCCTACATGGAGCTGCTTGTCCCCAGGAATCAAGTGGGACAAAGTTAATTTGTAGTTTTTATTCCCATGATTTTCAACTGAGAAGAGATTCAGTTTTCCAGCCACAATTCTCCTAATCTTACTGTGTTGTGGTGGTAGTTTTGCCACTGGTGGTCCCAGTTGTCCTGGTGCTCAGTAGACCTGCTTGGTTTCTGCTCCTTTTTTGTACAGATAGGTTTGTGACAAACATTTTTTTGTTAGCCATATTTTATGGTTACCCTGCAGCTGTCATCATCTTCTTGTCCTGCAGCACAACTGCTTATTGACTGCTAAATAAACTGAGGTACTGAGTGATCTCATGCCCAAAGAACGGGGAAGGGTAGGGGCAGATATTTTAATGGATCCTTTACAGATCTCTCCAGGGTCTGACAGGTGGCTTTGACTTCAGTCAAGGATGTTTAATAATTGAGAACTGGGGACTGTTCAGTCTGCAGAAGAGAAGGCTCCAGGGAGACATTAGAGCAGCCTTCCATTACTTGAAGGAGGCTACAAGAAAGCTGGGGAGGGACTTTTTACAAGGAATGGTAATGACAGGACAAGGGAGAATGGATTGAAGCTGGAAGAAGGGAGATTTAGGCTGGAGATTAGGAAGAAATTCTTTACAGTGAGGATGATGAGACACTGGAACAGGTTGTGGATGCCCCTTCCCTGGAGGTGTTCAAAGCCAGGTTTGGATGAGGCCTTGAGCAAGCTGGGCTAGTGGAAGGTGTCCCTGCTCATGACAGTGGGATTGGAACTGGATGATATTGAAGGCTTCTTCCAACCAAATCAGGAAATGTAAAGAGTAAGGAATTTCTCCCTACATAAACCCAGGAGAAAAAACATCTGAAAAATGGAATTTGCAGTCCAAGACTGTCAGAAATTTGAACTGTTTTAAAGGGGAAATAGTGTAAACATGAAGGTAAAGGCAAACCTTTGACTTTCAACAATAAAAGATCCTCTGCCCACAAATCTCAAATATCCTTCCTTTGACTTTTGATATATTTTGGGGCTATAGGTGTATGGCCAGATCCACCACCCCTGAGGTCAATGAGATTTTGCTCCTTCCTCCCTTGACCTCTTACTGAATTCTTACACAAGAAAGTGTCATCTCTAGCTCAGAGATTTTGTTCTTTCTGAGCATTTCTCACAATTTAATCCTTCTCAGTGTTTCCATTTATGGTTTAGTTTTGTCAGTTTCTCTTCTTCCATTTTTTCTGCAGGTGTTTGTTCTGCCTTGAAGCTGACAGTGCCCTCTCATACCGTCCATGGCATCGAGGGGCAGCCACTGCAGCTCACCGTCGACTACAATTTCAATGCTACAGCCTCAGAGATCCAGATCATTTGGCTTTTTGAGAGGCCTCAGAGTAACCCAAAATACCTGCTGGGTGCTGTAAATCAAACAGTAGTTCCAGACTTGGAATATCAGCACAAGTTTACCCTCATACCCCCAAGTGCATCTCTGACAATCAACCCATTGCATCTCAGCGATGAGGGCAATTACATCGTCAAAGTCAACATCCGTGGAAATGGAACAACAGCTGCCAGCCAGAAGATTCAAGTTGCTGTGGATGGTGAGTTAGGAGAATGGAGGGTCTTCATTTGGAAAATGGCAATGGTTTTGGAGCACTGTCTGGCTTTCCAGTTTTGTCAGACTGGAAGAACCCAGATTTAGATGAGACGTTTGGAAGCAGTTCTTAACCATGAGGGTTGTGAGGCACTGGAACAGGTTACCCACAGAAGTTATGGAAGCTCCTAATCTGGCAGTGTTCAAAGGCAGGTTGGATGGGACACTGAGCCAGCAGGGCTAGTAGGTGATGTCCTTGCCCGTGGCAGGGGAGTTGGAAGCAGATGATCTTGAAGATTCCTTCCAACCCAAAGTATTTTAAGATTCTATGATTTCTGTGGCCACAGGGATTTGCTGACAAGGGAGGAGCCAGAGGCCATGGCATACCTGACTGCAGCCTTTGTCTCATTACCAGTCACATTTTATTTCAGTACTAGAAACATTCTTAGTCACCAGACTTTTTTTCAACCTTTACCCACATTTAATAAATTGTATTTACAATCTGAGTACTTTCCAGAGAGGCTGATGCCTGCTATTTGTGTCATTTTGGCAATGGATGCATTTGTCACAAAGATGTGGTGCTGAGAGGCATGAGTTGGCACCAGACTTATTAGAGAATGGTTGGACCTGATGATCTTAAAGGGCTTTTCCAACTCAAAACCATTTAGTGAAGACTGTAATACATTAGTTCACTCTGTAACTCTTTGTATCTCTTTATTTTGCAGTTCCTGTCACAAAGCCAGTTGTACATACTGAACCATCTTCAGGAGTGGTGGAGTTTGTAGGCAATATTACACTAAAGTGTACTGTGGAGAAAGGAACGAGGGTAGTTTACCAGTGGATGAAAAATGGGAAGCCTCTCCATGCCAGCCCTAATTACACTTTTTCCTCAAACAATGCAACAGTTCTGATTGTTCCTGTGGTAAAAGAAGACACTGGGAACTACAGCTGTCTGGTGTCTAACCCTGTCAGTGCAATGGAAAGTGAGATAATTGCACCAACCATCTATTGTGAGTATATGAAATATTCATAATTAGCTTTGCTTAGAGGGTCTGTCTGGAAACAATGGCAGGAGGCAGAAAACTGTTGAGTCAACATCATATGCAAGCTTGCATTCAAAATGAGCTGGTTTCTGACAGCTCTAACTTAGAGCAAGCCTCTTATCCTTGGAGGTAGAAGTGTCCTTTTCAGACAGGTTAGGATCTCCTTTGCTACCGGTCCTGTTCAGATATAACCAGATAACCCAGCAGCACGGTGTGGATGGCACAGTGCAAGGACTGGAACTGGATTCCTGCCCAGCCAAGGCTGGTGCTGGCTCTTGCTTTCCTGGGCTCTGTAATCTAGCAGTTGGTAGCCAGCCCATGTCCTGGACCTTGTATAATCGCACTACCAGCACATTCAGAGCCTACACCTCTTTCTATGTGTTATTTTCCTCCTCCTCCTTCCATCTCTGATTACAGAATCATAGAGTTGTTCCAGAAGGAAAAGACCCTTAAGTTCATCAAGTCCAGACATTATATAACTGGTGATGAAAGACTACAACAGGTTGCCTACAGGAGTTGTGGATGCCACATCCCTGGAGACATTCAAAGTCAGGCTGGATAGGGCTTTGAGCAACTTGATCTAGTTAAACATGTCCCTGCTTACAGCAGAGAGGTTGGGCTAGATGACCTTAAAAGGTCCCTTCCAACCCCAAATATTCTATGATTCCACGATTCCCTGAGCTGTCCAAAGTCACATCTTTTGGTCCATCCTCTGCCTGCAGGGTTAGTTTGTCTCTTAGCTGCCAGTAACAATCCAGAGCAGGTCCCAGGATCTCTGTGTGCCATATGTCAGTGCTGCGGGGGAGTTCCTGGAGGTGATAAAGAGAAGGTCACTCAGAGTAAATAGCTGCCATCTGCTTGGAAACTGTAACAGCCTCCTGGAGACAGGAGCAATTGGAAATATTCCCACAGAGCAGTAAATTGTTGTTCAGAACAGGTGATTTATTACTTTACAAGTCATTTAGTTAACTGGCTTCACTGAGACAGGAGGCAGGCTCCTGTTTGAGAATGGTACTGGAAAGGAGGGATCCATGAAGGTTGTCATGGTGTTTTTTTAACTGATGATCAAAAATGTTTGGTTCTTTATTTCTCATTAATATACCCTGCTTGTCCATGCTCTGTGATGCTAGAGCACCCCAGACCATGGCTATTGCAGCAGTGTGCCCCAGAAACCAATGATTTGAAGACTGGAAGAAGCTGCTGCAGCCTCTATGGCACCAGAGGCTACAGGAGAGACTATTCCACTGTGATGGAGAGAAATTTCACAGGCTATGTGGGATCGTGGAATCATAGAATGCATTGGGTTGGCAGGGACCTCTAAAGGTCTGCAATGAGCAGGGACATCTCCAGCTAGATGAGGTTGCTCAGAGCCCCATCAAGCCTGACCTTGAATGTTGTCAGGGATGGGACCTGCACCACTTCTCTGGGCAACTTGTTCCAGTATTCCACCACCTATTCCTTCACAGCTTTTCCAGTTGTTTCCAGTTTTCTTTCTTTTTCTCATACTGGACAAAGCACAGGGCTGTGCTTTTTCCCTAAACAGCGATTAGATCAGCGTTGGGTGGGGACAGTCTGAGATTAACCCAGATAAACCTCCGTAAACTTAGCAAACCATTCAACTGAAAGCCTTCTAACTGAAATTTTTTACCCAACACCCGCATTCTAATGGCTACTCAGACTTCAGCACTCTGAGTTTAGGGCTATGCTCCTCTTTACAGTTTCATTATATCCTTTGGGTTTAATTTTTCTGCCAATTTTGCTGTTTGTTTGTTTTTTTCCAATGCAGATGGACCTTATGGCCTTCGAGTTAAGTCAGATAAAGGTGTGAATATAGGGGCAGTCTTCACAGTGGACATGGGGGAAGTTATTCTGTTTGACTGCTCAGCGGATTCAAACCCACCAAACACTTACTCCTGGATCCAAAGGGCTGACAATAGCACTCAGGTCATCAAATATGGGCCCCACCTGGAAGTTGTGTGCCACGAGGTGGCCCAGAAGACAATCGATTATGTTTGCCGCGCTTTCAACAACGCCACCGGGAAGCGAGATGAGGCTCAGGTCACAGTGGTCGTCACCTCTGTAGGTAAGGATCACAGGTTCACAGGGTGTCAGGGATTGGAAGGGACCCAAAGAGATCATCTAGTCCAAACTCCCCCTGCCAGAGCAGGACCACACAGTCTAGCTCAGGTCACACAGGAATGCATCCAGACAGGCCTTGAAAGTCTCCAGAGAAGGAGACTCCGCAACCGCTCTGGGCAGCCTGTGCCAGTGCTCTGGGACCCTGACAGTAAAGAAGTTGCCCCTTGTGTTGAGCTGGAACCTCCTGTGCTGCATCTTCCATCCATTGCTCCTTGTCCTATCCCAGGGAGTAAGTGGGCAGAGCCTGTCCCCTCTCTCCTGACACCCAGCCCTCAGATATGAAGGACATGGAGTCATTCCTCTAGTGGCTGAGCAGGATGTCCTCCAAGAGAAGAAATAATTCTTACAAAGAGAATATGTATCAGAAGTGATTACTTTTCAGGAGGCTCATCAAGCCATGCAGGATCACTGCACTCCCCCAGGCTCTCCCCCAAACAGCACATGCTTATTTAGGCTGCAGATTAGGAAGGAATTCTTTCCAGTGAGGGTGGGGAGACACTGGCACAGGTTGCCCAGAAAAGCTGTGAATATCCCCTCCCCAGAAGTGTTCAAGGCCAGGTGCATGGGGCCTTGAATGACCTGGTCTGCTAGGAGGTGTTCCCAGCCATGGCAGGGAGGTTGGAACTGATGATCTTTAAGGTGCTTTCCAACCCCAAATGATTCTATCATTCTACTAACAAAGGGCATTTTTGACATTCACGGGAATCCAGGCTTTATTTGCAGTGTGACACACTGTAGGACAAGACCCATTAAGAAAAGACAGAGATGTGGTGCTGAGGAATTTGATTTAGCACCAGGCTTGGTACAGTTAGAGAAGCTGAACTCAGTATTAGAATGTTTGGAGTACTGCATCCAGTTCTTGGGATCCCCACACAAGGAGGCCATCAAAATGCTGGACCGTGTCCAGAGGAGGCCATGAAAATGATCGGGAGCCTGAGGCACCTCCCCTGTGGGGGCAGGCTGAGAGACTTTGGGCTGTTCAGCCTGGAAAAGAGAAGGCCACAGCAAGCAGCCTTCCAGTACCTGAAGGGGGCTCCAGGAGACCTGAGGAGGGACTTTTGACAAGGGCTTGTAGTCATAGGATGAAGGGCAATGGCTTTGAGCTGGAAGAGGGGAAATGTAGACTGGACACTAGGAAGAAGTTCGTTCCAGTGAGGGTGATGAGATACTGAAACAGGCTGCTGAGAGAAGGAGACTCCAAAACCTCTCTGGGCAGCCTGCTCCAGGGTTCTGTCACCCTCACAATGAAAAGTTTTTTTTCTTCTGTTCCTCTGCTCCAGCTTGCCCCCATTGCTTCTTGTCCTGTCACTGGACATGCCTGAGCAGACCCTGGCTCTCCTGACACTGCCCTGCACATCTTCATCCACATGAATGAGGGCAGCCCTCAGGCTCCTCTGCTCCAAGCTAGAGCTGCAACTCCCTCAGCCTGTCTTCACAGGGAGATGTTCAACTGCCTGACCTTCATTTAGCAATAGGTACAAATCTGTTCTGGGCTCATTTCTTATACAAAGGGCATTGCTCTCCCAGTTCAGGAGGTTGGGGAGGCACAGGGGAAAAGGGAGAGGAAAATAAATAAAGTCATCAAATATTACCAATTCCCAAGAGCCAACTTTTGTGTCTGTTTTGTATCTCTGTGCTTCAGGTGAATTTCCAAAGATGGATTGTTTAGTGTCATAATAGCACAGCACAGAGATCAAGAGGCTAACTACAGTACTCATCTTCTTTGTCACAGGATTGGAAAAGCTGGCCCAGAAGGGAAAATCTTTGCCATCTCTTGCTGTAATAACAGGAATTTCATTATTTCTGATCCTTGCTATGGCATTTTTATTCCTATGGAAAAGATATCAGCCACATAAAGGTAGGTAAAAGTTAAGAACACTTCAGCTCCTCTTTTTGACCATCAGAGCAAAAGAATAATTTGTCTTTTTCAATTTTTACTTTTATTCTTTTCAGTGATCCAACAGAAGCTGCAGAGCAGGTATGAAAAATAAATCACTCTTACTTCTTGAAGCTCCATCAAGAGAACTGCATTTTATTGTATTCATTTTCTTTTCTTGGCTTACATCCAAGTGACAAATGTGTTTCTGTTTCCTAGGCCAGAAGGTGACTACAGGAAGGCTCAAACATTTTCAGGTAATGCTAATGAAAGAAATTGCTAAGCTGAAGAAGGTAAGAAATAGTCCAACACAGAGGGTACTTCACCCCAGCAAGTGGTATCAGAGGAGAGAATCTGAAGACAAACCAAAACCACAAAAAGTAAGAAGGAAAGGGAGGGAAGAAAGTTATTCACTCAGGTCAACACCTACATTAGCTTACTTGAGATAAAGCCAAACTGGCAACAGCTGAGCATGGGTTGAGTTCCCAGCAGCATGCACCTTCTTGGCTTGAATTCCAGCTGCTAATTCCAGGTAGCATTACCTGCATTTACTGTCCTCACCTCTATGAAATTAATCAGTGTTATCATGGTATAGCAGTGAGAGGTGACAGACCATGGCAGGACCACATTTCCATATGTTCATAGCATCAATCAGTACCAAAAGTGTGAGGTATTGATAGGACATTACAGACATTTTAACCTCCACCACATTCTGTACCCTCTTTCTCTGCGCCATCAGCACCCATTGTGTTTTTGTCACTGCCCCTTTTCCTCCACAATCCTTCCCACACCATCCTGATCAGAAGAAGCTAGAGAGTGGCCATCCTTTAGAAAGACAGCACTTTTATTCCCATCCCTTTCTAGCAAAACGTCAGGGCAAGCCATAAGCTGCTATATGTGAGAGAATAGAGAAATATACCATACTGAAGAAGGTAAGACATTCACTTCAGCACAGAGGGCCCTTCACCCAGCAAGTGGTACTGGAGCAGAGAACCTCAGAGCTATCTCTTGTGCTGCAGCCTTTGCTGTGGAGTGATGCCCAGAGGACAAGCAAGAGTCTCAGATCTCCTGGACAGTGGGAGGGTGGAGAAAGAGACTCCCACAATAACTACAAGTTGTATTTCAAGTCCCAGGCACAATCCATCAACTGGTTTACTAACGTGGCACCTATTAGTGTTGTGTGATGCTGCCTCACCACAGTGCAGGTGTGCTGGACGTAGGCTGGGCTTCCATTTCCTGTGGGAACTGAAAGTTAACCAGGCTGTTTAGCCATCCAACAAAGAGTCTCCATGGCTCTACCAAAATTCTCACTGAGCAAGTGGTCAAGAAGCTCTGAACTTGGTGGAAAGTATTAGAGGTAGTCAAGCACTGAGAAACTTCCTTGCCTCCACACCAGCTTGGGAGCTTGGCAGGGAAGTGGTTCAAAGCGGATCAATCAATCAATCAGTATTCAGCTGCCTTAAAAACTGGGCCCAACTACTTTGTCAGTCATCATCCAGCTTCTGTTTGCACCTTGATACCTTTCTCATGTTTGCTTCCTCTCCCTGTAGGACATGAAAGTGCTTTGGATGATTTTGGGATATATGAATTTGTTGCTATTCCTGATCTTGCTGGTGGTCCCAGGGTATGTGATTTTACATCATCAGCTCATGGTATCTGCTCTGTTTCTTGAGGTGCACTAAATATCTGTACTGAGACCCTTCTGTCACTTCGCTTCTGTTACTATTTAGAGCTGTCTCAGATGCCATACTCATGGCTGTTGTTCACCAGGACTTCCTTTTTCCTTTGCTGTGCTACATATTGACAGTACTTGTGTCAATATGGAGCAGTAAAGACCTGACCAAGCTCTGAAGACACCAATCTCAGTTCAGCATCCCACGTTAAAAGAACATTGGTAGTGCTGGGTGGATGAACAGCACTGAACCACTTGTGTGACGCAAACACGTTCATTATTGTGGTGCAAATTTCTCCCTTGGTCCTAACATTGCTGCTCATGCAACATAACTTTGGCAGCACAGACAAGCCTCAGGGGGACAGTTATAATTTTCACTGTAAAAATAAGCAAACTAAATCTCAGCTCTGTTTCACAAGAATTGTTTTGTTATCTTCATGTGTTGCAAAGGAGGATTTAAGCAAGATATTCTCCTAGCAGAAAAAAATTCTACTACATAGACCAAGTGCTGAGTCCCTTCACCACCTTCATAGCCTCTATTGGACTCTCTCTAGTTTATCCCTGTCCCTCTTGAACTGGAGCCCAGAACGGGACATGCTGCTCCTGATGTGGCCTTACCAGGACAGAGCAGAGAGGAGAAGAGCTTCACTCAACCTGCTGGTCACACTCTTAATGCATGCTGGGATCTCAATGGCCTTGTTGGCCACAAGGGCACACTGCTGTCCTGTGGATAAGCCAAGACTCCTAGGTCCTTCTCCAACCCCTCCTCTGTACTGGGGTACTGTTCCTCCCTAGATGCAGGACCTACACTTACTCTTGTTGAACCCCATTAGGTTCCCCTTTGCTCAGCTCTCCAGTCTGGGCAGAAGATGATCTGTTAAATCCACACACAAGAAGTGTGTGGAACAAGTCCCCAGAAGGAGAAGTTACATTCTCAGCTTCATTTCTGTTGAATCCTCTCCCAGATGCACTCACACTAGCAATACTCTTTGCACCTTTCAGGTTTCAAGTCAGTCTGCTCTTGGCTCTGACTTTGTCCCAAGGCAGGATGTACTTACCACCATTTATGAAGTTATTCATCATAATCCTGAGCAACCACAAGAAGACCATCAACAGTAAGTCAAAGGCTGTGTGCATTCTTGTGGGAGCTCAAAGATACTTTTGCATCCAGGACAATTTACATCTGAGAACTGATGTTTGATTCCAGTGAATCTCAGAGCACAGAATCGCCTGACTGGAGGAGACCTTAAGATCCTGGAGTCCTACCATGTCCCTGTACACAACTCTCAGACTGTGTCCCTGAGGCTCCTTATCCTGCGGGAATGGCAGCTCCACCACTTCCCTGGGCAGCCTGTTCAGTGCCTGATGAACCTTCTGGTGATGAATTTTTCCCTGATATCCAGCCTGAACCTCTCCTGCTGCAACTTGAGGCTGTTTTCTCTCATCCTATCACTTGTTACCTGGGCGAAGAGGTAGTTGTAGAGAGCAAGGAATTAAAACAAGGGTAAGCTGCATCAGTTCTTCCACCCTTCCCCATCCAATCCCTCACCTTTCCTCAGGACTCCAGCCTGTTGTTCCATCATGTCAGTTTTGTCTAAGGGTCTAACAAAATCTAAGATCTAACAAAAGCTAAAATCTTCAAATGGGATTTCAACAGAGAGCTGCTCAAAGTGTTAAGAGGGCAGTTACAGTTTCAGGGCACTTGGACACCAGCACTTCCCTGAGCATTTCAGCTGCTCCAAATTGCTCATTTTCCAAGTTTTGTTTTCTTCTTTTAAATTAATGTTTTCTTGAAAAACACAGACTTCTCCGTGCCTTACACCTTTTTTTTCCGCCTTACTTGTGAATACAGAAGACAAAGGGGCAGCTTGAAAACTGCTTTGTATGTTTTACTACAATTATGGATTGAAGACTCTCAAGGGTTAGGGCTGGAATGGTCATTGAGTGAGTAACAGACACCCTCTCTGAGTGTCTCTGCTTTCCAAAGGGAAGAGAAAGGGAATAAATGAGAGAAATTGATGGCTTGGGAAAGAAAATTAGAACTGCTTTAGTTAATGATAACAAAATGGAATAGATACAAACCAGTATCAAACCCAACCCTGGATGGCAATTGGTCACCATCGCCACTGATGCTGTGGCAGAAGTCCCAGACTGGACTCACCAGCAGATGGGAATTGGATTCAGAAGCTGGATTCTGGAACTCATGGATCAGGGTCAGAGGCAGAGTGGGCAGTCCTTGGACACTAGCCATGGAAGAAGAGGCTTGACTTTGGCAATGCCTCGGTTTTACACCTCATTGGTCAGTTCAGGGTTCCCCTGTCTTCTCCTCCTCATAAGTGCCACCTCTGACTTACTGCACTCCCAACATCAGGCACAAGATTTAGCAGTGACCTTGGCCTGCAGCCCAACCCTTGGTGCTAACTCAACTAGCAGCACTCTCACTGTCAGAAGCAGCCACTGGCTGTGCAAACTTGCCCTGAGCTGCAGAAGGTGCCTCAGTGAGCAGAGACTGAGCTAGGAAGTTACAGCACCGACCAGAATTAGTCCTGGTCCAACTCAACAAGGACAGAGGCATAGGAGGAAAACTCTTGTTTTGGCAAAAAAAGCACATAGGAATTTTTCACTGGGGTTGGCTTTCACAGAAGAAGTTCTCCATATTGGCATGAAAAGTAATCAGTGTAAAATGTCAGACTGCAAACTACATTTGGGGTTTAATAGGAAGTTGTTTTTTAAACCTCATTTTATGTACCCATTTCAGTTTACAAACCCAGAAAGGGATCTGCCAGGCAGCTGCAGTTTAACAGTCTGCAGATGTGTATTACTGCAAATCTGTTCCCATTAAATTCTCTTCTCCCTTTGTATTTGACCTGGCTTTCTGTTTGCCACCAAGGAGCCTGCTTCTCACTGAGCAGGACAGGCCCCATCTGACCTGGCCTTCAACATCCTCATGGGAGGGGGCACCCACAACTTCCCTGAGCAACCTGTTCCAGTGTCTCCCCACCCTCACTGGGAAGAATTTCTTCCCAATATCCCATCTAAATCTCCCCTCTTCCAGCTCAAAGCCATTCCTTCTCATCCTATCACTACAAGCCCTTGTAAACAGTCTCTCCCCAGCTCTCCTGCAGCCCCTTTCTGGTGCTCGAAGGTCTCCATGGAATACCTGAAAGAAGATGGAGCCAGACTCTTTCCAGTGGTGCCCAGTGACAAGACAAAAGGCAATGGGCACAAACTGGAGCACAAGTTCTGCATGAACATAAGAAAGATGTTTTTCCTGGCAAGGAGGTCACACACTGGAACTGTCTGCTCAGAGAGGCTGCGGGATCTCCGTCCCTGCACGTCACAGCAGCATGCAGGCTGGCAAAGCCCCTCAGGAGCACCAAGTCCAACCCATAACCCTTAAACACATCCATCGTGGGTGACTCCACCACCTCCCTGGGCAGCTCATTCCAGTCCCTGACCACTCTCACTGTGAAGAGCTTTTTCCTAATGTCCAATCTAAACCTTCCCAGCCTCAGCTTGAGGCCATTCCCCCTTGTTCTGTCTCCAACTGGATGTGGGCGCAAGCACCCTGCTCTAGCTGACCTCTGCTGAGAGAATCCACAGCTGGCCCAAGGTGACTAAGGAGAGAGGCTTGGAAGTGCAAGAGTAATTCTTTCCTCGATAGGCAGGAGGTGACCCTCAAAGTAGGGCACCTCAGAGGTAGCTTCACAAACGTGTGAAGCATCCTGGTGCAACGCAGCAGGACTAATTGCTGCTGACCACACACACTGCCATTTCCTAATCAGAACGCAGCACTGCAGAGCAGCTACACTTCTCTGGTGTCATCATCCACCTGCTCCTCTGCTGATCAGATGGCCTGGAGATAGTCCTGCTGTGGTTATCTATGATGACAGACAATGGGAGGGCTTCAAAGATGTGCCAGAGGGGCTATGCTGCTGGCCCTATCTTGGTTGACCAGGGGTATCTTGTGCCCTTCACAGACAGCTTTTGAGATTCCAAGAAGCAAAGTCCTTATCTTGGAGGTTAGGCTGTTCTCCTTATGAGGAGCTGGGGTCTTTTAGTTTGCTGGGCTTGAGTTGGAAGGGAGGATAGTCATCCTTCATTTTCTTCTCAACATGAAAAACTGGAGAATGTTGTCCAGTCATTTTTTGAGGCCGTGCAGGTGCAGGATCCAATCTTTAGCACTGGCTGACAGTTCAACAGTCCGTGTTAGTCTACACAGAGATGTTTACTCAGCGAGTCATTGGTCAGAAAGACTGCTGAGCATGTGGAATGAGCCCAACTCCTGCAAGGCAGAAATCCCTCTCCCTCCTTGACTTTCCATGGAGGCCTCCAGGCTTTCCTAGAGAGCAGCAGGAGTTTCCAAACACTTCAGAGAAGGATGCAAAGGGATCACGACGGACACGAGGAGATGGGAGGTGCTGGCGCTGTGTTGTTAAAACCACGAGGAACAAAGCAAAGGATCACTTCTTTATTAGAATAAACAACAGGCAAGGAGTGCAGAAGACAAATACAAGATTAGACATCTAAGGAGTCCGCTGAAGTTTAAATTTGCATCCCAGTGCAGTTAAGCAATGCAAATAGCAGCGTGGTGGAAATCCTGCTCCACCTACAAAGATAACATGCGTGGATCTCTGCAGGCGAGCTGCTGCCTTCCAGGGCAAAGTGCAGAGCTGCTGGCCACAGTGCATCCAACAGCTCAGACACAGTTCAGCACAGGGCTTCCACACCAGAGCACTGCCCAGCCACAGCATGCCCTGACCAGACATGAGCACATGTTCTTGTAAGGAAAAGTACTGCCTGATGTCAGCACTGAGGTTAGCGGCTGAGGGGCCTGGGGTTGTTCGGGCTGGAGAAAGGGAGGCTGAGAGGAGACCTTCTGGCTCTCTACGGCTCCCTGAAAGGTTGCTGCAGCCGGGTGGGGATTGGTCTCTTCTCCCTAGTAACAAGTGGTAGGAAGAGAAGAAATGGCCTCAAGCTGCACCAGGGGAGGTCTAGGTTGGAGATTAGATTGAAAGGGTTCTCAGAGCCTGGCACAGGTTGCCCAGAGGGATGGTTGAATCCCCATCCCCAGAGGTGTGTGAAAGAGGCAGAGATGTGGTTCTGAGGGACACAGTTTACCTGAGGGTCTATGATTCTGTGATTTCATTTGAAAGGGACAAATATGCCCCTGAAGGAGACCTACTCCTTTACTTCACAGCTATTCCAGTTCTTCCCAGTTTTCATTCTTATCACACTGGACAGTGCCCACACCTCTGCTTTCTGCTCGTTGTGATAGGAAAATAGGGAATGGATTGAAACTTGAGGAGGGCAGGTTTAGACTGGAGATTAGGAGGGGAGGGAGGGTGGTGAACACTGGAACAGGTCGCCCAGGGAGGTCCCCTCCCTAGAAGTGTTCAAGACCAGGTTAGATGAGGCCTTGAGCAATCTGCTCTAGCAGAAGGTGTCCCTGCCTGTGGCAGGATGTTGGAACTGGATGATCTTGAAGGTCTCTTCCAACCCAACCCATTCTATGAGCCTGTGTTTCTATGCTAGACACTGTGAGAGTTTACACAAACACAGATTTTATTGTTTGCATATCTCAGGCTATTTGTTATGAAATTGCATTTTCATCAGCAGCAGCTCCTTAATAAATGAGACCTTTGATGCTACCTTCAACTGCACAGTGTGGAGCTGCATCTGATGACACACACCAGACACCAAAGTGCTCTTTACAAGCATTTCCTACCTTCTATTGCCTTGCAAGACTTTTTATTTCCATGGCTCATCATTTCATTAATCTCTGTGTTCAGAAAACTTAAGCTCTCCATGTCAGATGCCTCAGATGTATTTTGTGTTAATCAAAGCCAAAGGGCTCAGTAGCTTCCAAGTGTGAGGTCAAGGAAAAAATATGCAGCGTTGCCCATCCTAAACAACTCCACCAGCTGCTTCCCAGCACGCTCAGGAATTCTTTGGAGTGCTGTTTAATAAAGGCTTTGCTCTGGTAGGACCAGAACAAGGTGGATGTGAGGGGAAATTTGGCCACACAGGTCTGATTTTTATCAAGTTCAAAGCCTGAAGACTCCCACCTGGATATGGGTGGTGCCAGCTTAGGTGTTAACTGCAGTCTGTGCGCGGTTGACAGCCCCAGAGGCTGCAAGTCTGAGCTGTGAGGGACCTGCTGCTCCTCACCAGACCTGTCCTCCAGACCCTTCCCCAGCTTAGCTGCCAGTCTCTGGGCCTGCTCCAGCACCTCAATGTCCTTTTTGGAGTGAAGGTTGGAAGGGACCTTAAGGTTCATCCAGTTCCAACCCCTTGCCAGCCTCCCTGGGCAGCCTGTGCCAGTGTCTCACCACCCTCACTGCAAAGAACCCTTTCCCAACATCCAGTTTCAGTCTCCCCTCTGCCACTTCAAACTCATTACCTCTTGTCCTGTCATTCCCAGACCTTGTCAGTAGTCACTCCCCAGCCTTCCTCTAGGTCCCCTTCAGATACTGGAAGGCCACTCCAAGGTCTCCTGGAACACACAACTGCTTTGGCTGCAGCCTTTGATCCAGCCCAGCCTGATGAGCCCAGAACCGTGGTATGACCGAGGTTCGTCTTCAGACACGGATTTGGACCTGATGAGATTCTCTCCTCTAATACCACTTGCAGGGGTGAAGGAGCCTCTGTGCCCAAGTATTTGCTACCTTCTTCAGCTTAGCAGTTTCTTTCGTTAGCATGACCTGGCAATGTTGGAGCCTTCCTGTAAGCAGCCTCCGGCCTCGGCACAAAATGGCAGCGGCGGGGCCGCGGCGGCGCTCAGGGCTGCCTGCGGCGGTGCGGGCGGCGGCCAGCAGGCGGCGCTGTTGCTCCGCCGGAGCTGGGGCTGGGCCGCGGGAGGCGCCCCGGGAGCTGCGCAGTAGCGGCCGCGGCGCTGTGGCCAGTGGCGGTGCCCAGGCCCCGCTCCGGTTCAACGGAGTCATCCGGGCCCGAGCGGAGCCTCAGCCAGTTTGCTGCTGATGCCAAAGAGGGCGCAGGGACTGACACCCCCTCAGGCCCCGCTGTCGTTCAGCCGGACCTGGGTAGGCTGCGGAGCTGGGTGAGGTCGAGGGGCTGGGGCTGGGCCCTCCTCAGGAGTGCCCAACGGTAGGGCAGGGCCTCTCCATTGGAGATGTTGAGGTGAAGGGAGCCAAAGCTGTGAGGGGCCTGGAGCACAGCCCTGTGTGGAGAGGCTGAGGGAGCTGGGGGTGTGCAGCTGCAGCAGAGAAGGCTCAGGGCAGAGCTCATTGCTGTCTGCAGCTCCCTGAAGGGAGGCTGTAGCCAGGTGGGGTTGGGCTCTGCTGCCAGGCACCCAGCACCAGAACAAGGGGACACAGCCTGAAGCTGTGCCAGGGCAGGTTCAGGCTGGATGTGAGGAGGAAGTTGTTGGCAGAGAGAGTGATTGGCATTGGAATGGGCTGCCCAGGGAGGTGGTGGAGAGGCCGTGGCTGGAGGTGCTGAAGCCAAGCCTGGCTGGGGCACTTAGTGCCATGAGTTAATTAGAAGGGTTAAGTGGTATTTTGGACTCAGTGATCCTAGAGGTCTCTTCAAACCTGGTTAATTCTGCAGTTGAGGCACAAGCTAGAATACAGGAGGCCTCACTTCAACCTGAGGAGAAGTTTCTGTGCTGTGGACCAGGCTGCCCAGAACGGTTCTGGAGTTTCCTTTTCTCAAGGCTTCTAAAACCCTCCTGGACATGTTCCTGTGCAACCTGCTCTAGGTGCCCCTGTTTTAGCAGTGGGGCTGGGCTCGATGCTCTCCAGAGGTGCTTTCCAACCCCTGCTATCCTGTGTTTCTGTGATTCTCTGCACCCACACAAGGGTCACCACCACTGGTGTCATGAGGAGACTGAGTGTGCCCTTGTGTGAGGGGGTCACTTGTGCCAGGGCATTGGCAAGGCCTCCCCTGCACTGCCACCGCTTCGGCAGGTGCTGAGCAGAAGGACCAGAGGCTGATGTGGCGGCAGTGAGTGGCCTGGAGTTTGTCTAACCACAGAAAATCCATGCTGGATGCCTCATGCAGGGCATGATCCAGGTAGCAGTGTCAAGAGTTAATACATCCTGAGGGAAAATCATGGGAGGAGAAGTGGCCAGGCTCAGCTGGAGGCACTTACACTTGCTCAGGGGGATTGAGGAGAGCCAGCACCATGGGCAGCTTCTCCCTTTGGGCTGATCCCATAGAATCGTAGGATGGTTTAGGTTGGAAAGGACCTCAAAGCTCAGCCTGTCCCAACCCCCTGCCGTAGGCAGGGACACCTCCCACTAAAACAGGTTGCTCAAGGCTTTGCCCAGCCTGGCCTTGAACACCTCCAGGAAGGTATTCAAGAGTCACATTGGGTGATTCTGTGCTCCACAACCTCCCTGGACAACCTATGCCAGTGTCTCCCCACCCTTACTCTAAAAAACCCTTTCCTAACATCCAGTTTTTATCTCCTCTCTGTCAGTTTAAACCCATTCCTTCTTGTCATTACCAGACCTTGTCAATAGTCCCTCCCCAGCATGCTTGTAGCCTCCTTCAGGTACTGGAAGGCCACTCCAAGGTCTCCAAGCCTTCTCCAGGCTGCACAGCCCCAGCTCTCTCAGGCTGTCCTCATAGCAGAGCTGCTGCAGCCCTCTGAGCATCCTCCTGGCCTCCTCTGGACTGGCTCTAACAGTTCCATGTCCTGCTTGTTCTGGGGGCTCCAGAACTGCACCCAGGGCTGCAGGTGGGGTCTGAGGAGAGCAGAGCCAAGGGGCAGAGTCCCCTCCCTTGCCCTGCTGCCCACACTGCTCTTGCTGCAGCCCAGCACAGGGTTGCTGTCTGGGCTGCACTCACACTGCAGGCTCCTGTGGAGCTTTTCCTCATCCCAGACCACCAGGTCTTGTTCCTCAGGGCTGCTTTCAGCCGTTCCCCACCCAGCCTGGAGCTGTGCTTGTGCATCTGGAAGAACAACCCTCCCTGCAGTGAGGGGAGTGTTGGCTGTGAAAAATCTGTATTGCTTTATTAGAGGACTCTTTGCTGCAAAAAAAAAATGTAATTTTCTGGCTTTCCTTTGCCTCTCAGAACCACAAACCTTCAGTTTGTGTAGCTTGTCATAAGACGACTTCTGACTTCCTCTTCAGAGGCATTTGCTTGTTCCTGGCTGTTGCTGAAAAGCTCAGATGGAAAGCATGCACTTTCCTACTCAGGAGCTAAGAGGAGTTTAGATCTCCATGCCTCCTTGCTGAGGCTAGGTCTAGCATTGGGAGGGGTCTGGCTTTGCAGCAGATGGGAGGCTGAAGGAAGACAGTGGCAATAGCAAGGAATGAGTATCAGTTGTGAATGAACAATGAGAATAATGAGAAGCAATGAGAAAGAAGGGAATAAGGAAGACTTATTCTTATGCTAGCCTACTGCCCTCTTCAACAATAATTCCTGTCTGCCACCTCAGGGGAATGAGAAAAGAGAACAAACTGACTGGTTTAGTTCAAGCAGTCAAGGTGGATTCAGTTTATGCATATGATGGGATGCATATAAGTTGCAAAAAACACCTCAGGCATGCTCCAAACTGTAAATGCATTGTTGCAGGAGCTGCCAGCTTGTGATGGACTGAGCAGTAGACTGCACTCCAGAGGAGCACAAGAAACAAGAGCTGAGATCCTTGGTAAGTCTCCTTGTTGGCATCAGCATAGAATAGCTCTGAAGGTAACAATGATCATTGTGGCCACAGGGGTCATTTGGGAGCCATCTAATGGTCTATGGATGTGCTCTCCAAAAAGGCCAACTAGAAGGTAAAGACAGACTTTGATGGCTGTGGTAGTGTTGGGTTGATGATTGGATTCCATGATCCAAACCCAACGATTCTGTTCTACAGAGCAGGAATGAGTCTTGTTGAAAGGAGAATCAAAACAGTGTTTTAAAGTCCTGCCTGAGAGGCTGTTTGCAATGAGCCTTGCAGGCAGGGTTTCTACAGAGGAACAATAAATACAACTGATGACAGGATCACAGAATGTCCAGGGTTGGGAGGCACCTCAAGGATCGTCCAGTTCCAAGCCCCCTGCCGAGGGCAGGGACACTTTCCACTAGACCAGGTTGCACAGAGCCACATCTTCATGCTTCCATTTCTTCATCCTGCTCTTGTCATCCAAAGGCAAGTTTATGACAAACAATATAACAAAATCAGTGTAATAGCAAATTTAAAAAATCATATTTTGTGAGAATGAGCTGAAAAGTCAAGGACTTGGGGTCTGCAGTGTGCTGCTAAGACACACTGATGTGTGAACTTTCCCTCCCAGAGCCATCCATCTCTATTATCACAGCCTGGAGATGGTTCTGTGTCAACTTTGCATCTGCATCAGTAACTCATTCTCTTCAGCCATCTGTTCCACAGACATCAAACTGTTAAGAAGCCCCAGTACAGCACAATCTAGTCCAGTAAGGCAGCAAGAGGGAAGAAAAGCTCTCATTACCATTTGAATTCAGCAGCTCGCCGGTGATACACAGGCAATATTTTTTATATTGACAGGAAGGTGGTGAGTTGGTGACTAAATTCCTGGTTCCAACAAAGGGATTAAAATCAAACACTTGATATGCAGCAAGCTATGTTCAGAGACAGAATGCTGAGAGAGTTAAAGTGGGAGCTGAGGTGGTTGTTTCCCATTTTGCAGCCTTGAAGTGAGTTACGAAAACATTCCTTGTCGCTGGGCTGCCTATTACCTCTTGCCGTTTGAACTGCTGAGGAGTTCACCACTAATTTATAGTCTGAATGAGGTAGGCATTCCAAAGCCACGATCTCAGAAGCAAGTGATGAGAGCAGATTTGTGACAGGTTTCTGCTGCACTCTGAGGTTTCTTGTTCTGTTTTTAAGGTGTTGGTTTTGTTTTGGTTTAATCCTGACTTGAATTCAAGTCCACATATGCTAGAAACTTTGGAAATTGTAGTTCAGCTGCCCACGTTGTCTTTCTCAATTAATGGGTCCCAAGAGCTTGTCAAGTTGTATCTGTCTGATCCAGTGGCTTTTGCTATCATTTGGGTCTTTTTTCCTCTAGGTTTTTTAGCACTATAGAGCCAGGATAATTAAAGGGCAGAGAGCTGGATTCCATTCTGGGCAGTAAATCTGCAGCAGCGCTGGGTGCTGAAGTTTCAATAACAGAATCATTATTGTGAGTGATTACTGAGCCAGAGAAAACCATTGATTGACATCCAGACCCTTAACTGAATCTGCAGATGCTGCGAAGTGAGAAGATTTGGTGGGAGGTCTGTGGGAGGCTTTGAGGTGAGCTCTTGCCCTCACGTTTTCACAGGGCTCTCTTCAGAGGAGAGTTGCACTCCAGCGTTGCTTTGGGGCCTGGGGAAAGCAGGGGCTGAGGAAATATCCAACAGCAACGTGCTCAAGCCTGATTCAAAGGAAAGTGAGCACTGGCTTTAAAGCAGTCATTGCTTTAGCTGATTGACAGGGGGTCTGTTTGGTAAACTGATGAGAAGTTTTGGCTCCCCTAGCTCAAGTGTTTTAAGTGTGGAAGGGCTTTTATTTTGTAAAGGTGAGTCTGCCAGGTGGGAGGCAAAGTTTGGATTTAAACATTGACCCTGTACGCTCTTAACACATTCCTGAGTGCAGGCAGAATCTCCACTGAGAGAGCTGCATTTTAGGCTGAGAGACCTGGGGCGATTTAGCCTAGAAAAGAGGAGTGAGTGAGGGGGGATCTTCTCAGTGCTGACTGATAGCTAAAGGGTGGGGGTCAGGAGAATGAGGCGAGGCTCTTTTCAGGGGTGCCCAGCAAAAGGGCAAGGGGCAGCAGGCGCAAACTGGAACACAGAAGGTTTCACTTGAACATAGGGAAAACCTTCACTGTGAGGGTGCTGGAGCCCTGGAGCAGGCTGGGCAAAGAGGTTCTGGAGTCTCCTCTGGAGATAATTCAGAACCCTTCTGGACACATTCCTGTGTAGCCTGCTTTAGGTGACCCTGCTTTGGCAGGGGGGCTGGACTGGATGATCTCCAGAGGTTCTTTCCAACCCTTACCGTCCTGTGATTCTGTGATGCACAGCCTGGCACCGCAGGTGGCTGTGTGCCATGCACCCATGAGGTCTCCTGTGCCCCAGGCCACGTCTTCAGTTCAGTTCTGTTGTGAAGCTTTAGCACAGCCTGGCTGAGGATGCCCTGACCTGCCTCCCACATTCCCGGCGCGCACAGCCCGGCTCTGGGGCTGAAACTTGCTCAGCCTGGTTGCATATCTTTCATTTCACCTCTATCTTTGGTTTCTATAACTCTGCCCACACTGTCTGCTGGACAGAAATACACCAGGCTTGTGTCCCCAACAGAGCTATGGTCTCTAAGGAAACTCGAGCGTTAATTAAGGCACAGTCTAATGGGGCTGGGTTTGTTTTGTTAAGCAGTGCCCCAAGGAGCATCGTTTCACTTCGGTAAGGGTTTTACCCCTCCCCCCAGCAGCAAATATCAGCATTTTTCTGCTAACTGTCGTGTGGGTATGTTCAAAACAATGCTTGGGAGATAAAGTTTTGTCCTTTGAAATAGCAAGCAAATTGGCACAGCAGTGTAATTGCTGCTGTAACTTGGCCCTGTCTCCCGTGGTTGCTGGTTGTTGGCCTCCTCCAAAATGTTCTAGTGCTGAAGCCAACACCCACGGCCCGGCCACACACTGGGTGTGCTTGGCAGCTGCAGGCTCCAGATGCCAACCACTGGAATGCATTTTATGTACCAGTGTCTCTGCCTGTGGGTTGGCTTCCTGGCTAGCCTTTAGCAGTCTCTTCTCTGGCCCCATCTGGCTCCTGCGTCTTGCTGCTCCTGCAGCTGTGCAGCTGAGGCACAAGCAGTTCACAGGTGAGCTGGCTCACTGCTCCAGGAACTGCTCACCTGCACCAGCTCCTGCCAAGGTGCATACTCTGTGTCCTAGCACAGAAGGAGGTGTTCCGCTTGCTTTTATTGGCTAGGGAGGAGCAAGAGCATGGACTGAGTCACAGAACCACAGAATTGTTTTGGTTGGAAAAGACCTCCTAGAACATGGAGATCATCGAGGCTGGCAGGGGTCTGAAGTGGCAGAGCACCCTGGCAAACAGATGCCACTCAGAGGTGTGATGTCATACATGGAAGCCACCATGCACCAAACTCTTGAGAGGGACAAACTGCAGTTTCCAGTTGGAAAACTCAATTGTCACTCTCAAGTGTCTATATCAAGCTCCTTTTTGCTAAGGCCCCTGAAAAGTGCAATGCAGATATTTCACTGTCAGGGGAACAGGCTCTGCTCACTGCTCCCTGGGATAGCACAAGGAGCAGTGGGTGGCAGCTGCAGCACAGGAGGTTCCACCTCAACACAAGGGGGAACTTCTTTCCTGTAAGGGTCCCAGAGCACTGGCACAGGCTGCCCAGAGAGGCTGTGGAGTCTCCTCCTCTGGAGCCTTTCCAGGCCTGTCTGGATGTGTTTCTGTGCTAGATTGTCTGGTCCTGCTCTGGAAGGGGGGTTGGACTCTATGATCTCCTTGAGTCCCTTCCAACCCCTGACATCCTGTGAGCCTGGGATCCTGTGACTTGCAGTTAATGACCATGAAGATGATCACAGAGATGCTCAGAGGGCTGCAGCAGCTCTGCTATGAGGACAGGCTGAGAGAGTTGGGGCTCTTCAGCCTGGAGAAGAGAAGGCTTTGAGGAGACCTTGGAGTGGCCTTCCAGTATCAGAATGGGGCTGCAGAAGAGCTGGGGAGGGACTACTGACAAGGTCTTGTAATGACAGGATGAGGAGGAATGGGATTGAACTGGCAGAGGGGAGACTGAAACTGGATGTTAGGAAGAAGTTGTTTGCAGTGAGGGTGGTGAGACACTGGCACAGGTTGCCCAGGGAGGTTGTGGAGCACAGAAGCACCCAATGTGATCTTTGATGGAGGAGAGGGAATGGATTGAAGCTTGAGAAGGGGAGATTGAGACTGAAGATTAGGAAGAAATTCTTGACAGGGTGGAGGGACACTGGCACAGGTTGCCCAGGGAGGATGTGGAGCACAGAGTCACCCAATGTGATCATTGGGTGGTTCTGTGCTCCACAACCTGCCTGGAGGTGTTCAAGGCCAGGCTGAATGAGGTCTTGAGAGACCTGTTCTAGTGGGAGGTGTCCCTGCCCATAGCAAGGGGTTGGAACTGGCTGATCTTGAAGGTCCCTTCCAACCCAACCCATTCTACAGATCTTTGAGAGAAGATGCACAGGAGTCTACTGCATTGGCAGGGGGAAGAAGGTGGGGAAGTTAAGTAGTTAATTTTTGGTAGGCACAAATCACATTCCCATCAAGTGCAAGCAGTCAGCTGTTATTGTAGGTCACTAAGATACAATGAATTATTTTCTGCAGTTCGTGGAAAACATTAGGCAGCTGTAATAAAGTCAATGGCATTTCCTTCCTCACTGAAACATGACTTCAGCAAAAGCCCCTGTTCTGTTAAAACACCATTTCATGCTTGGGAACATTGCAGGGATTTCTTCTTGGACACTCTGGTTTTTCACATTTCTTTCATTGATTGCTGTAGCAAACACCAAGGGGAGAAAAGCTCAGAAGTGGCTTTTGGTGTTCACATGGATGGTGATGGAGCTAAACTAAAAAGACTTTAAGCAGAAGGGGGAAGGAAGCACTTGAGTGGCCTTTATAGAACATAGATACTCAGCCCAGGGAATACACCACACAAAAATGTCTTTTAAAGACATTAAAACTCAGCTTCAGCAAAAGCTGGAGCATTTCATAACCTAGTTCACCACATTTCTCCTCCCATAGTTATCTGTGACAGACAAAGTCAATGCTTTTAGATGTTTAGCTTTAGAAACATCTCTTGAAAGCCTTCATAAAGTATCTTTAATAAATCCCTTTAGGCCAGGCAGGAATACATCTGCTCTTGTGTTCTTTCAGCATCTGATGGGCATGGAGACTTTAAAGTTTGTGGGGAATTCTGAATGAATGGATGGAGAGTGGTGAATTTTCTGATGGAGAGAGGTGAAGTTTCTGATGGAGAGAGGTGAAGTTTCTGATGGAGAGAGGTGAAGTTTCTGATGGAGAGAGGTGAGTTTTTTGATGGAGAAGGATTTTCTGGTGGAGAAGTGAATTTTCTGCAGGGCCTCTAAGTGCTGGGTCTGTCTGAACTCTGCAAAGTGCAGAACAATAACCCTTGCCTGCACACAGGCAGAATCTGCTGGGCCAGCTGGTTGTGCCTTATCAGTGGAAGACCTTCCAGAGGCAAACAGCAGCCTCAGTGTTTCAAAACTATGCACAGGCCTATGGGTTGGCTCACAAGCAGTAGCAGCTGGATCTGGAGTTAGGTGCCCACACTTCAGTAAGCAAACTAACATTGCAGCAGAGGAATGAGAACAACGTGGGAATTAGTGAGGGCTGGAGGGGCGTGTTTGGATGGGAGGTTACAGCATTTTCACTGGCTGCACAGAGATGCAGCTTGGAGCAGACCTGCAAAGGCTTGTGTAAGTGGTGCATTAGCAGTTAGCACACTCAGGTTTTGAACTGTGGTGATGGAGCCGTTAGAGTGGGTCCAGAGGAGGCAACAAAGGTTGTCAGAGGACTGGAGCTGCTATAAAGGCAGGCTGAGAGAGTTGGGGCTGTTCAGCCTGGAGAACAGAAGGCTACAGGGAGACCTCAAAGCAACTTTGCAGTATTGGAAGTAGCCTCAAGGAGAGGGACTTTTGACAAAGGAGTGGATTGACAGGACAAGGGAAAATGGGTCCAGACTGAAAGAAGTCAGACTGACCTGAGACCTTAGGAAGCAGTTCTTCCCTAGGAGGGTGCTGAGGCACTGGAACAGGTTGCCCAGAGAAGCTGTGGAGGCTCCAAGGCTGGCAGTGTTGAAAGGCAGCTTGGCTGGGGCCTAGGGCAAGCTGCTCTAGGAGAAGGTGTCCCTGCCCGTGACAGGGGACTTGGAACTAGATGATTTTTAAGGTCCCTTCCAACCCAGACCATTCTATGTTTCTGTGATCACACTCAGAGATGTTTTCTGCTGTTCTGCTGACATTTTCATTCCCTCCTCCCAGAGCTCTGTGTTCTAGGCACTGGCAGTGAAATGGCTCACTCTGTGCTGATGCTTCTTCCTTTCCTGATCTCTTGCATATTTCCAGGGTGTGTGATGAAGTTAAAGCCAACCATACCTCTTGAGATCTTTTCTGCTCTTTTTTTCTACCCACCACACATTTTCTTACTACCTTAGTGAGCACTGTGGGTATGGATACAGCTTGCTGCAGTGTCTTAGAAAAGAGCTGAGCCTTAGGAGGTTCATCTACCAGTGACCAAACAACTGAATTGACCTGCCCTGTTTTAAGGCTGGAAAAGAAACAGGAGCAGGCTTCAGCATGGACATAGACATCCGGCCCTGCACCCAGGGGAAACCTGGAGAGGTGTGGCTGTAGCTCTCTGAGCATGCTAGACCAGGCTGTGCCTTGGTAAGGCTTTACTTGATGCATTAGCAGCACAGCAGTATGCTTGTCTTGAACCAGACATTTAAGCATGCTAGACCAGGCTGTGCCTTAGTAAGGCTTTACTTGTTGCATTAGCAGCACAGCAGAATGCTTGTCTTGAACCAGACATTTGCAGGGTGTAGGCAAGGGCTTACCAGCCACAACTATTTAGGTAAGACAGGCCAAAAGAGAATCAGAGACTCATAGAATGGTGTGGATCAGAAGGCACCTCTAAAGCTGCAGTCAGCAGGGGTAGCCTCAACTAGATCAGGTTCCTCAGAGCCCTGTCGAGCCTCAGCTTGAATATCTCCAGGGATGGGGCCTCAACCACCTCCCTGGGCAACCTGTGGCAGTGTTCCACCACCCTCATAGGAAAGAACTTGTTCCTAACATCCAGTCTAAATCTGCTCTTGTCTAGTTTGAAGCCATTGCCCCTCATCCTATCCCTGCAGGCCTTTGTAAACAGTCCCTCCACATCCTTCTTGTAGCCCCTTCAGGTCTAGGCAGGCTGCTGTTAGGTTGCCCTGGAGCTCTCTCTTCTCCAGGCTGCACACCCCCAGCTCCCTCAGCCTCTCCTCCTAGCAGAGGTGCTCCAACCCCCAACATGGGAGTTACTTGCCTTTTCTTATCATTTGTCTTCCACCTACATTCTGAAAACCTCATATAATCATTGTCCTTTTCCTTCTGTATAGTCCCAGCCCCATAATAAACTCCTGTTTGTTCCGCAGCTTTAGCACCAAGCAGACCCACAAAAAGCTGTGAAACAACTCTCTGGAAAAAAAACCACCAAAACTAACAGCTATTAACTAAGACATAGTAAACTTCAGCTCACAGCTTTGCAGCTTGTCTTAACTAGCTTTATTTGCCAATAAACATGCCTCTGGGCTTCTGCTGAGAGCATTTCTGCATCAGAAGCTTATCTATCCTGCAGTCAAACTAAGCAACTCTTTGTCTCACCAAGGTTAGGATCTCAAGGATCATTAGATCATGCAGTCTCATCACAGGCCATTGCTTGTCACCAAGCTAGTCTCTGTATTCTAAGACATCCACTTGTTCTTCAGATACACTTCTCCATCTCCCCTTACTACTTTGCCCCTTGTTTAGCTACCACCAGTGACCTGGTGGCACAGTTGGGGCCTTCCTTATGGAAGAAAAACAGATCTGTGATGAGCAGAAGTCTGAGCACTCCAGATTGTTGGCCTGGAGGTGAGTCTGTCAGAGCTCCACTTAGTCACATCAGTGCACGTCTGACACTGGTGTAGCTGGAATGAAGTGTCCTCCGGAGAGCATTATCAGAGCTGTGAAGGTAATGTGCAGTAGCTTAAGCTGAAGTTCTGCAGAGGGTGTCCATAGCCTGCACCTTCCCTGGGCTGAACTGAAAGAGTTCCATTTTCTCCTTGAAGAAGCATTTAGGCAGCAAGAAACAAAGAAACAAAGCAGCAATAGATTGAGGGGACACAGTCTCAAGCTGTGCCAGGGCAGGTCTAGGCTGGATGTTAGGAGGACGTTGATGGCAGAGAGAGTGATTGGCATTGGAATGGGCTGCCCAGGGAGGTGGTGGAGTTGCTGTGCCTGGAGGTGTTGAATCCAAGCCTGGCTGGGGCACTTAGTGCCATGGTCTGGTTGATTGGGCAGGGCTGGGTGCTAGGTTGGGCTGGCTGAGCTTGGAGGTCTCTTCTAACCTGCCTGATTCTGTGATTCTATGATTCTGTGACTCTATGATTCCTGCACACTCTTTTGCATGCCTGTACAGTGCTGAGATCTTCATTACCTGTGGGACACACCAGAGACTCAGAAGATGTAATTAACAATTGGAGAATGGGTAATTGCAGAGAGATCACAGCTTCCTTCCTCCTGTGAGGGAACCCTTTACACCACCTGGCAGAACACAGAGCCTAACCAGAATATTTTTTGCCCAGTGCTGGCACCAGACACTGGTTCCTTTGACAGCCTGACCATGTTCTTTCACCATGGCACTTTAAAAGCTTCCTCATAGACATTTATCATCCTTCCAACCAAGTCTCTGTAATAACCACTGCAAACAAACTTGTTGGCTTTGCCTAGCAAGGCCTATCCTCTTTGGAGTATTTTGCCTCTGTTGCTGTCAGCCCCTGGCTCCATGTGGTGTGTCAAAGGTGCCAGCCTTTGTTTGCCGTTGAGCTGCCTCTCTCCAGTCTGTTTGCCACGCTTTCCTCCCTGGTGTTTCCTACGTGTGATCTTCACAAGCTTTATTGATCAGCTGTGTCACAGGACCTGCATTTTCTGCTCTTTAACTCTGCAGGAGTTGGTGGTTACCTCCAGTAAACTCGAGGATTGGCAATAGCAAACTTGAAGGAGAATTTAGAGGTCTCCTTGCTATTAGTTTTAGGAAAACAGTCTCAAAATTGGCATTGTCGAGGTGTGTTTGGCTGCTGTGTGACAACTTCACTTAGACTTCCTTTTGATCCTTCAGCCTAAGCCAGGCAGTCTTTACACCAGGGCACCTCATCTGGTGTTTGCATAGTGCCCAGGAAAGGACAACGATGATTTGGCTTTGTAAATAGCTGGGATAAGTGGAGCAACACTGAGCTGCGAGAGCCCTGGAAAAATGCAGGCTCAGTCACTTCTGTGGAAGTCCTAGGAAGAATAGTTATTGAAAGCCTGGAGCTCCAGCTGTGGTTTTACAGATTTCCTGCATTCCCAGTTGTTCTGGAAGAGCCCTGAGCACCACACAGGATCTGAACATGAAATCAATATGACAGCTTTATCTTTGGCCAGATTTTGTAAGTGGAATTAGGCCGCATACGGAGTTGGCTCCGTGTCTGTAGCCTCAGCCTGCCTGGAACAAAAGCTAGAAGCCATAACAATCTCTGTTAAAGGTCTTGGATTCATGTTAGACATGTTCAGAAGCCTCTAAAGGCAGCTTTTTCCCTGAAATAACAAATGATCAAAGGCACCATTAACATTTCCTGCTTCCAAATATAGGCACAGTGTAAGGCTTTTGTGGATTCTCTGCCAGTTAGTTCTGTTGACTTCTATAAATAACCTGACTTGAAAAATCATTAAACTACCCCAGTGAGGTTCATCATAGAATCAGAGAGTGGTTCCAGTTGGAATGGACATCAGAGCAGTACTCCAAGCTCCTTGCCATGGGCAGGGACACCTCTCAGCTAGACTCAAGGCCTCATCCAACCTGGTCTTGAACACCTCCACGGAGGAGAGAGCCACAGCCTCCCTGGGCAGCCTATTCCATGGTCTCAGCATCCTCCTACTGAAGAACTTCCTAAGCTCCAGCCTAACTCCTGCCTCAGCTTCAAAGCATTCCCCTGAACCTCCGTGGCACAGTTTCAGGCTATTTCTTCTCTTTCTATCACCTGATACTAGGGAGAAGAGACCAGCCCTCACCTGGCTCCAACCTCCACTTCAGGTAGTTGTGGAGAGCAATGAGGTCTCCCCTCAGCCTCCTCTTCTCCAGCCTAACCAGTCTTGTTCTCAAGCCCCTTCACCAGGTGAGACTTGGCAGCTCTGACAGTCCTCATCCTTGTTAACACAAAAGCTGAACTGCAAAGTAAGCTCCTAGTGAAGGCTTTGGGGTCCGTAGGATGCCTTGTACCCCTCTGTAACACCTGATGCTGTACCTAAGGCCAGGTGTGGCACACAGCACTCAGGTCTTCAGCGTATCTGTGATAGCCTTTAAGCAGTTGTGAGTCTTTATAATCCCTTTGTGATCCTTCCCCTCTGTGCAATTTGTGAGCTAACTGAAGGCTGGATCCTGAGAAAGTTTTCCTCTGTCATGGCTGATGGCTGAGGGATTGGATCTGACATGCACTTGGCCAGGCCTTTTTAGCAGGATTTTGCGCTTGTTTGCTCCACCTCTTGCTGCTACTCTCCACTTTTAGCTTCTTTCTGTGTCTGTTTCACTTCCCTGCCTTCTTGTTCCTGTCTCCATATCCCTTTCCCACCCAATTCGAAGTGATGCTAGACTGAGGGGCTTGGAAGGAGCCTGGAAAGGCTGGTGAGGGTTTGGTTAGATATTGTCATTCTTGGGCCTACAAGCAGACAGTGAGTGCTGAGGATGCAGGCTCCAGCCTGAGATACCAATTCTGCTGCTTCACAGGAACGAGACTCTTAACACCCACAGGAAAGGCAAAGCCTCCAGTTTCAGCTCTTCTCTACCCTTTATTTGTTCTCTAGTGAATGTCTGTCAGGAAAAAAATCTTCTGTGGCCCAGAAGTGTTCTTCCAAAGCATAGTCCTGCCCTTCTTGCTGATCAATGCCATGAATTTCGGCTGCACCTGGGGAGCAGATAGTGTCCTGGTCACTTAGGAGATACTGGACTGAGGGGAAGCTGAGTTTTGGTGGTTGTTTTCTGCATCCCAGCAGTGAGCAGATTCAGATTGGATGTTAGGAAGAAATTCTTCACCATGAGGGTGGCAAGACACTGGCACGGGTTGCCCAAGGAGGTTGTGGAGCCCAGAATCACCCAATGTGATCTTTGATTCTGGGCTCCACAACCTCCCTGGAGGTGTTCAGGACCAGGTTGGATGAGGCCACCTATTCTAGTGGGAGGTGTCCCTGCCCATGGCAGGGGGATTAGAACTGGCTGATACTTGAGTCCCTTCCAGCCCTGACAATTCTGTGAAAAATGAGGTGTTGTGAGGTGCTCTGTGAGCTTTGCTCTTCTTGCAGCAGCTGATTCCATATCTGCAGCTGCTGCTGGCAAAGAGCAAACCGCTCTCCTTTGTAACTTCCCTTTACTGTGTGTCAAACCCCAACTGCAAATACATATTTTATCTCTTTTACATAATCAAGTGCAATCTGAATGTGCTTGAACAACAGCACTTTATTGCCACTTTATCAGCTAGAGTTCCTTTGAAGGGGTGATTGGGCCCCAGAAAATGTGCCAGATCAAAATGGTTCTGATTGTTCACTTACTTAATCGAGTACTAAACCCATGCCTGTTATTGTGTTGCCAGTGATAGATTATTAACAAAACCTTTTGTTGCTATGCAGTTCTTCCTGCCTTATTGATGGTCCTTCTCTAGCTCTGCTTAACAATTAGCCATCCAAGCAGGCAAGTCTTACTCCAGTGGATTGACACATTGGAGAAGATAAGTTGCCTGGAGTTGTTCAAAGACGGATTGGATGGGGTCTGGACCAGGCTGGAGAAGGTGTCTCTCTCTGTGGCAGGGGGGTTGGAACTAAAGGAGCTTTAAGAACCCTTCCAACCCAAAACATTTTGTGCTTCTGTGCTTCTATTTGCTTTGCTAAACATAGTAAATCTACTCAACAGACACATCTTCCTTGCTTTTCCTGTTGCCAGCCTTTTCCAGTCTGGGATTTCCAAGCTGCTGTGTTGTGTGGCAGGGAGCTTGCCATGGGCTTTTCCACAGAAGTGTTTCTGACTTCTCTCTGCTCTTGGTTTTACCCTCCCTAGAGAGTGGCATCCACGTCATGCCTAGAGCTGTGCTTAGTGTTGGGAAAATGGGAAGAATTGGTTCACTGTTGAGATTTGTTCTGAGAGTTCATTCTGTGTGCTCAATTGTGCATGCTCGTGAGTGCCCAAAACCCGCGTGTGACTGCAGCCTGCTGCTGCTGAGTGCTGCTTGCTGCTGAGTCCTGCAGCCTCTACAAAGGCAACAGAGTGGGCTGTCAATTCTCATTATGGCTCCTGTCATTCCAGCTGATTAATTCAGTGAAACATGGCATAATCACACCAGGCCAGGCATATGTCAGCAAAACAACATTTGGGAAAACACAGGATGACCTCAGCTTTGCTCTCTCTGGAGGAGTTTGTTTCTGAAGGGGGATAAAGGACCCTTCCTACTTTCATTAGTTTCCTGCCTTTGTTTCCCCCAAGTAGGACAAAATTAGATTTATCACTATGAAGAGAGTGATGAGTTTAATGAAAAGTTGTGGCTTGTTGCATAAAGCAAATTTGCTTTTTGCTATCTTTGCCTCCTCGAGGCAGGTACAGGGCACTCCTTATCTTAGAGCTAACGTGGAAGGTACAGAGCACTTCTTTTCTTAAAGCTACCCTGGAACAGGGATAGAAGCAAAGAGCCCTCAGCAGCAGCCTGCTAGGCTGTTTTTCCACATTTATTTTGCCTCCCTGTCCACAGCTCACACTGGGAAGGTGCCAAAGGTGGCAGCTACTGGAGTTGTGCAGTACCAGAGGAGCATCTCTTCCATTTCCAAGGGAGAAAATGGCATTTTGCTCCAAATTTCAGGGCTCAGAAGAATGCTGGTGCCTAACGTTTGGTTGGTTTAGAATTAATTTTATTTCTCTGCTGCAGAGAGGAAAATGTTGCATTATGTAGTGCATAGCTTTCATTATGGGCTGTGTCCTGTTGTCCTCTGTGCTAGACACCCATCACAGCTAAACACAAGGGCTAAGCATTTGTTTAGAATCATAGAATCAAGCAGGTTGGAAGAGAGCTCCAAGCTCAGCCAGACCAACCTAGCACCCAGCCCTGCCCAACCAACCAGACCATGGCACTAAGTGCCCCAGCCAGGCTTGGCTTCAACACCTCCAGGCACAGCAACTCCACCACCTCCCTGGGCAGCCCATTCCAATGCCAATCACTCTCTCTGCCAACAGCTTCCTCCTAACATCCAGCCTAGACCTGCCCTGGCACAGCTTGAGACTGTGTCCCCTTGTTCTGTTGCTGCTTGCCTGGCAGCAGAGCCCAACCCCACCTGGCTACAGCCTCCCTTCAGGTAGTTGTGGAGAGCAATGAGCTCTGCCCTGAGCCTCCTCTTCTGCAGGCTGCACACCCCCAGCTCCCTCAGCCTCTCCTCACAGGGCTGTGCTCCAGGCCCCTCTCCAGCTTCATTTCTGTGGGACAGAAGCTGAGTAAAGTGTAGGCTTTGCTGCTAACAGAACTTGCAAGTCCTCAGGAGTTGTTCTCTTTCTTCTACCCGCCCCATAAGTGAATTGTTGGAGAAGATCCCCTCTCAGGCTGCACTTTACAAAGAGCAGAAGGTTGTTGTCTTAACACTGATGGAAGAATTTAGAAAAGGAGACTTGTAGTATATATGTTGAGATCTCTAAGTAAGGAACTAATTGTTCCTAGTCCATAGCCTAAGGTCCTTGCCAGGCTGCCTGTCTGCTTCTGCACTCTCTGCTTAAGCCAGACTTGAACCTGTTCTTCACTCTTTCGTTTTGCAGCTGTATCAACTTCTGGTCTATCTTTCATCCAAGGAGACAGGGCTTGAGGACTGCATATCTGGAGGATGCAGCATTTCAAAGCCTACCTCACCTGCCAGCTTTCCTTCAAACTTAACAAATCTCCACCTGACCTTTTTCTATTTTTAGCCTCAGCAGCCTGATCCCATGTTGGTTTACATGAAGTTCATCCTTCCTGCTCTATTTATTCAAACATTCTCCCTCATAAATCAATCCTTTCTTTCCTTTATTACATTCACTGCCATGCACTGCAACTTCAGGTTCCTGTTTGTCCTGGTTGCATTGATGCTGAGAGAGATCTACTGCCACAATGCCCAGCACCTCAGCAGGAAGCTCAGGAGATGTGTTCTGTACAGTATAAGGCCTGAAGTTTTCCCTCATATTCAGATGGAACCTCCTGTGTTCTGGTTTGTGCCTGTTGCTCCTTGTCCTGTCACTAGCACCACTGAAAAGAGCCCAGCCCCATCTTCTTGCCCCCCACCCTTTAGTTATTAATTGGCATTGATCAGATCCCCTCTCAGGCTGCTCTTCTCCCAGGGCTCTCAGCCTTTCCTTGTAAGAATGATATCTCTGTTGGACTCTCTCCAGTAGTTCCCTCCTTTCTTGACCTGAGGAGCCCAGAACTGCACCCAGGACCCCAGATGTGGCCTCACCAGGCCAGAAGGGGAGTAGAACCTCCCATGACCTGCAAGCCACGCTCTTCTTAGTGCACCCCAGGATGCCATTGGCTTTCTTGGCTGTGAGGGCACTTTGCTGGTTCCTGGTGAACTTCTCCACAACACTCCCAAGCCCTTCTCTGCAGTGCCACCTTCCATCAAGTCAAGCTCTCACTTTTGCTGGTGGCAGACTTAGCAGAGTTAGAGAATGATTGGACTTGATGATCTCAAAGGTCTTTTCCAACCAAAATGATTCTGAGTCTGTGGTTCTGTGGTTCAGTGGTCCTGTGACTGTGACCCAGCTCTCCCAGGCCTGCTGAGTGCTGGGTTTTGTAGCTCTAACGTCAGCCTTTCCTCTTCTAACCAACCTTGGTTAGAGTCAGCTCCAAGGGAGTATATTACTGTTTTACTTTTGGCCTTCTTTTGCTGGCTGACCTCCCCCCAATTAAGCTAATCCATTGGAGTTCCAGCATCTTACAGCTTCTAAGACATGCAGAGCCAGAAAGTCATGTGTCTTTTCTGCTTGATCTGACCTTAAAACGAGAAGAAAGGGATTAAAAACAAGCAAATGGCTTTGCTAAGAGAGAAGGGAGAAAATCCAGCTGCTGGCAGGCACACAGCAGCAGCACAGCAGGCTTGCACTCCCCCTTGCCTTCATCCTGGGCCCCCGAGTCAACACTCAGGGTGGTCCCCGTGGAGCTCGCATGGACACCACAGCTCACTTAGCAGGAGCTGTCAGGCCCTCAGAACTGGCAGCAGATGCACAGCAACCACCCTGTGATGGTACCTGGGTGAGCGACACTTTAGGTGATGGTGATTTTTGTGTCAGCATCAAGAAATAGCAGAAAGAAGCAGACAAAATAGTTTCATGAAGGCTTTGCTCCCTGAGAACAGTCAGAATGACAGGGCACCAGCTTGCCCTGGCACTGCTGCCAACATGTGTTGGAGAGAAAGAACTTCCAGCTACCCTCTCAGGAAATAAAACCCAGATAGACAGGCAGGAATTAGGCTTTAAATGTGTCCTCCTTGGCTGACTTCTTTGGTTGAGGAAGTGACATTGAAGCTACAAGCCTGGATGAGCTTGGAGGTCTCTTCCAACCTGATTGGTTCTATGATTCTATATAAATATATACATAATATAAAATATAAACATATACAAATATATATTAAAACATATCTAAATAACTATAATGATAAATAGATGGATTGAATTAATGGTTGGACTTGATGATTCATAGATTTGGAGAATGGTTTAGGTTGGAAGGTACCTTAAAGATCAACCAGTTTCAAGCTCCCTGCCAAGGGACACCTTCCACCAGCTCAGCTTGCTCAAGGTCTCATCCAACCTGGCCTTGAAGTCCTGCAGGGAAGAGACATTCAGAACCTCCCCAAACAACTCATTCTAATGTCTTACCCCCCTCCCCCCCCCCTTTTCCAGTCTTACTGATTCTATGATTTATTGTGACAACAAAACAATTTTTGCAGATCAGAGTCAATTACTGCATTGTCCATTTAGAGTACTTAGAGTCATAGAATCAGTCAGGGTTGGAAGGGACCAGTAGGATCATCTCGTTCCAACTGCCCTGCCATGGGAAGTTTCCCTGCTAATTATCCCCAGCACCTACTTCAGTACTTCTCTAAACACAAGAAGCAAAGACAGAGTACACCTTTGAGTTGCAGTAAGCCATGCAGTGTCTCAGGCTGGTTCAGAACTTCTCCAACAACAACCTGCCTTTATTCCAGCTCCTAAGGAACCATACATTTCCTTGGGCTTTTTCATAGAGCTCCGTGAATACTTGGCCAAGATGCTGTAACTGTTGGCTTCTACCTTTCAGCAGCAATGGAAAAAACAAAACAAAACCAAACCAACCAAAGCTGTCTGCTGGGTAGCATGGAAAAGAGCTGAGAGCAAGGCCACTGTTGGACTTTGCATGGCTGTGAGGCAGCCTTGTTTTCGGCAGGGGCAGTTTGCAGGGGATTTAACTTTGAAGTGGCTGATGAATTTAAGGTAAGTGGCAGGCGCTTGGCCTACTTCCCAGGCTCTGCTTTCCTCCCAGAAAAGAAAGGATTCAGTCAGAGACACAGAGAAGGGGCATCCTCGGTGGCTCCCACATTCCAAGCATTTTAGCCCAGATTAAGTGGGAATGGTTTGAGTGTTTACTGCAATCTCCTAGGTGTTGCGTTTTATCCCCCCTCTGGCTCTGGTTGTCCAGGTTGAGCTGTTCAGGGTCAGGACCTCCCTAAGAAAAATGACTTGGGGGAACCTCGAAGGGAAATGCACAGCACAGGTCAAAACTCCTTATTAAAATGCAGTTTCAGCAGCTGATGGCAAACTGGGAGTCCCCAGAGCCCAGGTAATGCAGCAGTGGGCTTGCAGCAGAGCAGGAGCTGGTTTACATGCATTCCAGAGGGAAAAGCGAAGCTAATCTTCTTAGTAAGGACAAAACCTCAGCACTTTGGGTGTCTGGAAATAACCAGCAGATAATTAAGTGTTACTTTTACCCTTTTAGGTGCAATAACACAGATTTCAGCGTCCATTAACAAATCCAGACTTGGCTTTATTCTGCACTTGGGTGAATTTCCGAGCCCCTTTTAAGAGTGCAACTTCAAATGCTAAGTGTTTGTAAAGAGAAGTTCCCTATTTTAATGTACTCATCCATTTTGCAGATACTCAAGGTTAGATTTTTGGAGATACTTGAGTGACAAATTAGCTGAGGCTTCCTGGAATTGCACAAGCACAAAGGACACTGCGTGGGAGAGTTTGCACTCTTTGTGTTCATTGGAGTTATCAGATGGGAGACTCTGCAGGGTGAGGATGAGTGTGAGGATCTGACAGTTGTTGGCTGGTTTCCTACTGATAGCTTTAGAGCTCAAATCCTTGCCCACTGCTCTTTTCTTTTCCCACTTAGTTCTGCCTTTAAAAATCAGTTGCTCACCAGGTTGAAATTCCCAATATTTTCTGCCCCAAAGTGAACTGATGAGTTTGGCAATTTGAGCAGAAACAGAGAATGAAAAGATAAGGGGGGGAGTATCATTGTTTTTTCCTCACAGATGGAGACATTTCTTTAGCACATTTAGAGTCTCCCCTGAAAATGCCACTCTTGCCATACTTGGGTTCTGATAACCCCTGACAATACATCTGAGGATCTGCTCTTTGAGCAATGCTGTTCCAGATGCATGGCAGCGATTGAGCTGAGCTGAACTGACCCTCCTGGCTGCCTCTGCTGCTCCAGGGGAGGTTTAGGTTGGATATGAGAAGAAGCTTCTTCAGTGAAAGCATTCTAAAGTCTGGCACAGGCTGCCCAGGGAGGTGGTTGAATGCCCACCCCTGGAGGTGTTTCAGAGAGGCAGAGCTGTGGTGCTGTGGTGGAGGCACCGTCCCTGGAGGTCTTCAAGAAAAGACTGGATAAGGCACTTAGTGCCATGGTCTAGTTGACTGGATAGGGCTGGGTGCTAGGTTGGACTGGATGATCTTGGAGGTCTCTTCCAACCTGTTTGATTCTATGATTCTGTGATTCTATGATTTAGCCCCAGCCTTGGCAGAGTTAGAGAATGGTTGGGCTGGGTGAGCTAAGGGACTTGGGGCTTTTTAGCTTAGGGAAGACTGAGGAGGGAATCTCATCAATGCTGAGCAATACAACCAAAGTTACTCTGTGTTTCTAAACGCTCTGAGAAGCATCAACACACTGCAGCCAAGTGCCAGCAGCACCTTCCTGGAAAGCTTTTCACAGCCAAACCCTCCACCAGTAAGGGTTTTTTTTCCCCAGTTCAGTCTTTACAAAACAAGAAGTAAATTTGATGGGGAAAGTTGTTCTCTTAATCAAGCAAGTTAAAACAGAAGGGGATGGGCTTGGAATCATTAGCTAGGAGACAGCAACGTGACCATAGAGTCACAGAATCATACAACTGTTGAGGCTGGAATGGACCTTTGAGAGCATCAAGTCCAACCACTCACCCAGAGCTCACAGTCCTACCACTGCTGCTCAGCCACTGCCACTAATCCACACCCCTCAGCACCATATCCAGGAGTCTTTTGAACACCTCCAGGGATGGGGATTCTACCACCTCCCTGGGCAGCCTCTTCCAGTGTCTTCCTTTTGGGGAAGAAACTGGTCCTCATATCCAACAACCTCCTCTGGCACAGCTTGAGGCATTTTTCTCTTGTCCTATCACTTGTTGCACATGAGAGTGCAGGGATGGCTCGTGAGAGATGAGGAGCTGGGTGAAGGATGAGGAGCAGGGTGAGAATGAGAATGAGGAGCTGGGTGATGCTGAGGATGAGGAGCAGGGTGATGCTGATGATGAGGAACAGAGCAGTGCTAAGGATGAGGAGATGGGTGATGCTGATGAGGAGCTGGGTGATGCTGAGGATGAGGAACAGAGTGATGCTGAGGATGAGGAGCTGGGTGATGCTGAGGATGAGAAGCTGGGTGATGCTGAGGATGAGGAGCTGGGTGATGCTGAGGATGAGGAACAGAGTGATGCTGAGGATGAGGAGCTGAGCACAGCCCGGGCAGACAGCGAGGCAGTGAGGGAGTTAAGTGCAGCCCAAGGAGGGGCAGGAAGCTGAGCAGCTGTATGCAACTGCAGCTGCTGCTATGAAAAGGCTTTGCCTTGGAGGACAGGAGTCACACTAGAAGGGAAGGAAATTCTTCTTGTGAACTTAGTTCACTTCAGAGGGGAAGGAAGTGGGTTCCTGATGGTCAGTCTGGGGTCTCTGAAATTTGGAAGGTCTTGCAAGTGTGTGGTGGGTAGAGGCAATTTGTCCCTTTGGCCAAGGGCTCTGTCTTGCTGCTGGGGCTGTCTGATCTGTGATTTAAGTTTTCTCCAGTGCTCCTGGTTAGCAGAAAACTGATGAATGCTGCAAAAGATAACTCTCATGTCCTCCTGTTTTTTCTGTCTGCTGCTGCAGAAGCCAGGTGCTGACCCTTCTGCAAGGGTTGTTTTCTGGTGGGACTGTTGTCAGGAGGCCTGTGGAAGAGAGCTAGGGGCAGCTGGGCCAGGAAAGGCTGAGATGTTGAGTGGGTAGGTTTGCAGCAATACTCTCTCAGAACAAGGCCACCCTTGAGAGAGAGTTCAGCTGTAAAGGGAAGGAAGCCTCTTCCTGACAATCCTTGAGGAAATGACTTAACCCTTAAGGGGAAGAGAGCAGAGGGAAAGGGCTGCTTTATATAGCCCAATAAATAACTCTCATGCATGGAGAGATGTTTAAAAGCCAGGAGGTTGACTTGACATTGATTTATTCCACATGGTGCTGGTTTCCTCCTCCAAACATTTGTATGAGTCCTTCTGTGAGGGGTAACCTCAGCTGGACATGTCCTAGCAGTACAAAGAGATGCTCTTCTTTTAACCTCAAATATAGTAGCATGGTATCAGAAACTGGGGGAGTTCCTTCCCTGTTTTGCAGTCAAAGGCATAGCTGCAGGTCAAGCCAGATCAGCCACAGGTAAATAACAGTCATTTGGAACCCTGATGCCACAGTTCAGCTGCTGGGAGATTGCAGGTGTAGAACATGGCACACAAACCCCTTGGCCATTTTTGGACACCAGCTCTCCTCTGCTGGCTCTCCAGGCTGGATGGTTCTTACTTTCCTTTGGCTTGTCTGCTGAAGTGGGGTTTATGAACCAAGATTGCACAGCTCAGGAATGGAGTTGCCAAACTAATCGCAGCCAAGTGTCGCAAGAGTAGACTTGTCCTGGCTGAGTAACCTGAGCTCCTGGGACACAGAAGGGGGAAAAGGAAGGGTAAATAAGGTCTAAATAGGAAGCAGGGTGCAAGAAGAAATATTGACTCTGCCATTTGGGTTTGAAGTCCTCTGGTACCAGCAGAGGGTTTAATGGAGTTCAGCACAAATGAGACACTGATGTTCACCTCTCACACTACTTGGACTGTAAGTGCTGATGTCAGACCCAGCTAAGTCTGAGCTGCTTTCTGTCCCACCAGACAGGACTGAGATCATCATGACTCGATCTTAAAGGTCTTTTCCAATTCTAAGATCACAGGATCAACTGGAGCAGGTTGCTCAGGGAGCTTGTGGATGTTCCCTCCCTGGAGGTGTTCAGGGTCGAGTTGGATGGAGCCTTGAGCAACCTGGGCTAGTGGCAGAGGAGTTGGAACTGGATGAACTTGAGAAGGTCCTTTCCAACCCTAACCATTCTATGCTCAGCAGGTAGTTGAAGCTCTAGTGTCACATGAAAGGTCCATGGTGGAACTTGCTTGACCTCATCTCTGTCTACAACTACCTGGAGTGATATTGTGGAGAGACTGGAGCTGGTCTCTTCTCACAGGTAGTTGGAGACAGAACAAGGGGGAATGGCCTCAAGCTGAGGCTGGGGAGGTTTAGATTGGACATTAGGAAAAAGTTTTTCACTGAAAGAGTGGTCAGGAACTGGAATGAGCTGCCCAGGGAGGTGGTGGAGTCACCCACCCTGGATGTGTTTAAGGGTGGTTTGGATGTGGTGCTTGAGGCTATGGTTTAAGGTGAATCTTATAGAGCAGGGTTCTAGATTGGACTTAGTGATCCCGAGGGGCTTTGCCAGCCTGCATGCTGCTGTGATTCTCTACCAGTATGCAATCTAATGGGAAAACTGTGGAAGCTTCAAGCCTGGCAGTGTTCAAAGGCAGGTTGGCTGTGGCTTTCAGCAGCTGGTCTCATAGAAGTGGGGATGGAACTAGATAATCCTTAAAGGTCCCTTCCCACCAAACCATTCTATGATTCTAGCAATGACTTCCACTCTGAAGAGCAAACCACATCAGCTAGACCTTGATTAGAAGGGTTAGGTGATAGGTTGGACTTGATCCCAGAGGTCTTATCCAACCTGGTGATTCAGCACAGCTTGCTGAAGGCCTGTCCAACCTGGACTTGAACATTTCCAGGGAGGGAGCATCCACAACCTCCCTGGGCAACTTATACCAGTGTCTCACCACCCTCTCTGTGAAGAATTTCTTCCTATCATTAAGCTTAAGTCTGGTGCATAAGTTTGCAGCAGAAGTTTGGAACAAGCTCCCCAACCTCCTCACAGTCCTCTGGAAGCTGCACAGTGCAAGTAAACATCAGGTCACCTGAGAGGCTTTAGGTAGGTTATAAAGCTGTAGATAAAAACCAACCTGGGAGGTGTAATTTCCTTGGATTTCAAAGAGTTTTGATAAGAAATGAATAAGGAAGTCAAATAATCCTGGATCATCAGGCAAACGGCTTGTCTGGAGTCCAGCTGGAAAATTAAGGTGAGAATGGAGAAGGGAACAGTGGAAAGCAATCATCTGAGAATGGTTTGGCTTGGAAGGGAGCTCCAGAGCTCATCCAGTCCAAGCCCCTGCACTCAGCAGGGACATCCTCCACTACAGCAGCTTGCTCACAGCCTGCTCCAGCCTCACCTTCAATAGCTCCAGCCATGGGGCCTCAACCACCTCCCTGGGCAGCCTGTGGCACTGCTCCAGCAGCCTCCTGCTGCACAACTTGTTCCTCACCTCCAGTCTCAATCTGCTCTGCTCTCATTCCAAACCATTGCCCTGGTCCTGTCCCTGCAGGCCTTTGCAAACAGTCCCTCTGCAGCCTGCTTGCAGCCCCTGCAGCCTTTTTTTTTTTCGTTAGGACAAGACAAAAATGGATAAGCATGTGAAAATGCTGGGAGGAGAGGGAGGAGAAAGGGAGGGGGAAGGGGAGGGGAAGGGAGAGGGAAAAGGGAAAGGAGAAAGTAAAGAAGGAGAAGAAAAAGGGGAAGGAGAAAGAGAAGAAGGAGAAGGGAAAGGGAAAGGAGAAAGTAAAGAAGGAGAAGAAAAAGGGGAAGGAGAAAGAGAAGAAGGAGAAGGGAAAGGGAAAGGAGAAGAAGGACAAGGAGAAGAAGGAGAAGATCTGTTTAGCATGGTCCCATCCTGACTTGCTGTTCTGGGTACTGCCAGCAAGGCGAAGGAGTTGGCCAAGTGCACATGCAGCATTAGCAGGTGTCTGGGAGCTGTGGTAGGGTGCCAGACCTAAGCTGTGCCATCTGAAAGACAGAACAAGTCAGGATTTTGACAGCTTTGACTTTGGCCAGTGGTAAATAGGTCTACATAGTTCCCACAAAAGCACTGTTGGTTTTGGTCTCCTGTCCTATATCACTGCCAGATTTGAAAGCCTATGGGAAAACCATGGAGCTATGGAAAAATTTCCAAGCAAATGAATGGTATTTGGACTGAAAGCATCCTCGAGAGAAGGGGAGCTGGCTGCACCGTGGTGCAGTTCACCTGCTTGTGACGCTCCAGCTGGGACCCTTAGGGAGTGAAGTGAGATTTCCTTTCCGTAGCTGCTGTGGCCCTGCTGTAATCCAGGGCTAAGCCACCCAGTATCCCAGCCCTGTTGTATGTTGTGGTAGAGCTGCTCCTGCGTGGCTGGGCTGTTGATGCAGAGCTGTGTGCAGCAGTGGAGGACAGAGGTTGAGGGGCAGGTGAAGGGACAGATGCTCAGAGTCTTCAATAAAATCACAGGGAGGAAGCTCATTTAAGTCAAAGCCTTTCTGCTTTCAGAGAGCTACCAGCAAGCAAAGCAGGCAGTGGCAGGCAATCTGCAGTGAAAAGGATCCCTTTCAGGCTATATTTCATGGTTCTCTATTAGGAGGGGTCTCCTCTTTGCTTTTATTTGGAAATCAATGTATTTTATAGAGGTCATTGTCCTCCCCGTTCCCCTGCTACTGAAAGCACAGGAGTGGGTTTCAGTTTCTCCCAGTGGGAGCCCAGCAGCCTGGAAGTCAAAGTGGTTGGGATCTCTTTGTAACTGCTTGGCAATTCCAATCAGGACAGAAGTTCTCCAGCAGGTTAGGAGGATGGATCCAACACCCATGGGGCCACAGCAGCCCAGCAAAGGTTGTCATCAGAAGCTGTTTATTGTCCTTTACCCACAACTACTGCTGCCTTCTGGGGGACAAGTCATCACCCAGCACTCCCCCAAAGCCCAGGCAGTGATTAACTGTAAAATTGCCCATAGCAGAAGAAGCCTTTTGAAATGCTTTCTAAGGCACTTTCTTTTGGACTCATCAAGATTTACCAAATCAGGAAAGAGCTTTGGAGGGGAGAGAATTGCAAAATCTGCAAGCAGGGAAGAGCTTTTGGAGGGGCAAAACCTGCAATCCTTATTGTTTAGCTGCTGCTAGGTGGAAAAATGGAGCAGAAAACCAAAGTTCTATCTATTTATTAAAGCCTCTACCTCTCTTCCTGTACATACATCAAGTGCTTTTATAGAAGGGGGGGAATATATTCAACCTCCAAACCTTCCTTTTATCCTCAAGCAGCTGCCTGTTTTCTAGCTTTTATGGCCATTGACCTGGCTTGACCCAAAGATGCTCCTGTGCTCTGCTGCAGCTCTGTGCCATTCCTTCATTGATATGATTAGGTCTTTAGTTGTGATTGATTGGACTTTCTAAGCCATGGAAGCATATTTCTTTCTGAACTCTTAAGACCAGGCTTGTACCTTTTAGGCTTCAAAAGAGTTTGTTAGGGTCTACTGAAGCCACTGTGGAAAAAACTGTGTGTGAGTTAGAGAAATATTTCAGTCCCAGCTGTTCATGGAATCATGGAGCCATGCAGTCATGGAGTCCTAGAGTCCTGGAATCATGGAATCACAGTCACAGAATCATAGAGTGCACTGGGTTGGAAGGGCTCTAGAGGTCATCTAATCCAACCCCTCTGCAGTAAGCAGGGGCACTCCCAACTAGAGCAGGAGTTTGAGTTGTTCACAGCTTCACAGAGTCACAGAGTGCAGTGGGTTGGAAGGGACTCTCAAAGCTCATCTTGTCCAGCCCCTCTGCAGGCTGCAAGGACACCTTCAACTAGATCAGGCTGACCAAGGTCACATCCAGGCTGATCTTGAATGCCTGCAGGGGTGAGCCTCAACCACTTCCCTGAGCAGCCTGTGTCAGTGTCTCCCACCCTCACTGTGCAGAGCTTCCTTCTGATATCTAACTTAACTCTGCCCTGCTCCAGTTCCAAACCATTGCCCTCTGCTTATCCCCACAGTCCCTCCCCAGCCTCCCTGTAGGTCCCCTTCAGATACTGAAATGCAGCTCTAAGGTCTTTCTGCAGCCTCCCTTTCCCCAGGCTGTACAACCCCAACTCTCAGCCTGTCTTCACAGAAGAGTGGCTCCAGCCCTCTGCCCATCTCTGGTTGTGGCTGACAGAGGGATACTGATTTGTTCTTTTACTGGCTCCAGTGCATTCCACCTACAACACTGACCATGCTTAACCTACAACCTATTGGACATTTACTACTAACTGAGTACTTTCATGCTTTTAAAATTGCTTTTGCTACCACACCTTGAAAGTGCTGAGCTTTTCTTAGCCTACTGATTCCATTCTTTCCTTGGGCAAGGATGGAGTTTCTCACCTTCCCCCAGGGCTTCTTTCTTTCTTCCTGCACTGAAGTCATCCCTCAGTTAGGAGTGAGATTCCAGGAGCAATGCTCATGTGAAAGCTGCTAGTCCAGAGCCAGAAGAGGGAGCCTAGAGAGCAAAACATTGTCATTGCTTGTTCACCACCAGCTCCAAATCTGGGTTGGGTATTTTCTTGTCTTGGTTTGGATTTTTTTTAGTAATTGTTCCATCAGAGATGTGCAAAGGGGCAGAGAAATGGGGATAAGAATTGTCACTGCTGCATCAAAGAGCAGAATGCATTGACCCTTGAACACAGGCTTTGGAGAGGACACACAGAGGCTGCTCAGCTGTTCCAATCACTGTGCTCTCACTTTCTTTTGTAGACATTGGCAGGGAATTAAAAGATCTCTGCTCATACTCTTCAGTAGCCCTGCCCTCACCTCCAAACCCTTATTACAGCAGGGGGTTGTGGTCTGTGCTCCTTCATTGTCCTTCTCCATACTTTGGCAACTCAAAGAAGCAGGGACAAGGCCTGCCCAGTGCCATGTTTTCTCAGCTGTCCCTGCCCTGTCTCATTTGGGTCACAGGGCTCACTTGTGTAACAACCACAGTCCTCCTGCAGTCCCCAGCCACAGGGAGGAATTCCCTCAGGTCCTCTGGATTCCATCAGAGCCACACACGATGGCCTGAGGCTGTATTTGTGGCTCCAGAGCCACAGACCCAGTGTTGCTCTGTGTGGTGGGAGCAAATGTTCACTTCTCAAGGAACAACTCTCTTTAGACTAGATGTGAAGTTGTCTAAAATCACTTCTCCATGTGTCTTGGGACCAGTATGTCATCACTATCAACCAGGCAGGTAAGCAGCCAGTGAAATCCAGCCTGAATCCTCAGTCTGCAGAAGTGAGAGGTACCTCTGCAAGTGCTGGCAGGACCCAAGAACAAAGTCTTCTTCTCAGCCATTCCTTTGCACGAACAGATGTTACAGGTTGCCTGGAGAGATCATAGAGTTTTGATCCAGGCTGGATGAGGCTTTACACAGCTGAGTCTAGTTGAGAGGGATCCCTGCAGGGAGGTTGGAGTTGATGATCTCTGAGGCCCTAAGCCAGTCTGTGATCTTTGGAGACACTCAGAAGCCATCTGGACGTGGTCCTGGGCAAGTGGCTGTAGGTGAGCCTGCCTGAGCAGGGCAGTTGTTAACAGATGCCCTCCAAAGGTGTCTTCAAGTCTCAACCAATCTGTGACTCTGTGGCTGCAGTTTGTAGGCATCAGTTGAATTTAACTGAAGTGGAAAGGTAATTATTGTCCTTCCTGACTCACTTTGGTTTCTGGGCTTTACTCTCCTGATTTTTTTAGTTTTAGCATCTCTGCTTCTTAGTGTCCTTAGATATCAGATCTCAAAGTGTCCCAGGAACCATCCTTTGATGGGTTTTCTGACCTAAAGGAAAATGTAGAACATGCAGAAACTTCTGCTGTTTTCCACATTTTAGGAGGATTTCTCAGTCAAAGGGGCTGAGAAGGAGTCTGGCCCAAATATATAGCAAGGTGGTGAGACCCTGGAATAGGCTGCTCAGAGAGGCTGTGGCTGCCTCCTCCCTGGGCCCATTCAAGGCCAGGCAGGATGGGATCTGCAGCAGCCAAGTCTAACTGAGAGGCTCCCTGCCCATGGTGGGGAGGTTGGAGGAGAGGATCTCTGAGGTCTCTTCCAACCTAATCCATTCTGTGATTCTTTCCTAAGGTGATCCCAGAAGGTGGTACCAAGTTCAGCAGTAAGGCAGATGCTCAAAGAAGTGGCCTTCATGGCTTGACACTAAAATCTTGCATTTCTTAAGCTGTGTGTTCCTGCAGTACCTTACAGGAGCGTCACACTTGGCAGGGCCTCTCCCCACCAACCCACCCTGGCACTTGCACTGAAAACAAGCCTGAAAGAATCACTTCTCTTAAATTCTGGTTTCTATACCCCTGACAGAAGGCTGCCCAGGAGGCTGTGGATGCTCCCTCCTTGGAGATCATAGAATCATAGAATCAAGCAGGTTGGAAGAGACCTCCAAGCTCCTCCAGCCCAACCTAGCACCTAGCCCTATTCAGTCAACCAGACCATGGCACTAAATGCCTCAGCCAGGCTTTGCTTCAATACCTCCAGGGATATTCAAGGCCAGGCTGGGTGAGACCTTGAGCAGCCAAATCTAGCTGAGAGATGTCCCTGCCCATGGCAAGGAGGTTGGATCTAGATGATCTTGAAGGCTCATTCCAACCCAACCCATTCTATGAAAGGCTTGAACTGTGGGGCCCTGTTGTTTAAAGGCTCTGCCAAGTTAGGTAAAGCCTCTCCCAAACAAAAATACCAACACAAAGTCAAATGATGCTAAAATTACTTGACCCAGATTATTGTAATTCACTCTTCTATGGAAAATAGTAACCATCAGAATAGGACCCCTTTTTTTATTCAGTGAGTCCAACTTTTATCTTGTGCTTATCTGCAGTCAATGGAGCTGTCTAAAAGAGCAGTCAGTACAGACTTTTGTGCATAAAGTGGAATTGTGGCATTGTGGAATGGTTTGGGTTGGAAGAAACGTTCAAGATCACCTGGTTGCAGCCCCCTTGCCATGGGCAAAGACATCTCCTACAGTGCCAGGAATTAGACTGAGATTAGCTATGAAAATGTTCTTCAGCAGGCACTGGAACAGTGCTGGAGTCACCATCCCTGTTTAAAAGACATTTGGAGGAGGCACTCAGGGACATGATCCAACAGCTGTGTGCAGGGAGGTGTTAGGTTATGGTTGGAGCTGGTGATCTTAAGGTCTTTTCCAGCCAGGCAATTCTATGATTCCATTCAGCTACCTTTTGTTGTTGTTGTTGGCACACTGTGAGGCAAAGTGTTTTTTTAATTCCTGTTTTCTAACATTAATCTCCCACCCCTGGATGAAATGAACAAACTCCAAGCGAACAGAGAGTGCTGGCATCCATTTCAAAAGGTAGTTAGTGGAGCTAGGAGCTGAAAGGCAGCCTTTGAGAAGAAACAAACCCTGCTGATTTCAAGGAAGGTCTCATAGAATCCTCTATTTCCTGTCACTCATAAGCCCTGCTTCCTTCACTCTCAAGTGTTCCTTTACCTTCTCTAATTCTCATTCTCCCTTCTGGGCTCCATGAAAGAAGATACCTTGGATCATTATTTCTCTTTAATTAAAATCAGAAACAGCTCAGAATTTAGAGATGTCTGAAGGGGAACAGCTCCACGGAAGGCTCTGAGCACAGGATCCCAGAGGCTACTCTGAATAAACCTGGTTTTAGGCACAAAATTCATTTATGACCATGCAGCATTTTTTCAAGTTGTGCATTGTCAGCTCTGGAATATTTTCAGCCTGGGGCCATAAGTAACTATCTGTTTGCACTGGGACAGTCATCACAGAATCAGAGAATGGTTTAGGTTGGAAGGGACCTCAGAGCTCAGCCAGTTCCAAGCCCCTGCCATAGGCAGGGACACCTCCACTAGAACAGGTTGCTCAAGGCCTCATCCAACCTGGCCTTGAACATCTCCAGGTGTGATCAAAGATGACATTGGGTGATTCTGTGCTCCACAACCTCCCTGGGCAACCTGTGCCAGTGTCTCACAACTATCTCCGCAAAGAACCCTTTCCTAACATCCAGTTTCAGTGTCCCCTCTGCCAGTTCAAACCCATTCCTCCCCATCCTGCTATTACAAGTAGTCCCTCTCCAGCCTTCCTGTATCCTCCTTCAGATACTGCAAGGCCACTCCAAGGTCTCCTCCAAGCCTTCTCCTCTCCAGGCTGCACAGCCCCAACTCTCTCAGCCTGTCCTCACAGCAGAGCTGCTGCAGCCCTCTCAGCATCTTGGTGGCCTCCTCTGGACTGGCTCCAACACTTCCATGTCCTGCTTGTGCTGGGGGCTCCAGAACTGCACCCAGGACTGCAGGTGGGGTCTGAGGAGAGCAGAGCCAAGGGACAGAATCCCCTCCCTTGCCCTGCTGCCCACACTGCTCTTGCTGCAGCCAGCACAGGGTTGTGTCTGGGCTGCACTCACACTGCAGGCTCCTGTTGAGCTTTTCATCAGCCCAGACCCCCAGGGCCTGTTCCTCAGGGCTGCTCTAATCCACTCCCCATCCAGCCTGGAGTTGTGCTTGGAATTGCACCTACCCAGATGCGGGAGCTTACACTTGGCCTTGTTGAGTGACATGAGGTTGGCCTAGGCCCAGGTTGCTGAGGCTGCACTCGATTGCTCTATCCATATGACTGACAAAGCTGTTAAGCAGCACTGGTGCCAGCACTGACCCCTGAGGGAGCCACCTGGCACTGGTCTCCAGGTGGACATTGTGCCCTTGATCACCACTCTCTGCGTGGGACTATCCAGCCAATTCCTTTTTCAGCTGTGCTCCACCCAGCAAGTCTGTGTTTTTCCAGTTTGGTGACCAGGATCTCATGTGGGACAGAGTCCCCTTTTAATTTTTTTGTATCTTTCAAAACTTCCACTGGTCCAACTTAGACTTAAAGCTCCTAAGCACAGTCTTGTTATTAATTTGGGGGCTGGATTAGATGATCTCTAGAGGTCACAGAATCACAGAAACACTCTGTGTGATTCTGTGACTCTGTGATGCTATGGTTCTGTGATTCTGTGACTCTGTGATGCTATGGTTCTGTGATTCTGTGACTCAGTGAGTCCATGACTTTGTGATTCTGTGACTCTGTGATGCTATGGTTCTGTGATTCTGTGACTCTGTGATGCTATGGTTCTGTGATTCTGTGACTCAGTGAGTCCATGACTTTGTGATTCTGTGACTCTGTGATGCTATGGTTCTGTGATTCTGTGACTCAGTGATTCCATGACTTTGTGATTCTGTGACTCTGTGATGCTATGGTTCTGTGATTCTACGATTCAGTAATTCTGTGATGTGGTCATAAGGTTCCAAAGTTGGACTGCTTAGGTTGGTTTCCTGTTTTAAATCCTACAGTTTACCCACCCCCAAAAATGGACGAGTTGCTTTTCACCTCTACCTTCTCCCCCATCTTGCAGGGCACAAAGGTGAAGCAGTTCCCTTAAGAAAGACACATTCCCCTACACCAAAGAGGGCATTCATCTCCTCTACATTTGGTGCTCTAAAATATAGGCATTTAGAAAGTTTAGAAATAGAGGTGCTCACAGAATAGAATCAGTCAGGGGCCTGCAAGATCACCCAATTCCAGGTCCCCTGCCATGGGCAGGGACACCTCCCACCAGCCCAGCTTGCTCAGCTGCCAGGCTTGGAGTCTCCACAACTTCTCTGAGCAAGCTGTCCCGGTGCCTCATGGATTCAGCTCTCAGTGAGAGGCTTTCAAGCACTGACTCAGGCCTCCAGTGCTACTGTTCCCAACTGGCAAGCAGACACTGACTAACTCTGTTTCTATAGTCCAAATAACTGCTGTGGATATGCTGCAGGAGTAGTTTTGAGGCTTCTCTTGCTGCCAGTTTTCATTGTACAGCCTGACTGTAAGGGGCAGACTTAGCAACAGCCCAGACAAACCCCATCTTTTCCAGGCCAACCTTTATTTTCCTTTCTGCTGAAGGACTGAACAACTACATGCAAATCAAGTTTCCAAATACCCAAAGCTCAGGACATGGGAAGAGCAAAAAGACTTCACACCAGTAACTTGCTCTTTTTGGGAGTTCAGAGCAACCACTTTGTAGTTTCATTTTAACTTCATGCCGTGGTTATTCCCCTGCAGCAAAAGGCAGTTGTGTGCTTGATCTGATGTGTCTGGCACTGACAGCTCATTTGCTGAGTCAAATTTCTTACTGTGTAGCTGATAAGCAATAACCACAGCTACTGCTTGCATTCCTATGGGGGCTTTTTTGATGTGCTGAATCATTAAGAGTTGCTCAAACGTTACTGAAGAGTGAGGCTGCTGCAGCACTCTTCTATTTCCCTCTTTCATTTTTCATTTGTTCTTTTGGATAATGAGCACTAAAAATGCTGTTGCTGGTTAATAAGTGAAACAAATCCATAATCTTTAGCCTCAGATCTCTTCTTCACATAGAGAGTGATTGGCATTGGAATGGGCTGCCCAGGGAGGTGGTGGAGTTACCGTCCATGAAGGTGTCCATGTTCAAGAAAAGCCTGGCTGGGGCACTTAGTGCCATGGTCTGGTTGATTGGCCAGGGCTGGGTGCTAGGTTGGGCTGGCTGAGCCTGGAGCTCTCTTCCAGCCTGGTTGGTTCTATTCTATTCTATTCTATTCTATTCTATTCTATTCTATTCTATTCTATTCTATTCTATTCTATTCTATTCTATTCCATCAGGTAGTGGCAGGACTAGAGGGAATGGAGCAAAGCTGGAGGTGGGGAGATTCAGGCTGGCCGTGAGGAGGAAGCTCTTCAGCATGAGAGTGGTGAGAGCCTGGAATGGGTTACCCAGGGAGGTGGTTGAGGCCCCATCCCTGGAGGTGTTTAAGGCCAGGCTGGATGAGGCTGTGGCCAGCCTGATCTAGAGCAGGGTGTCCCTGCCCATAGCAGGGGGGTTGGAACTAGATGATCCTTGTGGTCCTTTCCAATCATGACTGATTCTATGATTCTATGATTACAAGTTCCTGTGTGATGCTTTGGTCTTTCCTGGTATTGAGACATATGTAAGGAGAAATTTTAAGTCTGTGAAACATTCAGACACAGAGTTAGTATGGAGAGGTTCACCTCTGCACTGTGCCAAAGGGTAGGTCTGAGTGATGTTTTCAGTTGTGACATAGAAATAGATCAGGGAAGTTGAATGAGTGAAGCAGAGAGACTTGAGGCTGGATGAAGCAAGCCATGCCCACCTATCTCCTTGACTGCTTTCTTTTCCTCCTCCTGCTTTCCTTTTCCTCTTACTACTTAGAGAACGTGTGCAGTGAATTCAGTCGTGGCAAAGCTTTCAGGAAACAAAAAAGCAATGCAGTAGCTCTGTTAGCTGAGGGCTGGGGAGCTCAGAAGGATGTCTGAGCCGATCTGCAATGAGCAACCTCAGTAGCTCACTGGGTTCTGCCTCTCTGTCCCAGTGGGAAAGGTGCCACGGGGTCCTGTCCAGCCCAGAAGTCTGAGTTGCCTTTCTGCAGAAATAGAGAATGCATAGAGAATGAGGAAAGGAGAAGGAAGAGGGAGTTGTCCACACCCTGCTCTTGCCCTGACTTGGAGCTCTGCAGCACTCCCAGGTCTCTCTGCTTAGCAGCCCGACCATTCAGTAGAGTTTTGTGCATGACTTTGTCTGTTATTAAATCTGATTTCAGTAGATTTGCATGATCCCTAAATATGCAATTACACAGCTTAGCCCCCAGGTAATCATTCTGCCTTTTAATGTCATCTCCTAGCAGTCCTTGGTGAGGTTTTGCCAACGGTGCTAGCTCCTGTTCAGAGGGAAATATTTGAGCTGTGTCTACATGCATGTGTGCCTGTGCACACCCACGCTTGAGAGGTGATGCAATTTCCCTTTCAGCTTTGGAATATTCTTAGCTAGGAGGAGATAAAAAAGGATGTTACTTCACTGGCACCAACACTGACAGTGCTCCCTCGTGTAGGGCCCTCCAGTCTTCACCCTGTGAAGCAGGGCCCAGGAGTCACATTAGCTATGGCTGGGCTGCTGCTCACACTCTTTCTTTGCTCAGCTTTATGCACAACCAGCAGAGGCAAGAGCAGGAAGTTGAACTGTGGAGGTTTAATCCCTAGTTCTAAGCCCCAGACAATTTCCCTTCTCTTGAAGAAGTAGTATTAGAGCAGGGAACTAATAGTACAGTGCTTAAACTCTTCTCCTAGCCATACACTGTACTGTCAGAGATTGCACTGCAGAGATCTTGGTTCTGACCTTCTCTCCCCCCACACTTTTTTTTCCCTCCATAATCAGAATTAGTTGTTGGTATTTTCTGGTAGCAGGAATCCCATGTTTGCAACTCTGCTTGCTATAGAAATTAGAGATTTGACACCCTGACATCAACATTGGCTTCTCATAACTACTGCATGTTGCTTGCATCAAGCATGAGAAAACCAACTCCCGACTTCCTAAAGAGCCTAAAGAAGAGTGGGGGACTGCTTGGAAGAGTCCAGTGCAGAGCCACAAAGATGCTGAAAGGAGTGGAACATCTCCTATGTGAGGAAGGGCTGAAGGAGCTGAGACTCTTCAGCTTGGAGGAGCTTGAGGGGTGCCCTCATTCATGTTGATAAAGATGTGAAGAGCAGTGTCAGGAGGACAGAGGCAGGCTCTGCTCAGGGATGTCCAAGGACTGGACAAGGGGCACTGGGGACAAGCTGGAGTAGAGAAGGTGCCACAGAGATAGAAGGGAAAACTTTTTCCTTGTGAGGGTGCCAGAGCCCTGGAGCAGGCTGCTCAGAGAGATTGTGGAGTCTCCTTCTCTGGAGAAAATCCAAACCCACCTGGATGTGCTCCTGTGTCACCTGCCCTGGGTGCTCCTGCTCTGGCAGGGGGTTGGTCTGGATGATCTCTGGAGGTCCTTTCCAACCCTTAATAATAGTTTTCATAGAACCATAGAATCAACCAGGTTGGAAGAGAGCTCCAAGCTCATCCAGTCCAACCTAGCACCCAGCCCTATCCAGTCAACTAGACCATGGCACTAAGTGCCTCATCCAGTCTTTTCTTGAACACCTCCAGGGATGGTGCCTCCACCACCTCCCTGGGCAGCCCATTCCAATGCCAATCACTCTCTCTGTGAAGAACTTCCTCCTAACATCCAGCCTAGACCTGCCCCGGCACAACTTGAGACTGTGAGCAGACTGCACAATTGGAACTGACCATCCCATAATAGTGGTCACAGAAGTAGGGACTACTGGCAGGCATCCACTGTACATAATCTACTGCATAATGATATTTGATAGAAACATTCTGGTATGTGTGGGTATGACCCAGCTCATGTGTTTCTGAGTCTGGAATGTTGCTAAAGTGAGTTGGTGCATGCTCCACATGGATTTCTCAAGTCCCTTCCATGCTCTGCTCTTACATTTACTAACCAGACTGCAGCCTGGAGGGCATTCCTTGTTCCTGGGGACATGCAAAGACATTTAAGGGAGCGACACTGATTGATTGTAATAGAAGCTGTGAGATCTGCTGTGAGGTCACTTTGTACTCAGCACAGCACTGGCAGCACTGCTCCCATCCTGCAGACACACCTGCCCTACCAAAGGCTCAGTGCCCTTTAAATCAGTAGACAACAACAGGACATGAAACCTTTGGAGCAGGTCCAGAGGAGGCCACCAAGATGATCAGAGGGCTGGAGCACCTCCCCAGTGGGGACAGGCTCTTCAGCCTGCAGAAGAGGAGGCTCTGGGGAGACCTTAGAGTGGCCTTTCAGTACTTGTATTCAGTACAAGAATACTGGGGAAGGGACTTTTGGCAAGGGCTTGTAGTGAGAGGACAAGGGGCAATGTCTTTGAGCTGGAAGAGGGGAGATGTAGACTGGAGATTAGGAAGGAATTCTTCCCAGTGAGGGTGGGGAGACACTGGCACAGCTTGCCCAGGGATGGGCTTTGCCATGGATGCAAAGAAATTCTTCCTAATCTCCATCCTAACCCTCCCCTGGCACAGTCCCATGCCACTTCCTCTCGTTCCATCACCTGAGCCTGGGGAGAAGAGATCACTCTTTCAGAAAGGAATTTTTCCCAGTATCCACCTAGTCCATCCCAGTTCCCTGGAGCAGGCTTAGATCATTCCCCAAAGCCTTTGGACTCCTGTTGGTTGCCTGACCCTGGGCTAGAATACTTGTACTTACCAATCTGCTTGTCTTTAGGAAGTGGTTTTGAATGCCTTAGCAGAGATGTAGACTGCACATTCAGGCAGTTCCTTCTTGATACGGATCAATGAACGGCACAGATCTGACAGACCTGTGGAAATGAATCGATGCAACCCTCACAAATAACAAACCCAGCTCCCTGCTGGAGCTGCTGCCCAGCAGCCACTCCTCAGCCCCTCCAGCCCTTGGCTGCTATCACACCGTGCTTCTCTGCAGCAGTTTCTCACCAGCTCCCAGAACTTTCACACTGCTCATTTGGTTCTTATTCTGTAGTCAGATGTTGCAGCATTTCAACTTAATTTCCATTGCATTGATTCTAACTCACACCAGAGACTGGATGTGGCAGGGAGGTTGCAGTAGATGATCTCTAAGGTCCCTTCCAACCTAAACCATTCTGTGGTTCTATGATACTATGATTCTATTTGATTTCTTGCCTATCTGTTTGATGTCTTGGCTTCCTTGGCTATTTCTGTTTGATTTCTTGCCTATCTGTTTGATATCTTGGCTTCCTTGGCTATTTCTAGATGATTTCTTGGCTATATATTTGATATCTTGGCTTCCTTGGCTATTCCTAGTTGATTTCTTGGATATCCATTTGACATCTTAGCTTTCTTGGCTGTTTCTATTTGATTGCTTGGTTCAGTAGATTGTAGATAGAATGCTTTAGGCAGGTTCCCACCTCATACAACAGTTTCTCTAGCACAAAGGTTGCTGCTTGTTTCATTAGACAGGAGTAAACATATAATGTCCCTCCCAAATGGGACTCTGCAGATGGCATGTTGGGCTTCTGGGTGAGCTGGCAATTTCCAGACCAAATTTGCTTCATTCCCAAGAGCAGCACAAGAAAAGCTTGCTGGCCACCCACTGGATAAACACCATGTGGGAGCTGGGATAAGGCAGGTTCTTTCCACATGGCAGAAGGAAAGCCACAACTAGAAGATGTTTGAGACCTTAGTCCAGGCATTATCTCCATTTGAAGTCTGCTCTCTTTCTGTGAAACCCAAACAGAAGCAAAAAATTACAACCTCTTGTGTTGGTCACTGTTAACAGCAGATTAAATGAGGTTTACCTGGGGCCAGATCAGCTGAGTCAAGTCCTGTTTTCTGTCTCAAACTTTCCTGATCACAGCTACACTCTGAAATTTCAAGTCAGCCTGTGAGTCATGGCTGAAGTCCTGAAAGACACCAGAACGGTAGGGTTGTGGTGTACAGATCAAGTGGGAGGGTTTGGGAAGCTCAGGACCTGTCTCTGCTTTTCTGCTACACTGAGTGGAAAGCAGAGACGAGGAATGAGTGGTCACAAAAGGTGTGAAGAAAAACCAGATAGAGCCAAGCACTGAGTATATGCACATGGGTGTAAATATACTGAGCTGAAGCAGATGAAAAAGCCTCTCTAGTACAGAGGGCAGAAAGGCAGAGGGAAGAACCTCACCCATGCCAAACATCGCTATCAAGAAGTATAGAATCCAATGCCAGTGAGCAATGACTGCAGATTAGGGAAAGCACCTGGAAGATCCCTTCTCTACTGTGTCCCTCTGGCTATTGCCAGCTTCAGGGTGGCAAACATTCCCGTCCCTCATGTGCCCCGTTCCAAAAAAATCTTCATCATGAAGCCAAGACAGAGCCCCCTTGGCTCAGCATTCTGAGCTGAGAGGAAGAGTGCCAGGAAGATGCCACAGATGGGAGATGGCATCAGCTGCTCAGGAGTCCCACCTCATGCTGCATGCTGGGGGGTCCCAGAATGAGCTGGCAGTGCCCATCTCAGCAGAGCCCACTGGCTGCTTCCCCACTGTCACTACTCTTAGGGACTTGGATTACCAAGCGTGTTGCACTGCCAGCACCATGGTGGTGCCCACCACCTTGGGCAGTGTTTGCAGCATGCATGCCGCAGTTTAGCTACCCTAGTGCTGAGTCACGGGATCTGGGCTCTGAAAATCCCCAGCTTCTTGCTCTGCCTTTTCCCTCCTGATCTGCAGCATGATCGTCAGTAAATCTTTCTCTGTCCTTCCCTCTCCCTGGCTGTGCCTGCAAGCACTTTGGTGCAAAGACTGCCAGACACCTCCAAATGAAGATGCTGAGGAAAGCCCCCAAGGTTCACTGGCGCCTGCCTTAGGAGCTGCATAAGAAAATCCAGCTGGTGGATCCACTCTTTTGTGTTCCTCAGAGTCTTCAGAGACTTTGGGGCAAGCAGGCTTGCCTTTGTTGTAGGCATGGCACCATTTTTGGCTGCTCCTGCCACTGCTCAGTACTTGAAGCATCCACAAATACAGAGAAATATTTGCATGCCTAAACGACTGAACTGCCCCCAGGCTGCAGGTTTTTGGACTTGAGAAGAAACTGGAAATTAGAAGAAATATCTTAACTGAAAGGGGTCTCAAAGCCTGGCACAGGCTGTCCAAGGAGGGGGTTGATTTCTCAACCCTGGAGGTGTTTCCAAGAGGCAGAGCTGTGGTGCTGAGGGCCATGGTTTAGCCCCAGCCTTGGTAGAGTTAGAGAATGGTTGGTCTGGACGAGCTTAAAGGGCTTTTCCAATCCAAATGATTCTGTGAGTCTATGCCAAGCTACGTTCTGGTTCTTTGAAACAAGGAGCCCCAGAGCAGCATTTATGACTGCAATAACAAAAAGATACAGCTTGTAAAACAGAAGATTACCTGCTAGAAACAAAAGCTCCGACCAAAAGAAAGATAAACTCAACAAACACCCAGCAGTGAGCTTGGACACTTCACTCAGTGCCAATTCCGCAGTGGCTGCTCACATCTTACATCCACTGGACAGTGTTTTCTCTCACTTCAATGAGCTAAAACATGATGGGGATGTCCATGGATTTTTTTTCCTGTCTCTATAATTGAGATTTGGTTTTGTTGTTGTTGATGTTCAACACTGTGAAGCTACATGTGGAAAACATGGGAATAGGAAGGAATTATTTTCCTGTCTCTGTGACTTAGGTTTGGGGTTGGTTTTGTTGTTGTTGTTGGGTTTGGGGTTTTGTTTGGTTGATTTGGGGTTTTTTTTGGTTGTGTTCAACTCTACAAAGGTACCCATGGAAAATATGTTAATATTAGAACCAATTCTTAGTGTTTAGTTATATCAGATCTCTTACTCTGCCTGATAAAAGAAACTTCTAAACATTCAGCCTGCATTTATAGTCCCTGACAGAGATAATGAACAGGTGAAAAGAATTCTTTCCCAAGTTTCATTAAAAGGAGCTTGAAAATGTGCAGTATGTATTTACATCTCCTTTAAACCACATATTTACAGCTCCTTTAAAAAATACATTTACAGCTCATTTTCTAAAGGCTCTCAGAGCTCAGTTTTAAAATGCTTTTACAGCTGGTTTAAAAAATGCATTTACAGCTCAGTTTTAAAATGCACTCACAGCTCATTTTTACACACAGGCAACACAACTAAGAAGAGGTGAAAATAATTCCCAAGCTTCATTAAAAGAAGCTTTGAAATATTGACTGGGTGCAGCTCCCTTTCCCCCACATCTAACACATCTCTAAGAAGAGGTGAAAAGAATTCTTTCCCAAGTACCAATGAGGTGTGAGACCTGAAAGGTGTTGGGAGAAAGCATTTTTTCTAGGCAGTGTAAATCCTAATTGTTTTGTTTATAAAACCTCTTTTGGCTTGCTAAAGGGCATTTTAAAAAGCCTCATAATTTATGCTACTGTTTTAAACCAAAATCTGCCTACAGCAGATGCTTCATGTTGATATTCACAGTAGCGACTGATGTCTCTAGCTGGTCTCTTCAGCTCAGGTGTTTTCTTGAGGCTAAATGCCCAGAAACATTGGGTAAAAATCATATGAACTGAGGCTGAGTTAATAATAATAGTATTAAAAAAGTCCTCATCAAACCCAGCCCAGCAAAACCAAACCCTAATCAAAGCAAACCATCTAGCAAAAGCCTTGTGAAAACGTGTCCTTAGAAGAGGAGAATCTGCCCTTGGAAAAGGGAGTTTTGGGCTGCTTTGCAGCTTGCAAGATCAAACTCCGCCTGCCCAGCAGAGTCTCGGCTGTTCCCAAAACACAGATAAAGGAGAGCACAACCACCCCCTGCCCGGCTCATGCTCTCTGCAGCTCTGACTGCTCACCACACCTCTTGCTGCTGCCCACCACTGCCAGCTTCTTTCATCAGCTGCTTCAGACTCATTCTGGCCATTGCTTGCTATAGCCAGCCCTGCACCACTGCCTTGGTCGCTCCTTGCAGCACAGCGTTACAGAGCACAGCTAAGCAAAACGATTTCTACACAGTTCTTTTCTGTTTTCATGGGGTTTGATGGCAATCTCAGCCCAATGTAAAGCAAAGATTTGCCTTCCTGACTGCAGTGCACTATAAGCTGTTTGCCTTTTTTTTTTTGGCTGTGATTTTAACACCATCACCAATGTAAAAAAGATTGGAAATCACATTTTCACAAAAAAAAAACTTTGACAGAGAAAGAATTTTCTTTCTTCCTTTTTTCAAGGATTTTTTGTTTCTTCCTCTTTTGCATTCCCAAATTTCTGTTTTTCCGGAACAAAAAAACCCAAAACAACAAACCCCAAAGCCACACTTTAGAATTGAGTTTAGAATTAGCAACAAATTTGGTTAGAATTAATTTCATAATCACATTTAATGAGCTTCTTAAAAAAAAAATCTCCAAAGAGATGAAAATTTCTACAAAGATGATTTGGGTTCTAAAAGAAAGGAAAGTTCTTGCCAGAGAGAGTGATTGGCACTGGAATGGGCTGCCCGGAGAGGTGGTGGAGTCTCCATCCCTGGAGGTGTTGAAGCCAAGCCTGGCTGGGGCACTTAGTGCCATGGTCTGGTTGCTTGGGCAGGGCTGGGTGCTAGGTTGGGCTGGATGAGCTTGGAGCTCTCTTCCAACCTTCTTGATTCTAAAATCAAGTCTTTTTCTAAATGTATTCATTTCTGCTCAGGCCTGGAGCACAGCCCTATGTGGAGAGGCCAAGGGAGCTGGGGGTGTGCAGCCTGCAGAAGAGGAGGCTCAGGGCAGAGCTCATTGCTGGCTACAGCTCCCTGAAGGGAGGCTGTAGCCAGGTGGGGTTGGGCTCTGCTGCCAGGCAAGCAGCAACAGAAGAAGGGGACACAGCCTCAAGCTGTGCCAGGGCAGGTCTAGGCTGGATGTTAGGAGGAAGTTCCTGTCAGAGAGAGTGATTGGCATTGGAATGGGCTGCCCAGGGAGGTGGTGGAGTGGCTGTGCCTGGAGGTGTTGAAGCCAAGCCTGGCTGGGGCACTTAGTGCCATGGTCTGGTTGGTTGGGCAGGGCTGGGTGCTAGGTTGGGCTGGCTGAGCTTGGAGCTCTCTTCCAACCTGCTTGGTTCCATGATTAAAAAAAAAAAAGCAGATTTATGTATTCTAAAGCAGAGCTGTTACAAGCATCCCCAAAAAACAAAGTTTAGATATTGTAAAGGTTGTTAAGGAAAGCAAAGGAACAAACCACTTTGTTTAAAGTGTGGTTTGAGGTGGTTTAGAGCTGTTCTAAAATGTGAGTTATTTGAAATGTCTTCCTGACTTTTGAGCTTGCAAACAAATTAATTGAGCTTGCAAAATGAACGAGGAGGTTTTCTCTTTTCAGAGAATCCATCCAGTTCAGGTAATTTCAGCCTCCATAACAAGGTCTTTGTCATATCCTCTGGTTTAGTTGCTGCTTAGATTGAATCACATTTGGAAATTCCTTCCTGAAATTAAAAAACCTCCAAGACTTGTATAGACATAAAATGGAGAAAATTAGTTCAGGTAATTTTAGGGGGTTGCATAGCTTCTTTATAGCGCGAGGGACAAAGTACTTTGATTCCTCAGGTGTAGAGGAAGGTCGGGGGTGGGGGTGGATTCACATTGGCTTTTTTGAAGGAAAACCCTCAAAAACCTCCCAAACCTGAGGCTCATGTAAAGCTACATTAACTCTGTGGCACGTTTATGTGTTAGCTGCATTGGGTTTGACAGCCTGAGCACGGCAGTCTCTGCTGAAAGGCAGACTCAAGACTTGTGCAGGACAGAACTGCTGCAGGCACTCCCCTCAAAATGTTCAGGGAGCAAGGACTGAGAGGGTGAGGCTGTGTCCTCTCTCCTGCCATTAGGAGAATGATGAATCAGCACATTTCTGGCACAGAGGTAAATGTCAGGGGACTGCAGAAATCTTCCTCCCACCTTCATCCTGAACATGAAGCTCTGGCCAAAGGACCCAGTGCCACTTAGTCCCTGCTCAGTCAGCAGAGCCTGGCTAGAGTCTAAAGATCTTCAGGGGGAGGCAGCAACCAATATTTCACTTCTCCTTCCCCAGAAGTGAAGCTGTTTGCATGTAAAGTGAAACAGCCCTGGAACCTGAGCAGGTAGGGCATTCTGTAGCAAGCTTCTTACAGCTGCCTAAGGATTAGGCAAAGAGAAAGGAAAGAGAGAGAGGAAGGAAGGGAAGGAAGGGAAGGAAGGGAAGGAAGGGAAGGAAGGGAAGGAAGGGAAGGAAGGGAGGAAGGAAGGAAGGAAGGAAGGAAGGAAGGAAGGAAGGAAGGAAGGAAGGAAGGAAGGAAGGAAGGAAGGAAGGAAGGAAGGAAGGAAGGAAGGAAGGAAGGAAGGAATGGAAGGCAACAAAAAAGAGGAAGAGCAGAGCAGGATATGTTTAACAAAGCCATGGATGTTCCAAAGCAGAGAGGCATCGTAGGGCAATGTGCTTTTTCACATCTAGAGACTTCATCCCTATGCGAATCTTTGGCACTTCCATATCTAAAGGTTTTGGGGTCTGCCATTCATTTCAGCATCTTTCTCTGATCAATCCTGGATTTTGGAAGTTGTGGAGGAATTGCTGTGATTTGAACTAAAATGTATCATGAGCATAAGTTAAGTTCTTGCCAAGTGTGCGTGTGCTGCTGCAAACACTCACATGCCACTGGCCTTTTCCTTGAAGGCATGAGTGGTACCAGCTCCCTCTTTTCTCCAGAGGAAATCAGAGGTCTCCTCTCTGCTCTGCCCAGCCCCTCAGGTGCTGCTACTAAACCTCCCAGAAATAGGAAGGGCACATGAAATTGCTGGGGTCAGTGGTGAAGCAAGGAAAACCTCTTTAATTTGGGCTCTAGGATTTCAGGTCTGCTCAGTAGCACTATGAATCCAGATAAATTCTGTTAGATGTTTATTTCTGCTCTGAATTCTTTTGTGTGCATTGTATTCTGTCTGCTTTTTCAGTTGTTCTAACTCAGTGTGTGATGCCAGGTCCTCTATATATACTTTATGACTCATAAACCCACTTAGCTTTCCATTGTAAGAGGGAGTCACAGTCATAGAATGGTTTTGATTGGAAAAAAAAAACTATAAGGTCATTGAGTCCAAACCCTCTAACTCTACCAAGGCTACTGCTAAACCATGTCCATCAGCACCGCATCTCCACCTCTTTGAAACACCTCCAGGGATGGAGACTGAACCACCTCCATGGGGAGCCCATTCCAGGCTTTGAGAACCCTATCAATCTGGGAATGCAGATCCACTCCCTCCCGCTTAAACCACCATAAGAGCTGTTTCTGGAGGTGGACCAAAGTCATCCTTAAGGTCCAGAAAAGCATACTGAAGGCTCTCAGCTGGTAGGACTGGAAGTTAGGCACTCCAGGTGTGTTTTCCCCTGTGGAGTCAGGGATCAGGATCACATTTGTCCTTTTTCCCAATGATTTCTTTTCTGCCACGAGTTTCAGTATCTGTCGGAATTGGCTCCGTATAAAATGTTTTCCACATCACAGAAGGGGCTTCCCAAAGAGGTTGTGGAGTCTCCTCTCCAGGCTTTCAAGACCCATCTGGATGTGTTCCTGTGTAACCTGCCCTAGGTGATCCTGCTTTGGCAGGGGGTTTGGACTCGATCTCCAAAGGTCCCTTCCAACCCCTACCACTCTGTGATTCGGTGACAGTGTGGCCAGCTCCTCTGCACACCCTGCCCTGTGCTTCTCCAGCCCGTCGTGCCAAACACCGCAGTGTGGTGGTGGTGGCTCTCTTCTGGATGATCTTAAAGGTCTTTTGGAACCAAAACGATTCTATGATTTTATGGTTCTGTAGAAGTTTCCTGATGCTTCCCGAAAGCATTGCTGGACGCTTCCTTCCTGCCGCAGCCCCGCACTCTGTGTGGATGAAGAGCGGCAAAAAAAAAGCACTGAAGAATCCGGGGGTTCAGAGAGGGGGAAAAAATGGCTATTTCCCGGGAAGGGCATACCCAAACCAACCAACCCCCCAAAGGGCTCTGTCCCAGCGCCCTGGGGAGCGAGTTGGGCTTCTCAGTGCTGCCGCAGCCGGCGGAGTCCGCGTTTCTGCAGCATCGAGCGCGGCGGCAGCGGCGGCGGGGCCGGGACTGGGGCCGGGCCCTACCGGGACCCTCCCCCCACCCCAATTTCAGACCCCCGGGGGGCGGCTTGTCCCCGGCCCGAGCTTGGGCGCGGAGCTTGCGGAGACCTTTTGCGGTATGCGGCTGCCTTTGGCAGAGGCAGATGAAGGATTTCATTGAGTGCGAAGACAGAGAGCAGAGACAGAAAGCAGAAGGAGGCGGCTGCAGCCTTTGTAGTCGGAGAGGAATGCGGAAATGTTGAAGCACTATGTCAAACTTTTTTTGAAACGGGGTCAAGTCACATTCAGCCAGCGTGGGAAAGCAAGGGGGGGGAGGAAAGGAGGGGAAAAAAACCCACACCACTACCAAAGTAGATGAGAGGGGGAGAAAAAAAAAAGAAAGAGAGGGGGAAAAAAAGGAAAGAAAGAAAAAGCAAAAGGGCAGCAAGCTGCTGCTGCTGCTCCCAGGCTGCAGAGAGGCCGCGGCAGGCAGCGGGGCAGCGGCAGCTCCCTGGGGAGAGGACGGGGGAAGGGAGTGGGGGGTGGGGGTCTCGCTGGCAGCGGTTTTTATTTCTCGCTTTCATTCCCCCCCCCCCCCCCCCCGGGAGGGAGGAGAAGGGCTGTGAGAAGAGTGAGAGCTGCTTTCCGAGCCAAGGTGCAGGCTGGAGGCGGCGGCAGCAGCAGCAGGAGGAGGAGGAGGATGCGAGCCGGGGGCGGCCGAGCCGCGGAGCAGCAGCTACCTGTGTGGGCCGGGCCGGGACCTGCCGGGGACATCGCCATGTGAAGGGGCAGAGCCGGGCCGGCTTCTCCACCCCGCCTCGCTCCATGGGAGGTTTGTTTTAGGGAAGACTCACCCCTTCCCTTCCCCAACCCCCCCGCCCCAACCCCAGCACCGCCGCGCACCCCGGGGCTGGGGATTACTCGGGACTCGGGGGTGGCGGGGGCGGCCGCGCCGCGCACCAGGTAAGAGGCACGTCCATGTGCTCCGCGCAGCCGGCCCGGCGGCGTGGCCGAGTGTGTGTGGCCGTGTCCGCCTGCCCTGCTCCGCCGCCACACATCACCCTGCCGGGCAGCCCCCCGCCAGCTGCACCCCGGACACGTCCCTTCGGGGAGCAGCTCGCCCCGCGGTGTCACCGCAGCCCCCTCGGGGTCGGCGTGGGGACAAACACCCTCCCCCCGCGCCGCCCCCCCCCCACACAGTGTGGGTGACCGTGGAGGGGCCGCGGAGGGGAGGGAAAGCTGCCGGCAGCGTCCTCTCCGCGTCCTGCCGAGCAGCCGAGCCGGGCGGGCGGACGGAGCCGGGGGGGAAGCGAGGTCCCCTCGCCGACAGCCCCCGCTGCGTGTGGGACACTCGCGGAGGGGAAGGTCGGTGCTCTGAGGGGAAAGCGGAGGGACACCGCCGCTGCCCCGCCGTGCTCGGTAACTCCGCGGCCGCGCAGAGGCAGGCCCGCGGCCTCGGCAGTGCACGCCGCCCGAGGGCGAGCTCCGCAGCGCGGCGGTGCGGGAGCGGGGCGCGGCGGGAGCGGCTTCGGCCGGGCGGCCCCGGGGCAGGTGTGTGGCCCCCAAGCCCTCCCTTTGCCGGCGGAACAGCGTGGCGCTCCGCGCCCGCCGCCGGGGCGATGGTGCGGGGGACTCGGGGCTGTCCGCGGGACGCGGCGGGGTGGTGGCGGCTCTGAGGGGGGTGCAGTTATGGTGGTGGCAGCTGAAGGCGGGCTGCATGGTGCCTCTGGCCGTCACTTCCCATCACTGGGCAAAGTGATGAGCTGAGGGCACAGGTTTCCTTCAGCTTGCTCCGCTGTTCAGCCAACAGCTAAGGTGCAAGATCAGCGTAAAGTACCTCTGTCTCTAAGCGTGGGCTGAAGTTAGGGGATCCCCGACTGCGCTCTCCAGAGCTCTCCCAGCACAACACAAATGCAGTGTAGGAGAGGGTCGCGGCCCAGAGCTCACAGTATCACCTTGAAAAGAGGCAGGGAAAAGGGAAAGGATTGTTGTGGAGCTTTGTGAGGGGGGAGGCTTTGTCCGCAGTTCTGCAGAAAGTGAGGATGAGGCTGGGTGCAGGAGAAAGCACTTGTGCTCTCCAGCCTCATGCCCTCCACAGCAGAGCATGCTCTTCCTGAAGACCATCTTCTGTCATGCTGCTCTGCGAGGAGCTGCCAGTCACACCTCCAGCAGCAGTAGCCACAGACAAAACCCTTGCATGTCCCTGGTTTGCTGGAGCAGGCATTTCTGACTCGCCCTCAGCACACACTGCTTGCTAGCACGGTGTCGTTACAGGATCGTAGAGGGCGTGGGGTTGGAAGCCACCATCAAAGGTCACCTTGTCCAACACCCCTGCAGTCAGCGGGGACACCTCCAACTACAGCAGGTTGCTCAGGGCCCCATCAGGTTTGACCTTGAATGTCTCCAGAGATGGAGCCTCCAGCACATCTCCAGGCAGCCTGTTCCACTGTTTTCCCCATCCTCATCATGAAAAACTTCATCCTAATGTCCAACCTACACCAACCCTGCTCCGTTTTCAGCCACAGCAGGGTTGTGCTCAGCCCCGTTCCTCGGCAGCGTCCTGCAGCATGGTCACTGTTCTGTAGCCCTCAGCGCAAACCCTGAGAGCTTCCTCATTGTGTTTCCAGCCAGCCCAGGACCTTGGTGCTGTGTCACCCTGGTGGTTCTCCTCTTCCTTTGCGTGTAGCCATCTCCTGTATTGGCTTAATTGCCTCCGTTTTTTAACAGCTCCAAGTAACAAACTCGTTTTTCTGGCTTGGTTTGTCCTCCAGATCCAATTGGCTTTGCACAGACAATGCTCCCAAAGATTGTATGATAGTTCCTGGTGGCCAAGAGAGGAGGTACCTTGGGGTCTGCTCAGAAGAGGAACACGAAGAGGAGGGCAAGAGAATTCCATTGCCCCTCTGGCAGAAGGACCGAGCGTGTGGCCCACCTGCGGTGCCAGCGGAGTGCTAGAGAAAGCAAGCAAGGCTGGGAGCCACCCCAAGGCACCTGTGAGCACGGGAGGCAGAGGAGCAGTGCCAGCATGGATAAGGACAGCACCAGCCTGGCTGACCAGCAGTATGAGTGCGTGGCTGAGATTGGGGAAGGAGCCTACGGGAAGGTGTTCAAGGCTCGTGACCTGAAGAACGGCGGGCGCTTCGTGGCGCTGAAGCGGGTGCGGGTGCAGACCAGCGAGGAGGGCATGCCCCTGTCCACCATCCGGGAGGTGGCAGTTCTGAGGCACTTGGAAACCTTTGAGCACCCCAACGTGGTCAGGTGAGGAGGTGGGGGAGGCATCCCCGTCTGTGGGGTCTTGGGCTTAGGAGATGAATTGGGCAGGTTTGGCCTGGACACTAGCTTGGGTCTGTGGACAAAGCGAGTGCTAAACGGCATACATGAAGTGTGGTTTGAGGTTTCAGCAGGCCATGGTGCTGCCTGCCAGACCTCACCTCATCCCTGTGCATTGCCTCCCACACACACAAACACCCATCTCCAGAGGCATAGGTGTGTGACTTAAGTGTTTGAGTGGATGGGCAGGGAGCCACATATCCACTGTTTCCTCAGGCACTGGGGAGACAGAGAGCAACCCAACCTCTCCCTGCTTTTGTCTCAAGGGTAAGTTTTGCCAGCTCTGGCTGATTTTCAGCAACTCTGTTCACTATGGAAATGGCAAAGGTTCTGAAAGGAGCAGTGGAACCTGTGTTCCACCTTCTTAGCTGCTCTTGAGGACAGTTGTAGGTGATCAGGTGAAAGAGAGGTGACAGTGTAAGAGTTCAGGCTTCGCAGGTGACCTTGCAGTTGGGTACTCTTTGGCTGGTACTGATTTCATCTCATACTGCTGAGTGTGCTACCAAGACAGACTCTGGGCTGTGCTTTCAAAGTGGTGACAGTAGCCCCAGGATGTCCTTTCTGCCATGCCACTACCAGAAACTGGGGATAAATGAACTGTTCTCAAATTCTCTCCATGGCGAGTCTGGCCCTGCCACAACTCCTTACAATTTTCCGTAGCTGGAAGCCTCCAGTAGCCTGTGAGTGTCTTTTATTAATATTATGGACTTGACTAAGTAGCCTTCACTTGCACATACCCAGGTATGCAGTGATTAAGCAGAGTCGGTCCAGAGAAGGCCATGAAGATGACTGAGGGCTGGAGCAACCTCTGCTATAAAGATGATCTGAGCGTTGGGGTTCTGCAGCCTGGAGAAAGCTCCAGGGAGACCTTAGAGCTGCATTTCAATATCTGAAAAGGACCTACATGAAGTCTGGGGAGGGACTGTTTAGAAGGGCCAGTGGGGATAGGATGAGAGGCAATGGTTTGAAACCAGAGCAGGGCAGAGTTAAGTTGAACATCAGGAGCAAGTTCTGCACAGTGAGGGTGGGGAGACAGTGGAACAGGCTGCCTGGAGATGTGCTGGAGGTTCCATCTGTGGAGACATTCAAGGTCAAATCTGATGGGGCCCTGAGCAACGTGCTGTAGTTGGAGGTGTCCCCGCTGACTGCAGGGGTGCTGGACAAGGTGACCTTTGAGGGTACCTTCCAACTCTCTGTGCATTCTGTGATTCTATATCTGTTGCCGTAGGCATCAGTTCAGATGGAAGGGCCTGGTCTGTGATGGCTCAGGATGTTTCAGACCTCCACTGGATGCCTTTTGCCACAAACAGGGGAATATTAAGAAGCAATTTCAAACACTTTGCTAAAACATGAGGAGTCATTATCAAAGTCCACCTGTGCAGAGCAGATGAAGCTCACTGTGGAGTGACTGAAATCCTTTGGAGAATGCTTTGAAAACATTTCATTGCCCCCATTCAGTTAAAAAATGGGCTGGAAAGGTTAGTGATTGATTGACATTAGAGGTCTATTTTGGTATTATGTAAATATACTCAGAGAAAGGAAATCCTGCAAAAGAAGAAGATCTGCAGTTTGAAGCAGCTGACCTAGCTGCACTTAATGACTGAAGATACTAGGCTCACAAAACCCTTCATTGTTTGGGGATGCATTCTGGAAGCTGGCATCTTGGCCAGGCTGCTGAACAAAAATCATCTCAGATGCAGTGCCTAGGTTCTGGATTGAAATGTTCATCTTTAGAGCACAGGGACAACAACACAGGCATTTGGAATCCGTTCTTGTGTCATTTTGAAGGAAGTGGTCGTACCCCTGTACTTGGCACTGCTGAGTCCCGGGTTCAGTTTTGGGTCTCGCCCTACAAGGACATTGAGATGCTGGAGCAGGTCCAGAGAAGGGAAATGAAGCTGGTGAAGGGTCTGGAAAACAGGGCTGGGGAGGAGCAGCTGAGGGAGCTGGGGGTGTTTAGTCTGGAGAAGATGAGGCTGAGGGGAGGCCTTCTGGACCTCTACAAGTCCCTGAAAGGAGGTTGCAGTGAGATGAAGGTTGGTCTCTTCTCCCTAGTGTCAGGTGATAGAATGAAAGGAAATGGCCTCTCACAAAGAAATTGTGCCAGGGGAGGCTTAGGTTGGAGATCTGGAAAAATGCCTTTGCTGTAAGAGTGGTCAGGGATTGGCACAGGCTGCCCAGGGAGGTGGTGGAGTCCCCATCCCTGGAGGTGTTCAAGAAATGTGTGGCCTTGGCACTTGGAGACGTGGTTTGATGGCCACGGTGGTGTTAGGTTGATGGTTGGACTTAATGATCTTGGAGGTCTTTTTCAACCCAGACAATTCCATGATTCTATGACATTTAGCTTTTTTGAGGTGATTATGGGCAGCTAGGCAGAGAGTAGTAAGTGAGAGATGCAGCTACAATGTTGAATCTGTTACCCCTGAGTATGTGTGGTCCCTGAGTGGCTCAGTGCAAAGCAGCAGTCCCACTGTGAGTGAGAATTTAGAGAGCCTTCCATCAGATGAGCCACCTGTGCCCTCTACTTGGCTGGGCTGCTCTGCCATGGCAGAAATCACAGGCCACAGCAGCTTCTGCTGCCTGTCATCCTTCACTCCAGTGGTAGGCTTGGGCATCTCCAGAGAGTGCAGCAAGGAGTCCTAGAATCAGTAGATGGTTAGAAAAAATACTGAACATCACAGTCTACAGAATTGCAGAGATTGGAAGGGAGCCTTGGAGATCACCCAGCCCAGCCCCCTGCCAGAGCAGGTTCACCTGGATCAGAGTGTACAGGACAGGAGCCCCCAATACAAGAAGGAGATGGAACTGTTGGAGCCAGTCCAGAGGAGGCCAGAAGGATGCTCAGAGGGCTGCAGCAGCTCTGCTATGAAGACAGGCTACAAGAGCTGGGACTTTGCAGCCTGGAGAGGAGAACGCTTGGAGGAGACTGTAGAGTGGCCTTGCAGTATCTGCAGGGGGCTAGAGGAGGGCTGGGGAGGGACTATTGACAAGGTCTGGGAATGACAGGACAAGGGGTAATGGGTTTGAACTGGCAGAGGTGGGATAGAAACCCAGCCCTGGCCAATCAACCAGACCATGGCACTAAGTGCCCCAGCCAGGCTTGGCTTCAGCACCTCCAGGCACGGCCACTCCACCACCTCCCTGGGCAGCCCATTCCAATGCCAATCACTCTCTCTGCCAACAACTTCCTCCTCACATCCAGCCTAAACCTGCCCCGGCACAACTTGAGACTGTGTCCCCTTGTTCTGTTACTGGCTGCCCGTCAAAAGAGCCCAACCCCACCTGGCTACAACCTTCCTTCAGCCTCCTTAATAATGCTTCAGTAATGTTTTACTAAGTCTTTACCATAGGCAGTAGCTGAAGCTGGCATCAACTGGTCCAGCTCTTGTGTAGCTGAGTGCTGTTGTGTTGGGGAAAACGAACTCCATGTAGACAAAGGGCAGCCTTTGCCAGGAACAAATGACAGCTTGGAGGCAGGAAATTCCTGTGTGTACTACTGGGAGTATTCCCTGCTGCAGAGTATCTGCTAAAAGTCTTGTGATTGGAATGCCAACTTCACCAATGCCTCCTCTTCACTTCAGCTCTCTCTGCTGGCAAGCAGATGAAGCATTTCCCCCACCTTAATCACCCATCGGGCTGGGAAGTTGCACTCTGGGTTCCCACCTCAGCGCCAGGAGACACTTCTCTGCTGGGAGGGTGCTGGAGCCCTGGAGCAGGCTGCTCAGAGAGGTTGTGGAGTCTCCTTCTCTGGAGGCTTTCAAGACCCATCTGGATGCCTTCCTGTGTGACCTACCCTGTGTGATCCTGCTCTGGCAGGGGGGTTGGTCTCTGCTGGACCCTAGAGGTCACTTCCAGCCCCTGCTTTCTGTGACTCCATGGTTCTGTGACAGAATACTCTGCCCTGCTTCTTTTCTATATATAACAGGTATCTATATTTAGCTATATCACAGAATGTAGGGGTTGGAAGGGACCTCTGGAGATCATCAAGCCCAACCCTGCTGCCAGATCAGGATCACCCAGGGCAGGCTGCACAGGAACGCTTCCAGGTGGGTTTTGAAAGTCTCCAGAGAAGACTCCACAACCTCTCTGGGCAGCCTGCTCCATAGCTCCACCACCCTTACATTAAAGAAGGTCATCAAGGCCAACTGTCAGCCCAACACTACTGTGCCCACTGAACCGTGTCCCAGAGTGCCATGTCCACATGTTTCTTGACAGGGACAGTGACTCCACCACCTCCCTCAGTGAGCTTAGAGGTCTCTTCCAACTGAAACAATTCTATGATTGATTCTCCCTGGGCAGCCTGTTCCAATGCCTGGCCACTTTCACTAAAGAGGTGTTTCCTAATACCTGATGTAAACCTTCCCTGGAAGATGCAAGGATGGAGTGAAGCAGCAGTAACTCAGCTTGATACTTACCAGAGGGATTCATGTGGCAGATGAGAGTCAGCCAAGGGTGGCTGGGAGCTGGATGAGTGAGTAATGGGAAGGAGAAACTGAAAGAGGCTCAGAGCCTGTTTCAGCCTAACACAAACAGGATTGTCTTTAAGGCAGGTGTGAAGAGGGGAAGTGCCTTGGCAGGACAGAGGGATTTCCAGGCTGGAGAGCATTGGTGGTTGGAAGGGAAGGGAGGTGAGCCCTGCGCTGGCTGGCCACAGCAAGGAGGGACACTACAAAGGCCTTGCTGCACGTGGAAATATGGCTTCTTTTATAGCAAGAGGGTGAAAGGGAAGGATGGGATTGACACTGAAGAGGGTTTGGCAGTAGTAGGGTTTGGAAAAGCTCGTTAAGGTGGCAGAGGACTTTGTGAGGAGAACGCTCATGAATGCTGTCCTGTCATCATCTGCTTGCAACCCTACCTACAGGGCAAGTAAGTGATGCTCTTCCTTCCCATGGGAATTGTTTGTTAGTAATGGATGCAATGATGTAGTTTGCCTACGTGGTCTGCCAGGAGCAGGACAAGATAAGAGCCTGTCAGGAAGGAAGGGTTGAATATGGAATATTCCTCTGAGCCTTAGGAGGTTCAGTTTCTGGAGTGAGTACAAACTTGCAGCTAAAGGTATTTTATCTTAGTCTCAATCTAAGATTTTAACCCTCTCTGTTTCCAGTCTTTGTGTGAGGAAATGGTGCTCAGATCATGGCTCACTCCCTTATCTCAATCTGGGCATGCTTCTGTCTGTGCTCTTCTTGCAGAGGTCTTACTGGGCCCTGACAGAATAGAGAATGCACTCATGTCAGCACAGCCACTGCTGGGGCCAGCCCGTGACTGGCAGGCAAGGTGGCAGCTTCCCCTGGGCTAACAGGGTGGGCTCCACAGCTCAGAAGTGAGCCTTGAGAAGGACATGAGGGTGGATGGTCAAAGAGTGGAGAGAGTGGGGTCAGTTGGGGCTTTCCAGTTAGCTCCACGTTGCCTGTGCCCAGCTGAAGTGTGCAGTGCCTTTGGCTGTGAAAAGTTGCAATAAACCGAGCAGAAGAAATGCTAAAACTCTCCTGATGGAGCAGAGCTGCATCAGGAGCATTTCTTTGCAGCAGTGCTTTGCTGCCTGAGTTTCCTGCTGAAGTTTTCAAATGCCTTTTTGAAGTTTCCTAGCCCCAGAGGAAGCAGAAGCTGCTTTTGCTGCAGAGCCTGGCAGCTGGGGCTGGGCTGCTGGGAGATGCACTTGTTTCCTAGTGCTGGTGAACAGCTTGAGTCTGATGTAAGCAGTGATAAAAAGATGGCTGTGCTGATGTGCTCACCGAGGGCTGCCTTTCAAAAGAGAGGAAATTTCTCCTCCTCTATCAGATCTCCACAGATTCATGTTCTGAAAAGCACTTGCAGTTACCCAGGCCTGGCCACTCAGCAGCTCCACCTTTGCACTATCAAGTGGTGGTGTTTGATAAGCACTTCAGAATCTCCATACCATTGCTTTGGTTGTGAAGCCCTCTAAGATCATCCAGTCCAACCATCAGCCTGACACCACCATGGGCACTAAACCATGTCCCTGTTTTCCCTGTTGTGTGCTTGGACATTTTCTATTTGGGAAACCTCCATTTGGGAAGCTGTGGTCCAGAGAAGAACAAGGGAGATGGAGAACAGAACTGGTGAGGAGCAGCTTGTTTGGTCTTGGAGAAGAGGAGGTTGAGGAGAGACCTCATTGCTCTCTTCAGCTCCCTGAAGGGAGGTTGGAGTGAGGTTGAGGTTGTCCTCTTCTCCCTAGTATTATGTGATAGAATGAGAGGAAATGGCCTGAGATTGTGCCAGGGGAGGCTTATGTTGGAGATTGGGAAGAATGTCTTTGCTCAAGAGTGGTCAGGGGTTGGCACAGGCTGCCCCGGGAGGTGCTGGAGTCCCTATCCCTGGAGGTGTTGAAGAAACCTGTGGCCCTGGCACCTGTGGCCATGGTTGGGTGGCCATGGTGGGGTTGGGTTGATGCTGGACTGGATTCTCTTAGAGGAGTTTTTAACTGAAACAATTGTGTGATTCTGTGCAATATTTGACAAAGGTAGCAGGAAGTTGCAGACTGTTTTATAAGCCTTCACCCCAGCACTGAGTGCTCATCACTGGATTGTCATTCCCAGGCCACTTATCTTTGCTTCCTGAAGGGCAGCAAAACCCCAACTCACCTCTGAATGAATTCACCATCGCAGGAATTTCCCATGCTGAGCATCTGAGCCCCAGTGCAGATGAATCATAGTGAGTTTTAACGAAAGCAACTGAGTCTGGACTTTTGCAGCATTAGTCAGTGCAGAAGGTTCCATATTTTGATAGAAACAGAGAAAAGAAGTGAGAAATGGCATGGAAAAGCCATGTGAGCCTTTTTGTGCCTCTCTCTTCTGAAGCTTTGGCTGGTCTTTTAATATCTATTTGAAGTGTGGTGGCTCTAACAAATAACTGAAGGTGTCTGTTGCTGTTTAACAGTGTCAGAGAATTCCTTTCTCCCTCAAATCAATTAATTATAAACTGGGATTTTCAGCACTTTGTTCACTCTTTCTGAAGTTAGCATTTTTGTTCTGGGAGCTTTCTGTGAGGCTAATTCCTAGCTGCACTGCTGCTTTTGTTTCTCTACTGTAAGGACAGAATTCTATCACTTTTTTCCTCTCTCCCCCCCCTTCCACATTTGATGTGGTATTTTGCATACAGCTGCAGAGTAGACAGTTACCTTTGAAAAGAACATTTGGCTGCTTTAATTTGATTAGAGCAAACCACCTCAATCAGTTCTGAACTGAGACCGTTTTCATTTGCTCTTGGCAGTCGGAGTTGGGAATGTACTGACTGTGCTTAGATGTCTGGGGGAGGACACACAGCTACTGCCCATCTGAAACAGCCTCACAGCACTTTGCCCACACTGCTCCTTCTCCAGGAAAAGGGAGGGCTGGGCAGCAGCTAAATGTCACAGTCAGCTTTGACTGGTTGTGACTGAAGATGATTAAGGGGACTGGAACATCTCCCTTCTGAAGAAAGCCTGAGGGTCTTGGTTGGGGCTTTGTAGCCTGGAGAGGAGGAGGCTGAGGGGGAGCTGATTAGTGCTGAGCAATAAACTGGCAGAGGGGAGATGTAAATTAGGTATTAGGAAGAAGTTCTTTAGAGTGAGGGTGGTGAGACCCTGGCACAGGTTGCCCAGGGAGGTTGTGGAGCACAGAACCACCCAATGTGATTCAAAGATCACATTGGGTGATTCTGTGCTCCACAACCTCCCTGGAGGTGTTCAGGACCAGGTTGGATGAGGCCTTGGGTTGGATGAGGCCTTGAGTGACCTGTTCTAGTGGGAGGTGTCCCTGCCCATGGCTGGGGTTTGGAATTAGATGATCTTTGAGGTACTTTCCAATCTAAACCATTCTATGATTCTAAAAGGGTGAGTGGCAGGAGCCTGGGAGCAGGCTTTATTCACTGGTGCCCAGTGACAGGACAAGGAGTAATGGGCACAAACTGGAACATAAGAAGTTCCAACTAAAGGTGAGGAGGAACTTCTTTAATTTAAGCAGGCTGCCCAGAGAGGTGGTGGAGTCTCCATCTCTGGAGTCATTCAAACCCCACCTGGGCACTGTGATGTACAAACAACTCTAGGTGAACATGCTCTGGCAGGGGGGTTGCATTGGGTGATCTCCAGAGCTCCCTTCTAACCCCCACCAGACTGTGGTTCTGTGGCAAGGAACTGATCTCCTTCTGAGTGTTTCTACAAAGAAATTGGAGACCTTCAGTGCACAGAAATACATAATCACACATCTATGGAGTGCTGTGTCCACTTCTGGACTCCTCAGTTCAAGAGAGGTGTTGAGGTGCTGGAATGTGCCTAGAGAAGGGGAGCAAGGCTGGTGAAGGGCTTGCAGCACAGCCCTGTGAGGAGAGGCTGGTGGGGTTGGGCTCTGCTGCCAGGCAAGCAGCAACAGAAGGGGACACAGCCTCAAGCTGTGCCAGGGCAGGTCTAGGCTGGATGTTAGGAGGAAGTTGTTGGCAAAGAGAGTGATTGGCACTGGAATGGGCTGCCCAGGGAGGTGGTGGAGTCACCATCCCTGGTGGTGTTGAAGCCAAGCCTGGCTGGGGCACTTAGTGCCATGGTCTGGTTGACTGGCTAGGGCTGGGTGCTAGGTTGGGCTGGCTGAGCTTGGAGCTCTCTTCCAACCTGCTTGGTTCTATGATTCTGTGATCTTTAAAACCATCCCAGGATATTAAAATCAGATCTAGGATATTAATTCTTCTTTTCTCCTTCAGACAGCTCTGGTTGTTCAAATCATAAGTTCTTAATGTTAAGGCACACAAAAATGCCTCAGAAGAGGCAGGCTGTGCAGAGGTGTCTATCAAGCATCCACCCTTGAAACATTGCCCTTGAGGTTTTAGGTGCTGCAGCTACTGAGTTCACCAGAGTGAGGTACAAAAATAGTTTTCATTGGGAGGTTTTTCACTGACACAGACTCAGAGTTTCTCTTGACTCATTTCACTCCTTAATTGCATTCTGGTTTAGCACCACTAACCATTCCCCTCTACCTTAGTGAGTACCCTGTTATATAGCTGATGGCTCTTTCTGTGTTGTCACCTAAGCAGCTTGTGCAGTGTTGTCCCTAGCAGGCAGCAGATGTGGTCACTGTGATGTGTTGTGGTTTGAGGGGTTCCAGGTTATCCCAGACTCCCTAAAATAAACTAGAGACCAAGGTGGACATAGAATGGTTTTGCTTGGAAAAGAGCTTCAGGATCAGCCAGCCCAACCATTCTCTAACTCTGCCATGTCTGGGGCTGAGCCATGGTCCTCAGCACCACAGCTCTGCCTCTGGAAACGCCTCCAGGGATGTGTACTCAGCCAGCTCCCTGGGCAGCCTGTGCCAGGCTTCGAGAACCCTTTCAGTGAAGAAGTTTCTTCTCATATCCAAACTTCCTCTGGTGCAGCTTGAGGCCATTTCCCCTTCTTCTGTCACTCGTTACTCAGGAGAAGAGCCCAACCCCTACCTCACTTCAGTCTCAGGGAGTTGTAGAGAGCAATGAGGTCTGCCTTCAGCCTCCTTTTCCCCACACTAACCACCCCCAGCTCCCTCAGCTGCTCCTCCCCAGCCCTGCTCTCCATACCCTTCCCCAGCTTTGTTGCCTTTCTCTGGACCTGCTCCAACCCCCTGAATTTCTCTCTTGCAGTGAAGGTCCCAAAAGTGAACCCAGTATTTGAGGTGTGGCCTCACATCCCCCTCTTCAAAAGAAAAGAGCTTCTCTAGCTACCATCTGAGACTTCCTGACTGCTGCAGAGCACTGGAAGCTCACTTCTGCCTCGTTATTCACTAGCATAACACTAGGACTTTTTTCACTCATCTCCAGGTTTCTTTGGAATGGTGAAAGTTAATGACCTGGAACATTTCTCTCTACTAGGAGGCAGGTTGGGAGGTGAATCTCATTGTGCTAAGCTTATCCAGCAGCCTGTTTGTAAGAAGTTGTGATCTTCACTGCAGAGTGAAGCAACAGCTGCACTTTTAATTGTTTATCCTTAGATAACCTTCTAGATTGCTCATGGAGATAGGCCTACCACTCACTGATCTTTGTGGTTTCCTCCTAGACATCTCTAATCAATTTGTTGCCTGAATGCTCATCTCTGCTACCTAGAAAATGCTGAGCAGCAAGTTTTGATCAAAGCAATAATGCTCCTGTCCAAACGGGCTGGCACTGGTGACTGTGGTCTGGAAATCAGAACTGACTGTTGAATGCTCTGATGCTTAATTTTCATAGTGCCTGTGTTCTGCAGGTGGGTTTGTGCTGTTTGATTTTAGTTAGTCAGGTGAAAATATCTGTTAGAGGTCTCAGCTGTTTCAAAAGCACAGACCTTTATGCAGCAGATTAAAAATGAGGCTGGAATTGAACACTGTAGATAGACTCTGGCATGGGCTCCTGGCAGCTTACTGGCTTGACTAAATTGATACTGTCGTAGCAGTTCCATGACAAAAAAGCTGTCCTGCTCTATCCAGTACCCAGGAGGAGGCCATTCCACCCACAGATCCACTTGGGATCTTTCCAAAGCAGCAGTCAGGATTTCCAGTGAGCAGACAGAGCATCACAGCAGGGAAAGGTGTGCCCAGGTGACAAATGTGCTGCTAGAAAGCATAGACTGAGACTGGAGATTAGGAAGAAGTTCTTGCCAGTGAGGGTGGTGAGACTCTAGAGTGGGTTGCCCAGGGAGGTTGTGGATGCCTCCTTCCCTGGGGATCATAGACTCATAACATCACCTGGGTTGGAAGAGAGCTCCAAGCTCAGCCAGCCCAACCTAGCACCCAGCCCTGCCCAACCAACCAGACCATGGCACTAAGTGCCGCAGCCAGGCTTGGCTTCAACACCTCCTGGGACAGTGACTCCACCACCTCCCTGGGCAGCCCATTCCAATGCCAATCACTCTCTCTGCCAACAACTTCCTCCTAACATCCAGCCTGAACCTGCCCTGGCACAACTTGAGACTCTGTCCCCTTCTTCTGTTGCTGGCTGCCCGTCAAAAGAGCCCAACCCCACCTGGCTACAGCCTCCCTTCAGGTAGTTGTACACAGCAATGAGCTCTGCCCTGAGCCTCCTCTGCTGCAGGCTGCACACCCCCAGCTCCCTCAGCCTCTCCTCACAGGGCTGTGCTCCAGGCCCCTCCCCAGCTTTGTCTGGATACCTTCCAGCATCTCAACCTCTCTTGAATTGAGGAGCCAGGCTGGATGAGGCCTGGGGGAGCCAAGTCTAGCAGAAAGGTGGCAGGGAGGTTGGAGCAGATGATACCCAAGGCACTGTGATTGTATGAGTTGCACAGAAGAGTCAGGTAAGCCATCTGACTGAAAATGAGAGGTATCTGTGGCTGAAGATCAAACCCAGATAGCTGAGCAGCACTGAGAAGACTCATTTTGGAAGGCATTTTAAGTCTGCTGGAACTCCCCAGATCATTAGCATGTGGTGGTGTCTGCAAGAAGATGCATTGGAAAGGCTGCTCAGATCCCAGTGATCCACAGCTGGGAGTGGACAGGATCACCCTGCAGAAACAAAGTCTGAAACATCAAAAGCAAATTTAAATCTGCTGTCCTTTCAATCAGTCACAGGATTCAGCCTCTAGTTCTGGATGAATCTGGAAAGTCAGAGTCATAGATTCTTACAGTGGGTTGGGTTGGAAGAGACCTTGAAGATCATCCAGCCTCAGCTTTTCTGCCATAGGCAGGGACACCTCCCACCAGCACAGCTTGCTCAAGGCCTCATCCAGCCTGCCCTTGAACACCTCCGGGGAGGGAACACCTGCATTTTTCACTCAGATCCAGAACTCATCCCAGAGATCCTCCTGTAAGTTGCATCATTCACTCAGTTCTAGAACTCATCCCAGGGAACCTCCTTTAAGTTGCATTATTCCCTCAATCCCAGAGCTTGCTGATCCCAGAGTTTTCCCTTTGTCCAAAACTACTGCACTGCCATCGTGTCAGCTTTAGATGGAGACTCTTCTTCAAGGCTCTCTTGAAATAGAGTCACAGAATCAGGCAGGGTTGGAAGGGACCACAAGGAGCAGCCAGTCCCAACCCCCTGCCATGCCCAGGGACACCCTACCCTAGAGCAGGCTGCACACAGCCTCAGCCAGCCTGGCCTGAAACACCTCCAGCCATGGGGCCTCAACCACCTCCCTGGGCAACCCATTCCAGCCTCTCACCACTCTCCTGCTCAACAACTTCCTCCTCACAGCCACTCTGACTCTCCCCTCCTCCAGCTTTGCTCCATTCCCCCCAGTCCTGGCACATCCTTAAAAGTCCCTCCCCAGCTTTTTTGTAGCCCTCTTCAGATACTGAAAGGCCACAAGAAGGTCACCTGGGAGCCTCCTCTGCTCCAGCCTGCACAGCCCCAACTCTTTCAGTCTGTGCTCACAGCAGAGCTGCTGCAGCCTCTCAGCATCCTCCTGGCCCTGCTCTGGACACTCTCCAGCATCTCCACAGCCCTCTTGTAATGGGGGCTCCAGAGCTGGATGCAGTACTCCAGGTGGGGTCTCAGCAGAGCAGAGTAGAAGGGGAGAATCACCTCCCTGGCCCTGCTGGCCACACTGCTGCTGCTGCAGCCCAGGCTCTGCTTGGCCCTCCAGGCTGCAAGTGCACACTGCTGGCTCCTGTTGAGCTTCTCCTCCAGCAGCACCAATTGAGCTACAATTTCCTGCAGTTTTTTCCAAATAAAACATTCCATTTTGTTAGAATCCTGGAATGGGTTGGGTTGGAAGGCACCTTCAAGGTCATCCAGCCATGGGCAGGGACACCTCCCACCAGCAGAGCTTGCTCAGGGTCTCATCCAAGCTGCCCTTGAACACTTCCAGGGAGGTTGTGGAGCACAGAATCACCCAATGTGATCAAAGATCACATTGGGTGATTCTGTGCTCCACAACCTCCCTGGACAACCTGTTCCAGTGCCTCCTCACCCTCACTGTCAAGAACTTCTTCCAAATCTCTAGTCTCAGTCTATGCTTTCTAGCAGCTCTGTCTACTCACTGGAAATCCTGACTGCTGCTTTGGATAGATCCCAAGTGGATCTACAAGTGGAATAACTTCCTCCTGGATGCTGGATAAAGCAGGATAGCTTTATTATGGAACTGCTAAGACAATAACATTTTAGTCAAGCCAATAAGCTGCTCTCTTAGGCTGTTTGGATATTCATATCCCATTCCTGTGTATATATGGCAAAGCAAAACCATGAAAATGTCAAGTTTGGACTGCATTTATATCAGGAAGCTCAGAATTAGCATTTTGTGACATGGATTAGGATTGTTGGAATGTGTAGGGCTGCAGTTTAAAGTCTGTGTCTTAAAAAGATCTGAATAGTTTTTCCTTTTCTTGCAAGTTAAAAGAAAGGAAAAATTGAAAAGGAAGAAATTCAAGCCAGGAAAAAAATAACCCCCCAGCCCCAACCCATCCATCCTAAAAGAGAATTGTTTTGAGAAAGTGGCTTGACATTGAGAATTGGGACTTGGAACTGAAATGCCATCTCACTCCTAAGCATAATAAAATAGTAGATTTTATGAAATGCATTCTGCAAGGAGTAAATGAGAGTTATGAAGCCTGATGTGAGTGGCAAAGAGCCCAGGCAGGATCCAGGAGAGTAAACATCTGATGGCTCACCCTAGCTGGGCCTCAGTCCTCTGCAGCAGGCAGCTGAACAGGGAATGGCAAACCCTAGACTTGAAAGAGTCTTCTGAAAGAGTCTTCTTTCTCCTCCTCTGTGCAGCACAGGTGTATTTTTAAAGGCTTTGGAGAAGATTCAGGTGAAAGGGTTGTCTGACTGCTTTTGATGCTGCCCCTTTTTTTCACTGTCACATTACAGACAATCTAAGAGGACTTGGATTGTTCTGCTTCTTGCAAGCCTGAAATTGCCATCTTTACATTGAAATATTCACTCCCAGAGCTCACTCATCCCAGAGAACCTCCTTTAAGTTGCATTTTTCACTCAATTCCAGATCTCATCCCAGAGAACCTCCTTTAAGTTGCATTATTCACTCAATTCCAGAACTCATCCCAGAGAACCTCCTTTAAGTTGCATTATTCACTCAATTCCAGAACTCATCCCAGAGAACCTCCTTTAAGTTGCATTATTCACTCAATTCCAGAACTCATCCCAGAGAACCTCCTTTAAGTTGCATTATTCACTCAATTCCAGAACTCATCCCAGAGAACCTCCTTTAAGTTGCATTATTCACTCAATTCCAGAACTCATCCCAGAGAATCTCCTTTAAGTTGCATTATTCACTCAATTCCAGAACTCATTCCAGAGAACCTCCTTTAAGTTGCATTATTCACTCAATTCCAGAACTCATCCCAGAGAATCTCCTTTAAGTTGCATTATTCACTCAGTTCCAGAACTCATCCTTCCCAGAGAACCTCCTTTAAGTTGCATTATTCACTCAGTTCCAGAACTCATCCTTCCCAGAGAACCTCCTTTAAGTTGCATTATTCACTCAATTCCAGATCTCATCCCAGAGAACCTCCTTTAAGTTGCATTATTCACTCAATTCCAGAACTCATCCCAGAGAATCTCCTTTAAGTTGCATTATTCACTCAGTTCCAGAACTCATCCTTCCCAGAGAACCTCCTTTAAGTTGCATTATTCACTCAGTTCCAGAACTCATCCTTCCCAGAGAACCTCCTTTAAGTTGCATTATTCACTCAGTTCCAGAACTCATCCTTCCCAGAGAACCTCCTTTAAGTTGCATTATTCACTCAGTTCCAGAACTCATCCCAGAGAACCTCCTTTAAGTTGCATTATTCACTCAGATCCAGAACTCATCCCAGAGAACCTCCTTTAAGTTGCATTATTCACTCAGATCCAGAACTCATCCCAGAGAACCTCCTTTAAGTTGCATTATTCACTCAGATCCAGAACTCATCCCAGAGAACCTCCTTTAAGTTGCATTATTCACTCAGATCCAGAACTCATCCCAGAGAACCTCTTTCAAATTGAATGACTCTGTTCCAGAACTCACTCATCCTGGAGGACTTCCTTTCAGCTGCATTATTCCCTCAATCCCAGAGCTTGCTGATCCCAGAGTTTTCCCTTTGTCCAAAACTACTGCACTGCCATCGTGTCAGCTTTAGATGGAGACTCTTCTTCAAGGCTCTCTTGATATAATTGAACTACAATTTCCTGCAGCTTTCTCCAAGTGAAACACTCAGGTTGTCATAGAATCATGGAATGGGTTGGGTTGGAAGAGACCTTCAAGGTCAGCCAGGGGCACCTCCTACCAGCAGAGCTTGCTCAAGGCCTCACCCAAGCTGCCCTTGAACACCTCCAGGGAGGTTGTGGAGCACAGACTCATCCAATGTGATCAAAGCAGCAGTGCAGAAGAGCCTGGGTGACTGCACTCTAGCTAGCAGAGAATGGCCTGGATTGTATATATGGCAGAGCCAGGCCAATGCCATGCCCCCTCCTCAGAGGTGCCATCCCCTCCCTGTAGTGATGGGACGTGGGGCAGTGGCTTTGAGCTGGAAGAGGAGAGGTTCACATGAGAGATTAGGAGGAAGTTCTTGATAGTGAGGGTGAGGAGGCACTGGAACAGGTTGCCCAGGGAAGTTGTGGAGGCTCCAAGCCTGGCAGGTTGGATGGGAACTTGAGCAAGCTGGACTGGTAGATGTCCCTGCCTATGGCAGGGGGGTTGGAACTAGATGATCTTGAAGCTCCTTTCCAACCCCAGCCATTCCATGATTCTATGGTGTGGGATGGTTGGAAGCATGCAGCTTGTGAGATCTGTGCATCCTCATAAATGGCTGTTCCATGGGTGCTTGACTGATGCAGGCAATGAATCTCATTTATGCCTTCCAGTTTTGTATTCCTGCAATTTAGGCATTGGGATACAGATTGGAAATCACTGAGAAGTGACATCTGGGACAACCTGAGGTACTGACAGCCCTAAATAGCTTCCTTAAAAGCCTGGGGGGCAGTGAGCAGGACAATTCCCTTGCAATTTGTATGTGAACAGTGGTGAGATCCACTTCAGTGTGAAAATGTGGCTTTTCCTTCCCTGTGCCTTTGACTGGGAGATCAGTGGAAGCTGTAAGGGACTGCGAAGGGTAGTTGCTGCTATTGGATGGAAAGTGAATCCAAGTAGCGATGTGTGAGTGGAACAGGCAAGCCCAGCACAGCCAGAAGCGGCGTTTGGAGGCTGTGCTGGTTCTGTGGCCCTCTGTGCTGTGTAGTGTTGCCTCGGGCCCAGCACCTGTGGTCAAAGTTTCTCTGCTGCTTCTCTGAGCAGAGGTAAAGAGGAACATGCAGGATTTGGGGAGGAATTAGGGAAAACAAGGAGCAACTCCTTCAGTCCTCGATGTCTCTTGATCTGCCCTAAAAATGAAAGCAATTAATAGCACAATTCACCTGTGGCTTAGGGGTAGAACAACTTCATCTCCCCCAGTGCTGCTCTGAGGAGAGAGCAGACAGCTTAGGACACAGCTGCTGTGATCATCCTGGCAAAGTAAGGCTCTGCAGTTTTGACATCTACTTGCTCCATAGCATCATAGAATCAACCAGGTTGGAAAAGGCTTAGACAATCATCCAGTCCTGAAGTAATCTGTGCCTAGTGCCTTGGATGTCCTGGCACCCTTTGAGGGTGGCAGAGCACTGGAGCAGGCTGCCCTGAGAGCCTGTGGAGCCTCCATCTCTGGAGGCTTTCAGGACCCACTTGGACAGGCTCCTGTGCAACTTGCTGCAGGGGACCCTGCTCTGCTGGGGGGGGTTGGACTCAGTGATCTCCAGAAGTCTTCAGCTGAGCCTGAACTGAGCCTGGCTGCCTGGCGGCCACAGAGGGCACTGCTTTGCTTGGGTAGATGTACTTTGTTGTGCTTTGTTTTCACTTGCCTGGATGTAGAGAACTGTTTTAGCTCTCTGGGAAGCAGTCTGTTTTGCAGGTTTGGTTACAGCCTGCTCACTGACTCCTTTCCCAGAGGTGAATGGGTTTTGTTGCAGACCAACCCAAACACACTTCTGTCATGGTTTTATTTACCTCTGCCACGGCCCAGCATTGATTAACTCCTAGTTCCTGTACCAAGTGCACCCCCTCATCTCCTGCTTCTGAAAGACACCCCAAAAGGAGTAGTTGATGTTGCCCTGAAGCAATGAAAGTGTCAAATAAAATTTATTGCCAGCTCCAAATGCTCCTAACAGCTCACTTTGGTTGCCAAGCTCTGCAAATAACCTTTAATTTGTTTTCTTTTGACGTATGTGTGCAAGAGCCTAAGGGAAATACTCAGAGAGCTCTACAGCCTGTAGAGTGTTTGGCTCCCAGGGCATTAAGCTTGAAAGGGCCCTGGAAAAGCAGGAACAGTGTCTTTAGATACCTACCTGAGGAACTGGAGGATGAATGCAGCTGAGGATCTTACAGAGAGAGGCACATTTGGCATATGCAAAGGAATGACACAGCAGGCAAGGAGCTTGCATGGCCACCTGTGCATGGATGAGAGGGAAAAGAGAAGCCACAGAGCCCCTGTGTTGGCAAACTAAGATGTAATAATGAGTGCATGTGGGAACTAGATGATCTTCGAGGTCACTTCCAGCAGGAACTTGGAATCAAATTGGCACTGGAATCATTTCTTGTTTGCAAAATGCTGAATTAGAATCATAGAATCACAGAACGGTTTAGGTTGGAAGGCACCTCAAGGATCATCCAGTTCCAACCCCCTGCCATAGGCAGGGACAGCTCCTGCTAGAACAGATTGCTCAAGGCCTCATCCACCCTGATCCTGAACACCTTCAGGGAGGTTGTTGAGCACAGAACTTTGATCACATTGGGTGCTTCAGTGCTCTACAACCTCCCTGGGCAACCTGTGCCAGTGTCTCACCACCCTCACTGCAAACAACTTCCTAACACCCAGTTTCAATCTCCCCTCTGCCAGTTCAAACCCATTCCTCCTCATCCTGTTATTACCAGTAGTCCCTTCCCAGCCCTCCTCTAGCGCCCTGCAGATACTGGAAGGCCACTATAAGGTCTCCTTGAAGGCTTCTCTTCTTCATGCTGCAGAGCCCCAACTCTCAGCCTGTCCTCAGAGCAGAGCTGCTGCAGCCCTCTGAGCATCTTCACGGCCTCCAATCACACTTGGGAGCCACTGTGGTGCTGTGAGGGTTGAAAAAGCCCTCTGAGGTGCTGCAGGGGTTCAAGCAGCACATTTGGCTTTTTGCTGGGCATGATCTTTCTGTGAGGGTGACAGCACTGGAGCAGGCTGCCCTGAGTGGTGGTGGAGTCTCCATCTCCAGAGACATTCAAAACCTAGCTGGATGTGATCCTCTGTGACCTTCTTTAGGTGATCCAGCTCTGGACTGGGTGTTCTTCAGGGTTCCCTTCCATCCTCTACCATTCTGTGGCTCTGTGAGGTGTGGCGTTCTTACTTCCTTTGGTGGTTTTGCCATGTGGGCATCACCACAGAGTTTTGAGTGTAGATAAGTAAAATTATTAAGCTACTGAAGACCAAATGGTAACTTAAACTGCTGTGAAATCCTGAAGATGAGTTGCTGCTTTGATTTAAATCTAGAGGTCATCAGCCTAGATTTAGATCCTGGTTTGGCACAAGAATGGACTCCAAAAGTGAACTGAAATGTGCAGCCTGTAATGATCAGTTTGTGAGCTGCAGACGAACAAAGCCTGGGGTTTGTTGTATCCCATCTTGGCACCAGGTACAGCCAGGAGTCCAGAGGAACCTCTGTGCCCCTTTCATGTGAGCTCAACAAAACCAGTATTCAGACCTAAGTTTTATGTAGATAGTGGGAATGAAGAAAGGAGTGCAGCTAAATCTGAAGCACTTTGCCCTGACAGTGGATTGGAGCATCTTTAATCTGTCCTCTGCACTGGAAGCTTGCTGGAAGCAACCAGGGCTGTATGACAGCAGCGTGCAGGACTCTGGAAGGCAGGGCACCTTTGCTTGCTGAGAGATCACATGAGAGCACTATGAATAGGTCACATAGCTATTGCTGATCCTAAACTGTCTGTCAGCAACTGTCTTCACAGCAGGCCACGTTGGTTCTCTGATTTGGGGGGCACTTGGCCAGTCCCTGTCAGAGAATCTGCCTGCGTTTGGTGCGGCAGTGCATGGCAGCAGGCACCAGCAGGCTGCTGTTTAAGCTGGCTAATGGCAGCCCTCAGTGTGTGGCCAGTTTGGATTCAGAATCAGTTGCAGGGAGCTGAAGCTGGTGAGGGGTTAAGTGTTTCACAAAACCCGCGAACTCGTGAGCTGAGTCCTGAAAGTGAGTTTGAGGAGGCAGGATATTGTTTGAATTACTGATCCATTTCTGGTCCTTGCCTGTTAAAAATAATCTCCCTTTGCAAAGGTGAACAAGAAATGGCAGCGTGAGAGCTGCAGAAGCCAGCAGGCAGCTAGAGAGAAGCACAGAGAGGTGCAGAGAACATCCTGTCAGGCACGTTAGTGCCTTGGGTGGCACCGTGAGTAGCTGTTCTTGGCCTCTCCGTCCTTGGGGCACAGCCTTTGGCTTCTGCTGCAGAAGGAAAAGGAGATTTTGGGTGGTTTTATCGGAGCAGACGTTTGTCTGCATGGCAGAACCGTGGAGTCTGGCACCAGGGCTGGTTGCTGCCCGAGTGGGGCCCGGCACAGGAGAGCTGGGAGCTGGGTGCTGCAGGTCAGGGCTGCAGGCGGGACGCGGCGTTGAAAGCTTGCCCAGTCAGCCCACACTGTCGGACTTTAGCCAGTGCTATTTACTTCCCTTTCAAGAGCATCTATTTCTCCCTGTCACTTTCTCTGTCTCTCTTCCTCACACACACTTAAAGAACAAAAAACCCTTTTATACAGATCAGCATTTTAAATAATTTTTCCTAGTCAGAAAGGGAGAGGGACTGGAAAAAATGACGGCACTGAGCTCAGCTTGCAGATGAAGCACTGCCTTGTCATCCTCATACCCCCTTCCTGCCCCAAAACCTCACTGCTGAGTGGGCTATCAGCAAGGATCTTGTCTGGAACAGGTCTCCAGGATAGGACTTGGTGTTGCCTTGCTCTGCTTGTGCAGTTGCTTCTTCGTGGTAGCTCTTTCTGCTCTGTGTGCAGCAGGCAGCGACTGAGCAAGGGCAGAGCTGCAGACATCTATCTGCACCTCTGCCTGGCCTAGATACATTAATTCATTTCACCTGAACTCATGAGCTGCCCTTTTCTGCTGTCTGCCTGAATGAGGCTGGTTCTGAAGACAAGCAGAGGTCCTGCCCCTCTTTGCTAGGAGGTCAGTGAAGCAGGACAAGTGCTCATAGACTCCAAGAACCCAGCGGAAGGGTAGAGAACAAGGCTGTGGGGTGTTAAGTTGCCATGGGCAGTGTAGAGATTCCCAAGCTTATTTTAATTGATCAAGACTGGCTCTAGGCATCTGACCACTACTGATGAAGCTCATAGGCCTTAGTTTACCATACTGTGCTGCCCCTCTCAGCATTTTCAGTACCAAGGTAGGTCACTTGAGTGTGTTCTAAGTGTCTGTGCATTGTGTTGCAGTCTCAGGAACACCCTGAGTGTTGCTGCACACCTGTGCAGCTGCAGCTGGTGTGACAAGCTCCTTGGGAAGCTCCTGCAGCCCCCTTAGGCTTCTGAAAATGGAACTTAGCTCTTGCATCACTGTGTAGATTGACAGATGCTCCTAAAAGAGGAGATGGTTTTCACTGAGTGGCCTGTCCATCTGCATGCTCTGTTTCCACCTGAAAGTGCTTCACTGAAGCTCCTCTGAGCAAGCAAAGTCTCTGTCTGAAACACACCTCGCAGGGAGGAGTAGGTGAGTGCTGACTAAGATGAGCCAAAGCAGCGTGTCCTGAACAAAGGCCAAGATCTCTCTCAGGTCTCAGAGTGTGAAGCTCTGTTTCCTGTTGTGCTGTGTGGACATGGTTCTAGCACACATGTTCCACACCGCTTGCCCAGCTATTGTCTTCCTCATCTGAAATGCAGCCCTGTTGTTGCAGTGCGTGTGGCAGATGCCACTCCAAGTGGAGACTGGTTTCTGTTAGCAGTCTCTTCCCTCTTCAACAGCAGGAATTGTAGAATCACAGAATGGCAGAACAAAGTAGCTCATATTAGATGTGTGGGGAACCTTTTCTTCCAGGAGCAGGTAGTTGAAGAAGTTGGGGTGAGTGAAGGGCTGGCTGCTGAGTAGACTCCAGAGAGCAGGAGAGTCTAAGGCTGCTGCTGCTGAAATAGGGACTCGAAGGGTGCTTGACTGTCAGGCTTCAATGCTTTTAAGTATTGGGGCTGAAGTTCTTTGTGCCCTTGAGAATGATGGACTGGGCAAGCAGCAGGGAAAGCAGCAGCTGTTGGGGGTCCTCCCCACACATCTGTCAGCCGTGAGCTGTGGTGCTTGCACCAACAGTGCCCATCGTGCCTGAATTCTCTGCTGGCTTTTTGTCACAGGGATAAATAACTTCCAACCTAAACCATTCTTGGAGCCTCCACAGCTTCTTTGGGCAACCAGTTCCAGTGCCTCTCCACCCTCATGGGCTTCCCTAATGGCTAACTTCCAGTTTTAAGCTGTTATCCCTCACCCTGTCACTGCATGCCTTTGCCAGAGTCCATCTTCAGCTCTTCTGGAGGCCCTCTCAGATCCTGGCAGGCTGCTTTGAGGCCTTCCTGGAGCCCTGAGCAGCTCATTGAAACAATACCTGCCTTAAAGCACAGAGAGGCACTCTGTAAGTGCCTGCTCAAGCCTGTCCCGTTCAGAGGACACCTCAGGAGGTGCAGGAGGCCCAGCCAAACATCTTGTGAAGTGCTCACAGGATTTCCCAGAGCGGATCTTGCTTTAATCAAGTCATTCCAGCGCTGCTTTTGTGAGCACAATGGAAGGGCAGGGCTCGTGTTTACAGACTATTCCCTATGGAAATCCTGTATTAATTGAGGTACATTTATTTCACTTAGGACAATGTCCACATAATAACACTTTAAATAAAAGGAATTTAGCTGTTGCCTGTTCCAAAGAGGCAACCACTTCCAAACCCAGCCTGTCACGTACAGAAACCATGAGGAAATGGCTTGAGAGCTGCACACTGCAGAGAGCAGAGGGCAGAGATGTTCCTAGCTGAAGAGCACAATTCCAGGGGGGGAGGTTCTTGCAGTGGATGTAGAAGAAGAGAATTTGTACACAGTGATTTTATCCCTAGGAAAACTGCTAAATAAAGAGGCTGTGTTTTAGGGTGCTGGAACACTGCAACAGGCTGCCCAGGGAGATGGTGGAGGCATAGAATCATAGAATCAGCCAGGGTTGGAAGGGACCGTAAGGATCATCCAATTCCAGCCCCCTTGCCATGGGCAGGGACACCTCACACTAGAGCCTCATCCAGCCTGGCCTTAAACACCTCCAGAGATGAGGCTTCCACCTCCTCCCTGGGCAACCCCTTCCAGGCTCTCACCACCCTCATGCTGAACAACTTCTTCCTAACCTCCAGTCTGAATCTCCCCATTTCCAGCTTTGTTCCATCCCTCCCAGTCCTGTCACTCCCTGACAGCTTAAAAAGTCCCTCCCCAGCTTTCTTGTAGCCCCCTTCAGATACTGAAAGGCCACAATAAGGTCACCTGGGAGCTTTCTCCTCTCCAGACTCCACAGTCCCAACTCCCTCAGTCTCTCACAGCAGATCAGCTCCAGCCCTCTGCTCATCCCTGGAGATACTCAAGGTCAGGCTTGACTTGATCTGGCCGGGGATGTCCCTGCTGAACTGCAGGGGTGTGGACTAGAAGGATAGAATCCCAGGATTGTTTTGGTTGGAAGAGACCTCTAAGATGATCAAATCCTTTACAGCTTCTTTCCGACTCAGGGGGTTGTGTGGTGCTTTCAGAGCAGTTAGCAGAGGCAGTGCCAGGCAGCCTTGTCCAGTACCAGAGATTCCTGTAAGCTGTGCTTGTGAGTTAGAATCTCCCTCTGGCAGCAGCTGTGTTTCTGTGAGTGAACACCACCTGCTGCTGCTCAGCCCACTGCAGGGCCTGGAGCTGTGATTAGGAAGTGAAGTGTTTTGAGTTCCACATGGAGGCTGCAGAGAGAGGGGAGCTAATGATACCCAGTGACATTGGGCTTTAGTGCTAGGTGACTACTTCTGTGCTCCTCTGTATCATAGAACTGTGGAATTGTTTGGGTTGGAAGAGCCCTCTGAGGTCGTTGAGTCCAAACATCAACCTAACACCACCACAGCCATGGCCCCAAGTGCCATGGCCCCAGGTTTCTGCAACACCTCCAAGGATGGGGACTCCACCACCTCCCTCTTCCAGTCCCTGACCACTCTTGCACCAAAGAAATTTTTCCTGGTCTTCAGCCTAAACCAACCCAGGCACAACTTCAGGACATTTCCTCTCATCACCTTGTAGTAGGGAGAAGAGGCCAACCCCCACCTCAAAACTTCCTTTCAGGCAGCTGCAGAGAGCAATGAGCTCTGCCCTCAGCCTCCTCCAGGCTAAACACCCCCAGCTCCCTCAGCTGCTCTTCCCCAGCCCTCTTCTCCAGACCCTTCCCCAGCTTCCTTGCCCTTCTTTGGACCTGCTCCAGCCTCTCAGTGTCTTTCCTGGGCCCAGTATTTGAGCTGTGGCCTCAGCAGGTCTGAGTTCAGGGGCACCATCACTGCCCTGCTCCTGCTGGCCACAAGAGATCCTTATTTTACCGTGCTAGAAAATCCCAGGATCAAAATTAGCCACACAGAGAAGAGTTAACCATGGACATTCCATGGTGCTTCTGTATTCTCTGCAGTCCAATCTTTCCTTTCCCCCCCCTGTTTTTTCTTTTCCACTTGCATTCTAATTCTGCTGTAGCCAGAAAGAGAATGTTAGCAGTGTACAAAATACCTGGCCAAAAAATCCCAAACCAAGGTGGGTCAGACCATTTTTAGGTGAATGTAGGTCAAGAGTGAGGAGTCACAGAGTGGGAAATATTTTGCTGTGTTTATGTTCAGATGTTCAGACCTGTCTGGCTCCTCTCTATTTGCATGTGCTGGGCTTACAGGCAGCCCAGCTGCATTCCACATTGATTTATAGAAATGCATTGCAGATTAGGAAGCTGCAGCCAAAGAGCAGCAGACTGCACTTTCCAGCAAGGTCTGTGGCTGTTCACGAGGCTGCTTTGCAGCCTGCAGGACATCTCTCTTCATCTCTCTTCTGTGTCCACCTCCCCAAGGGCATCACACAGTGAGCAGTATGTGTTTGGGTGAGCAGTGTGGCAGTGAGCAGGGCTGAAGGGGCTGGAGCACTGCCCTGTGAGGAGAGGCTGAGGGACATGGGGCTTTAGAGGCTGGTGAAGAGAAGCCTTAGAGGGGATCTAATCAGTGCTTATAAATATCTGAGGGCTGGGGCTCAAGAAGGAGGGGACAAACTCTTCTCTGTTGTGCTCTAGGATAGGACAAGGAGCAATGGATGGAAACTACAGCACAGGAAGTTCCACCTCAACATAAGGAAAAACTTCTTTACTGGAAGGGTCACATCACTGGCACAGGCTGCCCAGAGAGGTTGTGGAGTCTCTGGAGACTTTCAAGGCCTGTCTGGATGTGTTCTTGTGTGACCTGAGCTAGATTGTATGGTCCTGCTCTGGTAGGGGGGTTGGACTCAATAATCAATTCAAGAGACATGTTGAGGTGCTGGAAGGTGTCCAGAGAAGGGCAGCAAGGCTGGGGAGGGGCCTGGAGCCCAGCCCTGTGAGGAGAGGCTGAGGGAGCTGGGGGTGTGAAGCCTGCAGCAGAGGAGGCTCAGGGCAGAGCTCATTGCTGTCTGCAGCTCCCAGACAGGAGGCTGTAGCCAGGTGGGGTTGGGCTCTGCTGCCAGGCACCCAGCAACAGAAGAAGGGGACACAGCCTCAAGCTGTGCCAGGGCAGGTCTAGGCTGGATGTTAGGAGGAAATTCTTCACAGCAAGTATGATTGCCATTGGAATGGGCTGCCCAGGGAGGTGGTGGAGTCCCCATCCCTGGGGGTGTTTAAGAGGAGGCTGGCTGGGGCACTTAGTGCCATGGGTTAGTTAATTAGAAGGGTTAGGTGATAGGTTGGGCTCTATGATCTCAGAGGTCTTTTCCAACCTGGTTATAGTTCTGTGATTCTGTGACCTCTGGAGCTCCCTCCCAACCCCTAACATGCTGTGATCCTGTGTGGGCTTTGCTGTTACTGTCACTGGGATTCCTTAGGATTTGGTCCTGTGCTGATTACAGCCCAAGGTGGTGGTCGAATCCCCATCCCTGGGGGTGTTTGAAAGAAGCAGAGCTGTGGTGCTGAGGGCCTTGGCAAAGTTAGAGAAAGCTCTCTCTTGATGAGCTTCAAGGTCCTTCCCAACCCAAAAAACTCTGTGATTCCATGACTGCATGACTCAGTAATTATCTGATGGATCAGGAGCTCAAAGGTTGCTCTGCCTTTGGAGAGCTCTTTTTTCCCATTCTCTATGTGATAAGAACTTCAGTTGGATGTGTCTGAGCTGCAGGGTGTCTGCACTGGTCCCTGTGTACTCACCTCCTCTTGTCTTTTCCTCCCTCAGGTTATTTGATGTGTGCACTGTGTCGCGAACAGACAGAGAGACCAAGCTAACGTTAGTGTTTGAACACGTGGATCAAGACTTGACTACCTACCTGGATAAAGTTCCAGAGCCTGGAGTGCCTACTGAAACCATCAAGGTATTGGAGAAGAAGGGGTTTGGGTGTTATTTCCAAAAATCATGGTAGAATCATCCTAGAATCACCTGGGCTGGCAGAGAGCTCCAAGCTCACACAGCCCAACCTAGCACCCAGCCCTGGCCAATCACCCAGACCATGGCACTAAGTGCCCCAGCCAGGCTTGGCTTCAACACCTCCAGCCACAGCCACTCCACCACCTCCCTGGGCAGCCCATTCCAATGCCAATCACTCTCTCTGCCAACAACTTCCTCCTAACATCCAGTCTAGACCTGCCCTGACACAACCTGAGTCTGTGTCCCCTTGTTCTGTTGCTGGGTGCCTGGCAGCAGAGCCCAACCCCACCTGGCTCCAGCCTCCCTTCAGGGAGCTGTAGAGAGCACTGAGGTCTGCCCTGAGCCTCCTCTTCTGCAGGCTGCACACCCCCAGCTCCCTCAGCCTCTCCTCACAGGGCTGTGTTCCAGGCCCCTCCCCAGCCTTGCTGCCCTTCTCTGGACACCTTCCAGCACCTCAACATCTCTCTGCAGTGGAGGAGCCCAGAACTGGACACAGTGCTCCAGGTGTGTCCTGAGCAGTGCTGAGCACAGGGGCAGAACTTCCCTTGCCCTGCTGCCCACACTGCTCCTGAGCCAGCCCAGGATGCCATTGGCTCTGCTGCCCACCTGGGCACACTGCTGCCTCCTGTTCAGCAATTATCTTCCAGCACCCCCAGGTCCCTCTCTGCCTGGCTGCTCTCAGCCACTCTGTCCCCAGCCTGTAGTGCTGCTTGGGGTTGTTGTGGCCAAAGTGTAGAACCCTGCACTGGTCTCCAGCTCCCTTGTTCTTCTCTGGACCACAGCTTCCCAAATGGAGGTTTCCCAAATAGAAAATGTCCAAGCACACAACAGGGAAAAAAACAAACCCCACACCTTGGTGTTGGCACAGGCTGCCCAGGGAGGTGCTGGAGTCACCATACAGCATCAGAGAGTCACACAATGGCAGGGGCTGGAGGGCACCTCCAAAGCTCAGCCAGTCCAACCTTACTGCCCGAGCAGGTCACACAGGAACACATCCAGTCAAGTTTTGAGTATCTCCAGAGAGGGAGACTCCACAACCCCCTTGGGCAGCCTGTGCCAGGGCTCTGTCACCCTCACAGGGAAAAAAATCTTCCTCATGTTTAAATGACTCTTCCTGTGCCTCAGCTTCCACCACTGCCCCTTGTGCTGGCACTGGGCATCACCCAGCAGAGCCTGGCTCCAGCCTCCTGGCACTCACCTGCACACCTTTATAACCACTAATCAGGTCACCTCTCAGGCTCCTCTGCTCCAAGCTAAAGAGCACATCCCTGGAGGTCTTTGAGCAACCTGTGGCCATGGCACTTTGGGACATGGTTTAGTGCCCATGGTGGTGTCAGGCTGATGGTTGGACTGGATGATCTTAGAGGGCTTCACAACCAAAGCAATGGTATGGAGATTCTGAAGTGCTTATCAAACACCACCACTTGATAGTGCAAAGATGGAGCTGCTGAGTGGCCAGGCCTGGGTAACTGCAAGTGCTTTTCAGAACATGAATCTGTGGAGATCTGATAGAGGAGGTTGCACTTTGATGCCTTTCTAATTGCGTGGTCCTTGTGGACAGTGCTGATAGAGTGAGGCAAAGCTCCTGGTGCAGGAAGCCTTCCCCCCCCTGCAGCAGCTGGGCCTTTCACCCAGAGCACACAGCATCATTAGAGGCCTCTGCTGGCTTGGTCTGCTTTGGCTTTTGAGGGTAACACAGATTTGGAGTTAATTTCTTTTCCAGAATTGCAGAGCATTTGTGTAGAGCATTTCCCCTCAGCAGCAGCAGAGTACAAAACTCCCGCAGCATTGTAGGGCCATCTGTTGAAGTTGTGCCTGTGGCAGCAGCACACGAGGTGCCAAATGAGCCAAGTGAGCTCTGCATAGGTCAAAGCTGAAGGATCTCATCCACCTCTTTGGCACCGTGGTGTGAACTCCACAGTCGTTAGTGGGACTTGAGTGACGAGAGAAGCATCATAGAATCACAGCATCAATCAGCCCCCAAAGACCTTTTCTGTGTGCAGAAGCTGTCATCATTATGCACCATTTGGTGGAGGGAGGAGACAGCTTTTGCTGCTTTGGGGCATGCTGGGGCTTCTAGCTCCCAGCCGTGGAGGGATGTAGGTGACAGTGGTACCATCAAAGGGTGTCCTTGGGTTATAGCAGAGAGTAGCCAGACTGTAGCAGCTCAGAGGAACTAACCTTAGCATCAGTGAAGCTTCTGACTTCATGCTACTCAGCAGTGTCTTTCTAATGTCTAAAGCCTGCAGCACAAATCACCCCAGAGGTCTGCCCAAGTGCCCATAAAATGGCTGAAGAGAGGCAGGTTCCCTTGGAGAGCGAGGCTGGGGGTAGGAGCACTGGCCAGGATGCAGGGCTGACAGATTCACAGATTCATAGATTGGTTTTGGTTGGAAGGGACCTTAAAGATCAACCAGTGCCACCCCCCTGCCATGGGTATGGACACCTCCCACCAGTCCAGCTTGCTCAAGGTCCCATCTAGCCTGCCCTTGAACACCTCCAGGGAGGAGACATCCACAGCCTCCCTGGGCAACCTGTGCCAATGTCTGCTCACCCTCACTGGCAAGAATTTCTTCCTAATCTCCGGTCTGAACCTGTCCTCTTGCAGTTCAAAGCCATTTCCCCTCATCCTGTCACTACAAGCCCTTGTCAAAAGTCACCTTCTTGCTTTCTTGTAGCCCCTTCAGGTACTGGAAGGCCACTCTGAGGTCTTCCCAGAGCCTTCTCTTCTCCAGGCTGAACAGTCCCAACTCTCTCGGCCTGACCCCATAGGGAGCTTGCTCCATCCCTCTTAACATCTCAGTGGCCTCCTCTAGACCTGCTCCCACAGTTCCATGTCCCTCTTATGATGGTGGCACCAGAACTGGATGCAGTGCTCCAGGTAAGGTCTCATGAGAACAGAGCAGAGAGGGAGAATCACCTCCCTCGTTCTCCTGGTCACACTGCAGTGATGCAGCCCAGGATAGAGTTGGCTTGTGGGCTGCAGCTGCACTTCTGTGGCCCTGGCTGTGGCTGCTGAGCTCTAGGTTATTGTGGTCAGAGACACCTTAATTTGTTTTTCTTCTGGAGCACTTCCATTGTTTTTAATGGAGTATCCTTTGGGCTGGAGGGATGGAGAGCATGATTCTGAGTACTCATGGACATGGCATTCACCTTTGAAAGAGAAATGTGCTCAAGCCCTTAATCTGCTTAATAAGTCTTTGTGAACAGTAGATTTTTGTCCTGCTCAGCCTGGCCTCCTCTGTCAGAGCCACTGCATGCAGCTTCCATAAAGGGTGACTCAGGATCAGCAGTGACAGCATCTTCCTTCTTTCCTCTCTACCCATCATCTCCTCCCTTCTTTCCTTCCTGCAGTACTCTTTAACTTGAGGGCAGTTGGTGTGGAAATGGGAGGTATGAGTTCAGCTTCCTTAGGACACAGCTGTTAGTCATGCACAGCTCTTCGGTACCGGGAACCGCCTCAGGCTTGGCTCCTGGGGAGCTTAGGAGCTGCCACAGTGGTGGTGGGAATGGGAATGGCACAGCTGCCACAGAGAGGTGTTAAAGGCAAGAGGTTAACAGGCCACTGAGGCTTTTTCAGGTGCTAGGCTTTTGGACTTTGGTGTTGGAGTGTGTTCAGAGAAGGGCAGCAAAGCTGGGCAAGGGCCTGGGGAACAGGGCTGGGGAGGTGCAGCTGAGGGAGTGGTGGGGGTCAGCCAGGAGAAAAGGAGGCTGAAGGGAGAGACCTCATTGCTCTCTACAGCTCCCTGAAAGGAGGCTGGAGCCAGGTGTGGGTTGGTCTCTTCTCCCTAGTATCAGGTGTTAGGATGAGAGGAAATGGCCTGGAATTGTGCCAGGGGAGGTTTAAGTTGGAGATCAGGAAAAATTTCTTCCGTGAAAGAGTGGTCAGGGATTGGCACAGGCTGCCCAGGGAGGTGGTGAGTCACCACCCCTGGAGGGGCTGAAGAGACCTGTGGCCATGGCACTGTGGGAGGTGGTTTGGTGGTCGTGGTGGCGTTGGGTTGCTGTTGGACTGGATGCTCTTAGAGCACTCTTCCAATCCCAACAATTCTGTGGTTCTAGTTAGCTAATCAGGTACCTAAACTATCGAAAGAGGAGCAGTGAACCTGATTTGCCTCTGTGGATTTGTCTGCTAACAGCCCACACTCTTGACTCTGAATCGTTACCCCGGTGCTAGAGGCAGTGTTGCTGCTGCGTGCCTGTGCGCTCCAGAGCTCACAGGAGGTGCTGGCAGGCCGGGCAGAGTGCTCACACCTTTGCAGGACTCTCAGAAAAGCACAGGGACATGCAGGTGCTGAGAAAGCAGAGCAGTGCTGAGAGCTGCCAGGTGAGTCAGTAGCCATCTGCCACCCTCTGACCCACTCAGGGCAGCACGCTGGAGATGTGCAGCAGATGTCACACGGTGATGCAGAGCTGAAAACAGCACAGGAGATTCCAGGAAAACAGATCTGCCAGCACTGAGAGTCTTCAGAGTGTGCCCATACTGACAGCAAAGTGAAAAGCCCCTGGCAAAAGAGCCTGCTCAGATCATTTTTTCAGCAGTGCTGCAGCCCAGGGCTGCCCAAGCCTCCATTGCTTGTAAGCTGAGAGCTGGTACCCATGTGAGGCACTCCAGTAATGACTCTGTCCTGTCTGGAGTGGTTTGAAATCGTTTTCAGTTGCTCCAGTCTGGAAAGCAGTCAAGCAATAGTGTAGCATAGTACATAAAAGCAACCTGCCCAAGAGAATCATCTGAGTCTTTCACAAGGATGGCTCTGAATTGGAAATGCCAGTGTGGAAAGATGGCTACCAAGGGCTGTCTACACAGACATCTCAGCCTGCTTCTCTTTTACAGCCCCCACTCTGGAGGCAGCAGAGCACTCCAGCAGGGCCCTAAGGGAGACATCCTTTTTGAAGTCAGAAGGAAGCTATTGTTTTCAGGAGAGCCAGAAATCATCTCCATTCAGAAAGTCAGAGGGAATTAAGAAACTGGAGAGGTTCTGAATTGTGGCCATGGATGGAGATGGAGCATTTGGTAGAAGAGAATTTATGACCAAGCCTGCAGAACTGCAGGATGGCAAAGCCTGGAAGTGAAGTTTTGCTATCAGCTCATTTTATCTTGTTAGTTCTGCCGAGCTGGATGTGGATGTGATGCAAAAATCCACTTAGGCATCATCCTGCTGCTCTGGATTCCCTTCAGCCACTCCAGCATAATTCGTGACCCCCAGTTTTTGCTGCTGGAACATCAACCTGGTAGCAACTGGTATGTGAAATGCTTTGGTGACTCTGGGATTCTAAGTACTGATTGTCAAGCAGCATCTTATTTACTACCATCTGCACATGTATTTACTGCAGAAACTCTCCAGCAGTATCAATTAATAAACTGCTGATTAGCATCTGGCAGGAGCACAGAGCCAGGTTCTCCTCTGCAGGGCTTGCCACCTAAGTTGAACCAGCTGTGAAATGTAAAACTGATTTCTCATTGCCTGTCAACTGGTTTGAACTCTGGACAAAAGCAAAAGCTGAATGCTCTATGAAATTCAAATCAATCAACTGTTGCCCAGGGAAGCTGTGGAGGCTCCAAGCCTGGCAGCATTCAAAGACAGGTTGGAAGGGGCCTTGGCCAAGCTGGGCTGGTAGGAGGTGTCCCTGCCCATGGCAGGAGGTTGGAGTCAGATGATGTTTAAGATCCTTTCCAACCTAAAGCAGTCTGTGATTCTTTGAAGAAGGAAAGGGAGCAGGTGGTAGGAATAATGCTCAAGCAGGTGTAACAGTGGGGCTAGGCTGGCAGCAGCACTGAGACAGCGCTGCCAGGGGGGAGTTGGTCTCTTCTCCCTTGTAACAAGTGCTGGGCTGACAGGACATGGCCTCAGGTTGCACGGGGGGAGGGAACATTTCTTTCCTGCAGGAGTGGTCAGGCATTGGCACAGGCTGCCCAGGGAGGTGGTGGAGTCCCCATCCCCAGAGATGTTCAGAAACCTCTGGACAGGGCACTCCAGGACACAGTTCAATGGTCACAGTGGTGTTGGGCTGATGATCCTAGAGGTCTCTTCCAACCAAAATGATTCTAGGATTCTGTTCTAGGATTCTAACTTTTCCAGCCCTTTCTTCCTTCCATCCACCCTTCCCTTCCACCTTGTGTGGTGCTCTTTGTTCTCTCACTAGGGCTTTTCTTTCCCTTCTCCTTACCCCTCTGGAGTGGCTCTGCCCCCAAAAGCAGGAATCTCATGGAACTGTCACACTGTTTCTCCACCTGGGGTCCATCTTCTCTATTTAATTGGTGAGCTTTTGATAGAGGCTGCTGTGTGGAAACCCTTGACTATATAGTGCCCACCAAAACAGCTCTTCCTTTTTGGCTGGCCTTTCCCCAGTCCCTTGTTAAACCTGAGCCAGATCCTCAGCTCCTATAGCAGAATTCATTGGCCCAAGTGTTTCTTCTCCTCAGCTCTGCTCTTCCCCCACCACAGCCACTTCACACATGGACACAACTGCTTCCTTCACACAGCAGCTCTGTGATCACAGTGTGGTTCAGGTTACAGGTTCCTCAGGTTTCAAAGGGCAATCAGATGAGTTTGCTTCCACTTGGAGCCCATCCTTCTTTTCAAGAAGTCCAAACAAAGACACACATTATCAGGGAGTCCACCAGCAGCTGCCAGAAGACAGAAAGTGTAGGATGGAAGCATGAGTGGAATAACAGCAATGCTGTTTGTTGTTTGCTCCTGGAGAGGCAGCAAGGGGAAATATTTAGAAATGAAACTGCTGAATTTGTTTGTTGTTTTAGTGAAGCAGGCCTGGTTTGTGCTGTTGGCCAGTGCTGGCACTGCAGAGCACAGCTATGGGTCACTCTCCTGTGGTGTGTCTCTTGGCTTCTGGGGTTCCTCCAGGGGCGAGCATGGGATCAAGCAGGTTGGAAGAGAGCTCCAGGCTCAGCCAGCCCAACCTAGCACCCAGCCCTGCCCAACCAACCAGACCATGGCACTAAGTGCCCCAGCCAGGCTTGGCTTCAACACCTCCAGGCACAGCCACTCCACCACCTCCCTGGGCAGCCCATTCCAATGCCAATCACTCTCTCTGCCAACAACTTCCTCCTAACATCCAGCCTAGACCTGCCCTGGCACAGCTTGAGGCTGTGTCCCCTTGTTCTGTTGCTGGTTGCCTGGCAGCAGAGGCCAACCCCACCTGGCTACAGCCTCCCTTCAGGCAGCTGCAGACAGCAATGAGCTCTGCCCTGAGCCTCCTCTGCTGCAGGCTGCACACCCCCAGCTCCCTCAGCCTCTCCTCACAGGGCTGTGCTCCAGGCCCCTCCCCAGCCTTGCTGCCCTGCTCTGGACATATTCCAGCACCTCAATATCTGTCTCGAATTGAGTGTCCCAGAACTGGACACAGCACTCAAAGTGTGTCCTGAGCAGTGCTGAGCACAGGGGCAGAAACAGCTCCCTTGTCCTGCTGCCCACACTGCTCCTGAGCCAGCCCAGGATGCCATCTCTTCATGCAGAGCCTGAACAGTTTGGAATGAAAAAAGAGCAAAATACAAGCTCCTAGATCAAAATTATCTTACTTTTGGGTGTGAAAGGCCTTTACCCAAAGACTCATAACCATCAGTACTGTAGGTTCTTCTTGCTTCTCTCACCATTGCAGCTCTGTGGCCTGGCCACCTGTGTCAGTGTACATAGAACATTTAAACTCATGCTGGAATATTTACCTGAGCCTTCAGGAGCAACTTCAGACTTTAAAGGAGAAACCTCAGAAGAAGCAGAGGCTCCAGCAAAGCCCTTAAGCTTCTGCTTAATTTCATGTAGTCAGGGTTCTCTGGCCTTAGAAGCAATGGGATTGAAAGACTGCAAAGCAGAGGAGCTAGCAGAGGAGAATTAGTTGTTGTCCTGTGCCACTGGCCTAATGAATTCCTAGGTTAGAGCAAAGAAGAATTGAAACCACTGTGGCTGTGCTCTCAGATTAGTCACAAACATGCCTTTTACTGGTGTTTAATGCTTGGTTTGAGCAAGGAAGTAGGCTCCCCTCAAAACTTCTGTGTGAGGCATTGGAACAGGAGGCAATGGCATCACCATCCCTAGAGGTGTTCAGAAAATGAGTAGGTGTGGACTCTGGGACATGGGCTAGTGGTAGTGGAGGTGTTGGGTTGAAGGTTGGACTTGATGATCTTGGAGGTCTTTTCCAACCATAATGGTTTTTGTTCCTATGATCCTACAGGAGGGTCAGAGAGAGACTTTTGTTGAGGGTGTCTAGAGATAGGCCAAGGGGGAATGGTTTGAAGCTGAGGCAGAGCAGGGTGAGACTGGAGCTGAGGAAGAAACTCTTCAGTGTAAAGGTGATGAGAGTCTAGAATAGGCTGCCCAGGGAGGCTGTGGCTGCCTCCTGCCTGGGGGTGTTCAAAGCCAGGCTGGATGGGGAGGTTGGAGCAGATGATCTCTGAGGTCCCTTCCAACCTGAGCCGTGCTGTGATCTTTATTAGCAGTGAGCAGTCACCTGTGAAATTGGTGGTGGAAGTGCAGAGCAGGTTACTGCTCAACAGCTGCACTGCTGCTAACTGTGTGGCTTTGTAAAGACCACAACACCTCCAGGGGGCTCTGAGCTGCCTCACTGCTTTGGTCCCTGCCATCAAAAGCATCACTCCCTAACTTGAAGAGGCCCCCAAATCCTCCAGAAGACATCCGAGCTGTCTCTGAAGAGCATTTCATTTCCAGGCCAGTGAATTGAGTTGCTGGATCTTTGTTCTTTGTTTTGGGACTGGAGCTGTGTTGCATAACTGGAACTGAGGAGTCTGCAGGGCTCTGAGCCCTCACGAGATGCTGCAGGTGCGAGCGCAGAGTCGCCTCTGCTTTGGCTTTGCAGCAGGGCAGGGGCACTGGACTGGCAGCCAATTGCCTGCTTTTTACCAGCTCCCTTATGATTCATTCTGAAAATCTTCTTTTGCTTGGAATTAACTTCAGATATTCCTGTTCTGACAAGCAGAGTAAATATTTTAGCAAGGACTTCTTCAAGAGAAAATCTGAGGGTGAGGTACAAAGGAGGCTCTTGCTGTCCACAGCCAGGGACAGTGCTGGGATGGAGCTGGTTCCAAAAGGGACACACAGGATGTCACAGATGTGAAGATGCAGTTAATGAAAGAGCCTACAGATGTCTTTCATGTCTTTGAAACAAACCCCAAACGTCTGACTTGAGGCTGGAGAAGGGCAGCAGCCATCTCTGAGCCATATGCTTGTTCCTGCGGTAGTGCCTTGTGTAGAGATGTCCTTCAGGGAGAAACCAAACAGGGAAAGAGCTGTGACAACACGAAGCTAAAGGAGGAGAGACCATCTCACAGAGCAGTTTTTGTGAGGGCTTTGCCTTGCTTGGAATGGATCCTTCCTTTGCCTTTTATTTCCTCACCTAATTCCTGCTGCTGCCTGGAGGGCAGATTGAAGAGGTAGGGAAAGGAGATCAGAGGCCAAGCTGCGTGGGCCCCAGTGCAGCAGAAGTGCAAAGAGAGGCATACTTGACAGGGAGCTGAACATAAAAACAAATCCCACTTTCTTTGCTTGGGTTCTGGAGCAGAAAGTGGCAAAACAAGCAGAAAACTTCTGCTTCTTGCAGAAATGGTTGGGTTGGCTTCCCTGCCTTGGCTGCTTGGAGCGCCGCAGACTTTGGTCTTCATTTCCTTTGACCTGGGGCTGCTTTGACCTGGAGAAGAGAAGACTGAGAGGGGATTGAATCAATGTCTATAACTATCTGAGGGCTGAGGGTCAGGAGGGGGGGACAGGCTCTGCTCACTGCTCCCTGGGATAGTACAAGGAGCAATGGATGGAAGCTGCAGCACAGGAGGCTCCAGCTCAACACAAAGGGTAACTTCTGGCACAGGCTGCCCAGAGAGGCTGTGGAGTCTCCTTCTCTGGAGCATTTCAAGGCCTGTCTGGATGTGTTCCTGTATGCCCTGAGCTAGATTGTCTGGTCCTGCTCTGGCAGGGGGTTGGACTGGATGAGCTCTTTGGGTCCCTCCTGACATCCTGTGAGCCTGTGATCCTTGGAAATAATGCAGGCCTCATTTGACTTACATCTGTGAAACTGGCACCTTCAGAAACATTTTAGAACCAGCTTTAGCCTGAGGTTTGCATTTTGTGCTCTTGCAGGCGTGGTGGAGGTAACCTTGCTTTGCTAGTTGGTGGAGCCAGGCTTTATTGTGACAGCAAGCTCTGAACAGTCCCTCAGTGAGAACAACAAAGACCTACCCCATGGTGATTGATGAGAACCTTGTACGAGTGAAATGAGCTGGAAAGTCATCATCTTGTCTTTTCCTTTGCCACAGGAAAAGCATAACAGGGAGATTTCTTTTCTCCTGGTGCTGATAAGGAATGTAATGAAGCAGAAGCATGGCAGTGTGTCACACCCAGCTGCTCCCTGGCTCCCAGAGCCACAGCAAATAGTACAGTTGCTACTTAATCAACAAAAGAAAGCAGAGGCCCTTTGATAGTGATCCTCAGCATCTCTCATCTGGCCCAAGGAGGACAGAGTTTGTTTCTGCTTCACTGACTGTCGGTTTTGACTCGGGTCAAGTTTGACATGGCATTGTGTGATTTGTCATGTTGCTTTTGCTAGCAGGGGAGACAAAAGGCTTGGCTTTCCAAAGCCTGATTCAGCACGGTGCAGGGTGTGCTCCAGGTTGTGCAGATCCTTAGCTGCTTTTATTCCCTCAGGTTTCCCATGAAGGGTTGCAATGTGATGCACAAGAAGAAGTTTGCTTCTCCAGATTGGCTTGCAATGACTGATAGCTGCAGCACAGGAGGTTCTGCCTCAACACAAGGGGCAACTTCTGGACTGTAAGGGTGCCAGAGCACTGGCACAGGCTGCACAGAGAGGTTGTGGAGTCTCCTTCTCTGGGGCCTTTCCAGGCCTGTCTGGATGTGTTCCTGTGTGCCCTGAGCTAGATGGTCTGGTCCTGCCCTAGCAGGGGGGTTGGACTCAGTGATCCCTTTGGGTCCCTTCCAACCCCCAATGTCCCTGTGAAAACACATTCCCCCTCTCTTCCATTTAGATTCCCAACTATAGAATTTTGGGAAGCTTGGAGTTTCCAAGTGTGAGAGCTTTCACCTGAAGTGATCTTGGGGTAGCATACTTTTGTCTGGGGCATAGAATTGTTTTGGTTGGAAGAGACCTCTAAGATCATCCAGTCCAACCTTCAACCCAACACCACTGTGGCCACTAAATCATGTCCCCAAGTGCCATGGCCACAGGTTTCTTGAACACCTCCAGGGATGGTGACTCCAGCAGCTCCCTGGGCAGCCTGTGCCAATCCCTGCAGCAGAGAAATGTTTCTTAATCTGCAGCCTAACCCTCTCCTGGCACAATTTGAGGCCATTTCCTCTCATCCTAGCACCTGACACTAGGGAGAAGAGACTCACCCTCACCACATTGCAGTCTGCTTCTAGGCAGTTGCAGACAGCAATGAGATCTCCCTTCAGCCTCCTTTTCTGCACACCAAACAACCCCAGTTTCCTCAGCCTCTCCCCACCAGCCCTCTTCTCCAGACCCTTCACCCCTGGCCACAAGTCAGCCTTTGGAGCAGCAACGATGCAATCATCCCAGGTTACATTTGTCACATGCATCAGCTGTGACACCTTCCCAGAGGTGATGCTTCTTGGAAGCAGTTGGTGGCAGGGATTGGCTGCCTCTGCAGCTTCACTTCTCACATACCTCTGGCTTTTTATTGAACATCCCTTAGAGTTTTGTTGAATGTTCTGGAGAAAAGGAGGCTGAGGGGAGACCTTCTCACTCTCTATGCCTGCTTGAATGGAGGGAGGAGAGGAGAGGAGAGGAGAGGAGAGGAGAGGAGAGGAGAGGAGAGGAGAGGAGAGGAGAGGAGAGGAGAGGAGAGGAGAGGAGAGGAGAGGAGAGGAGAGGAGAGGAGAGGAGAGGAGAGGAGAGGAGAGGAGAGGAGAGGAGAGGAGAGGAGAGGAGAGGAGAGGAGAGGAGAGGAGAGGAGAGGAGAGGAGAGGAGAGGAGAGGAGAGGAGAGGAGAGGAGAGGAGAGGAGAGGAGAGGAGAGGAGAGACTTCAAGAAGACCTTATTGTGAAGAAGTTCTTTCCAGTGAGGGTGGTGAGACACAGGCTGCCCAGGGAGGTGTTCAGTACCAGGTTGGATGAGACCTTGAGTGACCTGCTCTAGCTGGAGGTGTCCCTGCCTATGGCAGGGGCTTGGAACTGGCTGAGCTTTGAGGTCCCTTCCAACCTAAGCCATTCTGTGATTCTCTGATTCTGTGGCTGAGCAGGATAGGGTGGAATGGAGATGTGAAGGAGGGTCAGAGCTGGTGACAGGGCATGGAGGGAGAAGGAATGAAGCAAAGGAAAAGGCAGGAAAGCAGAAAAGAAAGGAGAAAGGGCAGACCATGTAAGTGGAAGGGAGTGGGCAGCCATTCCCTTGCCCTGGTGCTATCAGCAAGCTTACACTTGGCTCCTCTTGCAAAATCTCTTCTCTGTGCCCTGCCTGTAAGATAAAGGGGCAGGGCTGTCCCCTGCTTGGGTCAAGAGCTATTCATGTCTTAACTCAAATAGAACTGCAAATGAATTGCTACTGTAAACATGGAGACCAACTCCATCTCCTGAGTGCTTCCAAGAAACAGTTCTTTTGATTCAGATGTACTACATTTCTCATCCTGAAGGCTGCTTTTGGCTGTTCATACAAGACCCTCACAGCATTGCAAAGCTGTTATTATGCTTGGGGGTCCTGAACATCTCTCCTCTGAAGAAAGGCTGAGAGCCCTGGGGCTGTCCACGCTGGAGAACAGAAGGCTGAGAGAGGATCTGATCAATGTCTGTCAATACCTGAGGGGTGGCTGTCAAGAGGAAGAGGCCAGGCTCTTGTCACTGGCACCCAGTACTAAGACAAGGAATAATGGGTATAAGCTGGAGCCCAGGAGGTTCCACCTCAACATGAGGAGAACAATCTCTGCTGTGAGGGTGCTGGAGCCCTGGAGCAGGCTGCCCAGAGAGGTTGTGGAGTCTCCTTCTCTGGAGACTTCCAAGGCAAACCTGGATGTGTTCCTGTGTGACCTGCCCTAGGTGATGCTGATTTGGCAGGGGAATTGGACCTGATGGTCTCTGGAGGTCCCTTCCAATGCCTAATACTCTGTTAATTCTGTGATAGGTGCTCCTGGCCAAGCTGCTTCTGATCATTGTCCCCTTTTGACTCTCCCTTGAAGCCCATTTCTATCCATAACTTAGATCCAAGAAACCTTTCCCCTTGTGTACATCTCTGGTTCTTTTGAAGGTTGTTGTGCTTTCAGAGCTGAAAGCAAACTGTAGCTCTTTGGAGTACTTAAGAAACATTAACCAGTTATGCTTTGTAAGACTCAACAAGTTTCTAATGTGGGGCAAGGGAGGCAGCAAGGTTGAGTGAGCTCCTGTGAGCAGAACTGACCCATCCTGCAGCCACTGCACCGCACTGGTCAGCACATTTCTGCCCTGCAAGTACACTGCAAGCAAAACAGAAATACTGAGAAGTGGCTTTTTGTGCTTAATTTGTTACATAGAAGCATAGAATCAGGCAGGTTGGAAGAGACCTCCAAGCTCAGCCAGCCAAACCTAGACCCCAGCCCTGGCCAATCAACCTGTGCCAGTGTCTCACCACCCTCACTCTAAAGAACCCTTTCCTAACATCCAGTTTGAATCTGCCACTTCAAACCCATTCCTCCTCATCCTCTCATTGCAAGACCTTGTCAATAGTCTCTCTCCAGCCTTCCTGTAGTTCCCCTTCAGATACTGGGAGGCTACTGTAAGATCTGGTCCTCCAGATCTCCTGGGATGTTCCTGAAGCCTCATCCTTTGTTGTTCTGTGTCAGCCTCAGGCTGCTGGATGGCACAGTGCAGGCAAATCCAAAGAGAGTTTCTGCAGCAGTGTCAGCAGTGTTGCCAAGGTGGTGATGGACCTTCAGGAGGAGTAGGCTGGCATGAGTCTCTTTGTATTTACATCATTTGAATGCTCCTCTGGAGCAGAACCCATGTGGCCTAAGCTGTTTTCACATGATTTGGAGCACATGAAGAAGTGACTGTTCTGTGGTCAGCCCTTCTTGTGCCCAGGTGACAAGGCAAAGCAGCCATCCTCCAGGCTCTTCCACCTGGTCTCTGGGGGGAGCTTAAGTTAGCAGCCCCCCTGCCCCGAGAAGATAAAGGTACAGATTTGCTCTTGTAGGAGGCTTTCCCTCCTGGGCTGTTAGTAAAGCATTTCTCCTGCTGTATGTGCAGAGCATTGTTTCAGCTTTCTAATCGCTGACCAGCTGGCTTGGGACTGAATAGAGCTGTGGGCCCCTTGCCACGTTTCATGTGAGGTCTTGGCTGGGTCCAGGCAGGCAGCCTGCAGCCAGTGTCAAGGCAATTCAAGAGGTATTGGCACAGCAGTGTCCCCATTAATTTCTGCTTGTCACATGCTGTCATGCAAGTTACACCAGAGAGGAAATGACCGTTAGGGAGAGGGGAGGGGGGGGAAAAAATAGTATGCTTGTGGCACTTGGTCCCCTCCAGACGTTATCCCTGGGGTTAAACAAGTGGATACAATTAGCTGCTCTCCACAGACAGCTGCAGGGAAGGAGAAGCTGAGATCTGGGCCCCACAGCAACGTGTCTTTCCTGTTAGCAAGGAGCCTGGGCTGTCAGCAGATGCTGTGTTGTTAACTCTTCGTGGAGCCTGAGGAGATCCAAAGTCATAGAATGGTTTAAGATTGGGAGGGACCTCAAAGCTCAGCCAGTTCCAACCCCCTGCCATAGGCAGGGAGACACCTCCCACTAGAACAGGTTGCTCAAGGCCTCATCCAGCCTGTTCCTGAACACTTCCAGGGAGGTTGTGGAGCACAGAAGCACCCAATGTGATCAAAGATCATTGATTCTGTGCTTCTGTGCTCCACAACCTCCCTGGGCAACCTGTGCCAGTGTCTCACCACTCTCACTGCAAAGAACCCTTCCCCTAACATCCAGTCTAATTCTCCCCTCTGCCAGTTCAAACCCATTCCTCCTCATCCTTTCATTACAAGACCTTGCCAGTAGTCCCTCCCCAGCTCTTCTGCAGCCCCATTCTGATACTGGAAGGCTACTGTGAGGTCTTCTCAAAGCCTTCTCTTTTGCATGCTGCAGAGCCCCAACTCTCTCAGCCTGTCCCCAGAGTAGAACTGCTGCAGCCCTCTGAGCATCTTGGTGGCCTCCTCTGGACTGGTTCCAACACTTCCATGTCCTGCTTGTGCTGGGGGCTCCAGAACTGCCTCCAGGACTGCAGGTGGGGTCTGAGGAGAGCAGAGCCAAGGGGCAGAATCCCCTCCCTTGCCCTGTGCCCACACTGCTCTTGCTGCAGCCAGCACAGGGTTGTGTCTGGGCTGCACTCACACTGCAGGCTCCTGTTGAGCTTTTCCTCACCCCAGACCCCCAGGTCCTGTTCCTCAGGGCTGCTCTCAGCCATTCCCCACCCAGCCTGGAGTTGTGCTTGGGACTGCAGCCACCCAGAAGAGCAGCAGTGTCACAGAGGTGCTGGCAGGTAGCTGTAGGGCTGATGGCTCAGTGTTCTCCTTCCTTGGTGCCACTGCTCACAGGCAGCAGTGTGATGGGTGCTGGAGGAGAATCAGCTCCTCGGTGAGTGATCACTTGGAGAGTCTGGCAGGAAGTGAAACAGTGATTTCTGTGGACTCTCAGCAGCATGCTGAAGCAGTTAAAGAGAGTCCTGTCCAGCCCTCTGCGTTTTCTGGGTGGGCTCCTTTCAGTGATTACATCAGGAGAGCTTTCAGAGGGTTGCAACAAGTGGTGATAGACTCAGGACATCCCAAAATACAGCTGGGGAATGAAGAAGCAGAGCCTGTGAGGGGGAAATGGCAGCCATGTCCTGTGATGAGAGAAGGAAACAGATCCTATTTTAGAAGCAACCAAGAATCCTTTTTAAATCCTCACATCACTGAGCTCTGCTGAGAGGGGACAGGGACAGGGGAGTGTACACAGTGCTCCACAACAGGTGGGCTTAATCAAGGGCAAGTCTGGGGTTTACCCCAGAAGGGAGAGGCTCACAGCATCAGTCACAGGAAAGAGGATTTGCCTTGCTGACAAAGAGGCTGGAACTCTATGAGGAGTGTAGCCCAGAGTTCAGCAGCTTGACCTGGAGTGATACTCAGATGCCAAACTGTGACTGCTGTCAGGCCACAGCCGTGTGCCAGAAGGGGCTTCAGAGCCAATGCATGCAAACCACAGATGCTGTGTCGAGTCAGTTCTGTGGGGCTTACCAGCAGGGTGAGCCAGGGGAAAAAGAGTCTGGGGGATTTCTCCTTTCATTTCAGTCCTGGTGTCTCTTTCAGATGGCCTGAGGAATCAAAGGGCAGAGTGGGTAGCAGCTGTCAGAGCAGGATGTGCTGGGAGACACTGCTGTCTCCAGCAGAGTCTTAGGAGAAGCTTGTAAGAAAGGAAAGGAAGTTCCCCAAGAAGTAGCCAGGGGTGTGCTAAACTGGGCTGATATCATCCAGAGATGCAGGGGCAAAAGCAGATGTGTTTGTTTCCTTACCAAGGCTCAGGTTGACAAACTTGGGTAAGAGCTCTGCCTTCTGTTGGCTTTTCTGCTGGCCACGAAGAGTGGAAGCAGTGCAAAATGTTGTTAATTGCAGAGTTAAACTTGTGTGCTGTAAACTTCTGCCAGCCAGGACAGGTCTTGGGAGCCAATCTGTTAGACCAGAATTCCCCTCTGCTTTCACTTAATGTGCTTGGAGTTTCTCTTTACAATACCAGTAGGCAGCTAGGAGATGTTTTGTACTTCATGTGCACCCCTGGCAGCCCCACTCTGCCAGCACTGTTTGGTACAGTGAGGCACAGGATAACAGGGGCTGGGAGGGACCTCAGGAGGTCACCAAGTCCAAGCCCCTGCCAAAGCAGAGTCACTTAGAAATGGTCACACAGGAACACACCCAGGTGAGTTTTGAAGGACTCCAGAGATGGAGACTCCACTGCCTCTGAGCAGCCTGTTCCAGTGCTTGAAGGAAAGAAGTTCCTCCTTGTGTTTAGATGGAACTTCTGTTCACCTTTGTCCCCATTGCTTCCTGTCCTGTCGCTGAGCACTCTGAACAAAGCCTGGTGCTGAGATTCCTCCTCAGGCCTCTCCAGGCTAAAAAGCCCCAAGTCCCTCAGCCTTTCCCAGTCCCCTCAGCATCTTTGCAGCCCTTTGCTGTACCCCTCCTGCAGGTCCTTAGCCTTCTTAAAGTGGGGAGTCCAGAACTGGGCCAAATAGATGAGTCTTCACCAGGGCAGAGTACAAGGGAAGGAAAAGCTCCCTTGATCTGCAAATAAGTAGGACAATAATTAAACAGGTTTCCTTTTAATTGTTTCCAAATGACAGAACAGCAGCTGATAAAATGAGACTTGGAAAGATCAATATTGCAAAGTGGCTTGACAGGTGTTGAGCTGTGAGGAACTGATGTGGAAACATTTCTGGCCACTTAAAAGAGTGGTGGTCTGCCCCAAAGGAGATGCATCCCCATACCTGTGTGCAGGTATCCCAGAGCTGTTAAGCACACCTTCCACATGCTGCATTTGGTCTTTGGGGCACTCAGAGCAGTGTGGAAGGTCTGGCAGTGCTCAGATACTGATAAAACAGGCACTGGAACTTCTAGAGACCTCCAAAATATTAACCCAGGAGGGCAGACAGAAGGTTGTTCAGAACAGCTCTTGGAACACCATTGGCTGCATCTCTTTGCCTTAATCTAGCCTTACTACTGTCACCTTGCTGCTGCTGAGCACTGCTCTTTGGAACAGTCCAGAATATGCTTGGCAGGATCTCCTGCAGCAGTGCAACTTCAGAGGTTCCCTTGTAGCTCAGAAGAAACAGGTGATGGAGCTGAAGCAAAAGTGGCCAGCAGGGCAAGGGAGGGGATTCTGCCCCTTGGCTCTGCTCTCCTCAGACCCCACCTGCAGTCCTGGGGGCAGTTCTGCAGCCCCCAGCACAAGTAGGACATGGAAGTGTTGGAGCCAGTCCAGAGGAGGCCACCAAGATGAGGCCACCAAGATGCTCAGAGGGCTGCAGTAGCTCTGCTCTGGGGACAGGCTGAGAGAGTTGGGGCTCTGCAGCATGCAAAAGAGAAGGCTTCCAGGAGACCTTGCAGTATCTGAAGTGGGCTCCAGGAGGGCTGGGGAGGGACTACTGACAAGGTCTTGTAATGACAGGATGAGGAGGAATGAGTTTGAACTGGCAGAGAGGAGATTCAAACTGGATGTTAGGAAGAAGCTGTTTGCAGTGAGGGTGGTGAGACACTGGCACAGGTTGCCCAGGGAGCTTGTGGAGCACAGAGTCACACAATGATTTGAAGATCACATTGGGTGATTCTGTGTTCCACAACCTCCCTGGAGATGTTCAAGGCCAGGTTGGATGAGGCCTTGAGCAACCTGTTCTAGTGAGAGGTGTCCTTGCCTATGGCAGGGAGTTGGAACTGGCTGAGCTTTGAGGTCTCTTCCAACCTAACCCATTCTGTGATTCTAAGTTGTTAAACCTGTGTGGTGGCTGTGACCTGAGTTCAATGTGCAAGCAGGGCTGTGACAAGAAAAGCCTCAGTGTACTAATTCATTTAGGACTTCCCCATGAGGGTGGGGAGGCACTGGGACAGGTTGCCCAGGGGAGCTGTGGAGGCTCCAAGCCCAGCAGTGTTCAAAGGCAGCTTGGCTGAGGCCTTGAGCAAGCTGGGCTGGCAGGAGGTGTCCCTGCCCATGGCAGGGGGTTGCAGTTATGTGATCTTTAAGGTCCCTCCCCAGTCAAGCCACTCTATGATTCTGTGACTTCTAATCTTGGTTACCTTACTACTTATTGGAGGTGTTCCTGCTGACTGTCCCTGGACAAGATGAGCTTTGAGGGTCCCTTCCACCCCAGTGAAATCACTCAGTGCAGTCTGTGAGAGCTTTCTCCTGAGAGAGGAAACATGGCACAAGGGCAGGGATCTGCCTTTTACTGTGTGCCACCACTTTGCCTGAGCAGCTGCAGGGAGAAGAGCATCCTGCAGCTCCACAGGTTGTGGCAAATGGCTCCTCCAGCCCCAGCATCACAGCCTGGCATTCTAGATGGGCTGGGAGGAGGCTGCCAGCCCAGTGTGAGGACAAGGTTTAAAGAGGGGATCACTGCATTTAAGAGGGAGTCCACTCCATTATTGCTAATGCCTCTGGGATTCAGTGTACCAACATGAATCATCTTCTGCTATTCATGTATCTGCACTGTGTAACTCCTCAGGAATGCCATTGTTTTTTTGGCATTAATGGATGTTGACTCTGCTACAGAGTATCACCAGAGAAGGGCTGTAATTATCCTGCTGCAAAAAGAAACAGGCCCCAGAGCATGTAAAAAACTCTTTAAACTTTCAATTCAGCATGTTTAAAAATCACCCTTTAAAATGAAAGCAGTTGGGTGATTGGGAGGTCCTGGGAGCACCAGAGAGCAGCCTGAGTGTGCTGGCAGAGGAAATAGAGCACCTTCCTTTTCACCAGAGAGCAGCCTGAGTGTGCTGGCAGAGGAAGTGCAGCACCTTCCTTTTCACCAGAGAGCAGCCTGAGTGTGCTGGCAGAGGAAATGCAGCACCTTCCTTTTCACCACTTTCCATAGAATCACTGCAGAGCTCAGGCTGGAGGAGACCTCAGAGCTCCTCTGCTCCAGCCTCCCCACCATGCTCAGGGCCTCATCCAGCCTGGCCTGCAGCACCCCCAGGCAGGAGGCAGCCACAGCCTCCCTGGGCAGCCTGGGCCAGGCTCTCACCACCCTCACACTCAACAACTTCTGCCTCAGCTCCACTCTCCCCCTGCTCTGCCTCAGCTCCAAACCATTGCCCTTGGCCTGGCTCAGAGCCCCTCAGCACAAGTCCCTCTGCAGCCTTCCTGCAGGATGCCCTCAGGCACTGGCAGCAGCTCTGAGGTGCCCCTGGAGCCTTCATCAGTTGCACCCCCCAGCTCCCTCAGCCTGTGCTCAGGGCAGAGCTGCTGCAGCCCTGGGAGCATCTTGGTGGCCTCCTCTGGCCTCACTCCACAACTCTGGGTCCTTCTTATGATGTTGTCCTTTTCCTTCCTACTATCTTTGAAACTTAGCTTTTCTCATAGGCTTCAGCAGCACATCTCCTTTCTGTGGTGAGAGCTTCAGTAACTTAGATTCATCTTTGGAGTGCTGTGGGGGAAGGAGAAGATAAACCAATTCCCATTTGTTTTACCTGTGTCTGGAGCAAGACTCTGAACTGAGGACAGTGTTTGCAGCTTGCAGCTAGCAAAGCAGAACTGTGTTTGCTGTGCTTAAGGCAGGAAGTTGAAACAAACCCAGCATCTGTTGTAGGCAAAACCCCATCCCTGATGTGTTTGGTGACTGCAGGAATGAGTTTACATACTTGATAGATGAGTAGGATGCAGAAACATCACCCAGAAGGGACTCACCAGGGTCTAATGACTAATCCTTAAGTTGCTTCATTTGTTTTCCTCTTTTATCTGCTGTTATGTCTACCTGCAGTAACAAAACTCAGGTCCAGATTCAGCACAACCACTAACTTCATGCTTAAGATAATGACAGCTTCAGTGTTCCTGATGTGTTGTTTGCATCAAGAGAGGTCCAAAGACTCCTGGGATTTAATTGGAACTGTAGGAGCCCTGAGTGAGCAGATAGGACATGTTTCAATTCTGCTACAGCCTGAAGCTGTAGTCCTGGCTCTCCCTGCAAAAGGGAACTGTGTCAGCACAAGATGGTTTTGTCTGGGAGGTGCAGAGCCTGTTCTATCATAGAATCAAGCAGGGTGGAAGAGAGCTCCAAGCTCAGCCAGACCAACCTAGCACCCAGCCCTGCCCAACCAACCAGACCATGGTACTAAGTGCCCCAGCCAGGCTTGGCTTCAACACCTCCAGGCACAGCCACTCCACCACCTCCCTGGGCAGCCCATTCCAATGCCAATCACTCTCTCTGCCAACAACTTCCTCCTCACATCCAGCCTGAACCTGCCCTGGCACAGCCTGAGTCTGTGTCCCCTTGTTCTGTTGCTGGGTGCCTGGCAGAAGAGCCCAACCCCACCTGGCTACAGCCTCCCTTCAGGTAGTTGTGGAGAGCAGTGAGGTCTGCCCTGAGCCTCTTCTTCAGTCAAGCTCAGATAATCCAACTAGAACCAAAGTTCCTTGCTAAGGACACCTGCTCAGCTCGCCTGACTCTGGCAGCATCCTGCCCACTGTCTGTTAGTAGTTGGCTTTATCTCCTCTGAACCTATTGAGGTCAATATATATCAAATCAGCTTTGCAGGTTATGGCCAGGAGCTTCCTATTTGCCACCTTGCCTTGCTAATTGCCATCATGACTTCTACTTTCTGTTCAGGACATGATGCTTCAGCTGTTTCGGGGCCTGGACTTCCTGCATTCACACCGTGTGGTGCACCGGGACCTGAAGCCCCAGAACATCCTGGTCACCAGCAGTGGGCAGATCAAGTTGGCTGACTTTGGCCTGGCTCGAATCTACAGCTTCCAGATGGCTCTTACCTCGGTGGTAAGTTTCTGGGGGCTTTCCCTCCCCTCCCCTTTTGAATGCAGCACTGTGGGCTTTACTGTCTGTGTGGCTGGGGCTTTGTCCTGTGTTAGGATGATGCTTCTAGAACCATCTCTCTGGTCAGGTTCCAACACAACTACTGCACAGCCAGGAGTGAAGTTGCTGGGTTGTAAAAGTAATCAGTTAGAATCATAGAATGGTTTAGGTTGGAAGGGACCTCAAAGATTATCCAGTTTCAATCCCCCTCCCACTAGAACAGGTTGCTCAAGGACTCATCTAACCTGGTCCTGAACACCTCCAGGCAGGTTGTGGAGTAAGGAAAGTCCCAGGTTTGCTTGGGAGGTCCCTTGAAGCAGGGCCAGTGCAGGCAGCACATTGCATGCTCTATCACCCTGATCAATAGAAAGGCTCTGCAGCATTTCCTTCTGCAGAGGAGCTTGGTGTAAGATAAACTGCAAGAATCATCTGTTGAAGTATCAGATCTTTCCCAAGATGTGTCTTCATTCAGCGCTCACAAAGCAGCTCCTCAGGATGGGACAAAACTGAGCTTGCCAGGAAAGTGACCCAGCACAGTCTGCTCCAGCCCAAGTGCTGCAGTGGAGACTTCAAAGCAGCCTCTCTCTCAGAGCTGCCTATTTCCACGGAGCCCTTCTGGCAGATCAATTGTCTGGGCATGCTGCTGTCATCTAAAGCAACCTCTCCATGCTTCTGGTGGTGAATGAATAAAGATCCCAAGTCCTGTTGCGCAGGCTGGGGGGGGACAGGAGATTCCAGCTGTGGTCAGGCTGAGAACTGGGACAGGTCTGAAATAGGAGCAGCAGAGAGGAGGAGGTTGGGCAGGGGTGTCTTAGCTGGCGAGCCAGAGGGCAAGTTTTGGTTTCCTACAAAGTCAGCCTCTGTGGCCAGTGGTGGTCTTGGGCCCTGGGGAGGTTTTGAATAGTCTTTGTGATAGCAGAGAGGCTCCCCAGGATGGAGGAGGTGCACTGATGTAACTGTACAGCCTGAGAGCTAAACCTAATGAACTGTGACCTTCTTTTTCCCCTGGTGTATTGTTTTATGCCTTCCTTTTTACAAACCTCCACTCAGTTTTGGGACTTGCTGCACATCAGAAGGGCAAACACATCCCTTCCTCTGCTGCTTCTGCTCAGCCCAGCTGACAGCACCACAGATCCTGTGTCAGTGAATCATTTCAGATGACACCAGCATTTATTGGAGTGTATCTCCAGGGTGAAAACTTTCCACCCCTTCCTGGCAATCCCTTCAGCATGTCACATCATGCAGGAACGTGGATTTCATTTTGTTGGTGTAGTAGCAAGGGAGCATAAAACTGTGGGTAACTGGGATTACTTTAGAGGAATTGGCACAGAAATGAGTTACAGCAGCAAGAAGAAGATAGCAAACCTCCTTCCCAAGAGGAAGCAGAGCTTCTCTGCTGTCTGGCCACTGCTGCTCTGGCATCTTCTACCAAGTGCCACCTGGTAGTAAGTAATGTGCATGGCAGCTCTCTCTGAATTCTGTCTGTGGTGACTCCCGTGCAAGAGCCTGTCTGAGCCCTTCTTACAAGGGCTTCTAGTGATAGGATGAGAGGGAAGGGATTGAAACTTGAGGAGGGGAGATTAGGGCTGGAGATCAGGGAGAAATTCTTGACAGTGAGGGTGAGGAGGCACTGGCACAGGCTGCCCAGGGAGGCTGTGGACATCCCCTCCCTGGGGGTGTTCAAGGCCAGGCTGCATGAGGCCTGGAGCCAGCTGGGCTGGTGGGAGGTGTCCCTGCCCATGGCAGGGGGTTGGAACTGGGAGATCTTCAAGGTCTTTTCCAACCCAAACCATTCTATAAATCTATGAATCTGAGAGTTGAGAGCACAGTCAAAGTTTAACTTCTTTTGCTTTGTCTTGGGTTTAGGGTTTGGGATTTTTCCTTTTTTGTCCTGTGTTTTTTTATGGCCACTTACTCCTGTGCTAGTGCTGCACAGCCTTTGGAAGGGTCCCTTCCCAGCTTTCTGGTGGGCCCCTTCAGGCACTATAAGGCAGCTGTAAAGCTCTCTGGAGCCTTCTCTTCTCCAGGCTGAAGAAGCCAAACTCTCTCAGCCTGTCTTTGTAGGTCCTGCAGCCTCCTGATTATGTTGGTAGCCTCCTCTAGACCTCCTTCTTGTGTTGAGGGCCCCAGAGCTGGAGGGGCCTGACTGCAGGTGAGGTCTCACTGGAGACTTCATTCTTGTGTTAGGTTATCTTCAGCAGATCTGGAGTCTGCTGCAGTACAGCTTTAACCTGGGATGCATTCGTTGGGTAGCCCTAAATGAACCTGATTCAGCAGTGGATTTAGAGCTCACAGATAACATCAGCCATGGGAGCAGAGCTATGCAAATGAAGCAAGCAGCTGCCTCTGGTGCATCACTGCTAAAGTCTGGGCTGTCTTAAGAAGTGCCCTGATGGAACCAGTACAGTGACATTAGATTTTATCTCCCACATCATTTGGTACAAGCATAAATCCTTCTCCCTCTGCCAAGTGGAAGTGCTGCTGTGGTATTGCTGTCTACAGCTCCCTGAAGGGAGGCTGTAGCCAGGTGGAGTTGGGCTCTGCTACCAGGCACCCAGCACCAGAACAAGGGGACACAGCCTCAAGCTGTGCCAGGGCAGGTCTAGGCTGGATGTGAGGAGGAAGTTGTTGGCAGAGAGAGTGATTGGCATTGGAATGGGCTGCCTAGGGAGGTGGTGGAGTGGCTGTGCCTGGAGGTGTTGCAGCCAAGCCTGGCTGGGGCACTTAGTGCCATGGTCTGGTTGATTGGCCAGGGCTGGGTGCTAGGTTGGGCTGGCTGAGCCTGGAGCTCTCTTCCAACCTGCTTGATTCTATGATTCTGTCCTGTGATACACTGTTGAGAGGAACCACATCACCTTCCCTCTGAGCCCTGACATCTCCACTTCTTTCCTCATGGTGCTCTTCTCCAGTCCACCCAAATGTCGCTGGAATGGAAAATGAGTCACAGACAGGCATCAGGGGGTGCAAATATGTGCTGCTGAGCTTGTTAGTGCTGCTGCTGAAAGGCTGTGGCTAGTTAGGAATGCAGGGTGATGAAACTGCTTGGGTTATTTGAGGAAAATCTCTCTTCCTCTGACAGAGAAGTTCTGCATCTCTCTGGCTTTGTGCAGGAACCAGGGAATTCCTCTGATATTTCAACATCTGGGTAGCTGAAGGAACCTTTATTGCATCCTCCCAAACATCCTACAGGAAAGTTATTTCCTTCACATCAAACAAGTCATTTATCTCCAGAGCCATCCTGAGAACAAGAATCCTGGTGGACACATTACAGTAAAGTCTGCAGCTGACTGGAAACACCCAGGAGGTGTTTGCTTTGACTTCCTTCAGAGCCTTGATAGTGGGAGGAAGTTGTTGGCAGAGAGAGTGATTGGCATTGGAATGGGCTGCCCAGGGAGGTGGTGGAGTGGCTGTGCCTGGAGGTGTTGCAGCCAAGCCTGGCTGGGGCACTTAGTGCCATGGTCTGGTTGGTTGGGCAGGGCTGGGTGCAAGGTTGGGCTGGATGAGCTTGGAGCTCTCTTCTAACCTGCTTGATTCTATGATTCTGTGATTCTGTGATTGTATGATTCTGTGATTCTCTGCTCACCAAGAGGGCTCAGATTTAGAGAGTAATAAGTGAAAAAGCCCAAGGTGGCCAATGTCAGAGTGAGCAAAGGGCAGGACACAAATACACACGGACAATGGAGACCTGAGAACCCTAGAATGGTTTGTCTTGGAGAGGGCCTTAAAGATCACCCAGTTCCAACCTCCCTGCCATGGGCAGGGACACTTCATACTATCCCAGAATACTCAAGGCCTCAGACAGCCTGGCCTTGGACACTGTCAAGGATTCTCCATGACTCCTCTGGGCAACCTGTTCCAGTGCCTCACCACCCTCCTGGGGAGGAATTTCTCCTTGTCTGGAGAGGCTGTGGAGGCTCCAAGCCTGGCAGTGTTCAAAGGCAGGTTGGTTGGGGCCTTGAGCAAGCTGGGCTGGCAGGAGGTGTCCCTGCCCATTGCAAGGGGCTTGGAACTGGATGAGCTTTCAGGTCTCTTCCAACACAGCCCATTCTAGGGGTCTGTGATTTTCATGGGGGTTAGCAGATTCAAATCACTGCCTGCCCACATGAGTGAGAGCACTGACACACAGGGGTGGGGGGAGAAGAAATATGGAGTCATTCACTCCATGGACATCACAGTCCTGGATTTGTTGGAATCAGTTATGCAAGCACTGCTGAGTCTTCAGTTGAAGTCTTCGGGTGACTAAACTACCTCAAAGGCAGAAATGTTCTATCAAAACTTCCCAACCCCTGCTGACTTCCACTGTTTGGAAGGTGAGAGATGAACCAGGAGTGGTTCATTTACTGCTTTACCTTCATCCAACTTCAACAAGCCCTCTAAGGGTGTCCACATCAGTGTTCAAAGTGATTTTTACCCTCAGAGTGCCAAGGCCTGAGTTCAGGGCTCTGCACTGCTCCTCCACAGCTGATGCCACAACTCACCCTGGAGACCTGTCAAGAATGCAGGGAATGCAGCCCTCTGCTCTGATCCAGAACCATATCATGAACCATGAAACTTCTATCTTTTAATCTTGCAGAGCAAGTCAATGATTTCACAGTAAACATGCACACTGGCTCCACAGGAGAGCATTCTCTGTGCTGCAAAACTCCTTGTCAGAGCTGCAGCCACCAGAATATGCCTCAAGTGATGACAGAGGTAGCCCATGCTGAGCTGAGAAGGTTTTGCAGCCCTGGTGCAGCCTTGCAGAGTAAATTTAGCTTGGGCTGGGGGAAAAAATGGGGAAGGATCTGACTGTGAGGGCACTCCCTAGCAGTAAAAAAAGGCTGTTTCTGCTGGGCTGGAGCAAAGGTTGGCTGTGTGAACTACCAAAGGGTAATGGCAGCAGGAGATAATTAGGAAGAGTAAGAATCAGCTTTCAGCTCTCAGAAATGGAGCAGTTTCCATTGCTGGAGACTCTGGATCATTGCATCAGAATCATTAAGGTTGGAGAAGGACTTTAAGATCATCAACTCCAACCATAACCTAGCTACCATGACCACTAAACTATATCCTGGAGCACCACATTCACAGTTTCTTCAGCACCTCCAGGGATGGGGACTCCACCTCCCAGCCTGCTCCAACCTCTCACCACTCTCTCAGTAAATATTTCTTTCCTGATGTCCAGTCTAAACCTCCCCTGGCACAACTCAAACCCATTTCCTCTTGTCCTGCCACTGATTATTCGGGAAAGAGACCAACAGCAGCCTCACTCCAACCTCCTTTCAGGCAGTCCCCACTCCCCAGAAATTAATCTACTTATTCTTTGAGCTCTTTGCACTTTGGGCTGCAGTTAACTTCTGCCCTGTAAGAAGAGCTCTGTATTTTGTTCTGAATTTGACCTCCTCTTCATTCTGCTTTTGTGAGGCATTCCCTTCTCATCTCTGGGGAAAAACTGGGGTGTGATCTTGCAACAGTACAGTTCCACTGGTGCAAGAAAAATCTGCTCAGTGCAACTGGACCTTCACATGCTGATGTGAAGATAAAAGGGATCTCCTCTCCTCTCCTCTCCTCTCCTCTCCTCTCCTCTCCTCTCCTCTCCTCTCCTCTCCTCTCCTCTCCTCTCCTCTCCTCTCCTCTCCTCTCCTCTCCTCTCCTCTCCTCTCCTCTCCTCTCCTCTCCTCTCCTCTCCTCTCCTCTCCTCTCCTCTCCTCTCCTCTCCTCTCCTCTCCTCTCCTCTCCTCTCCTCTCCTCTCCTCTCCTCTCCTCTCCTCTCCTCTCCTCTCCTCTCCTCTCCTCTCCTCTCCTCTCCTCTCCTCTCCTCTCCTCTCCTCTCCTCTCCTCATCACAGAATGCATTGCTTGGAAGGAACCTCTAAAGGTCATCTAGTCCAACCCAACTGCAGTGAGCAGAAACATCCCCAACTAGATCAGGTTGCTCAGAGCTCCATCCTTTTGCTTCACCAAAGACATACTGAAGATACTACTACTAGGAATGATATTGTAGATACTGTCAGTAATGGTAGAGATATTGTAAATGCCATTAGTAATGGTACAGATACTATAGATCCTGGCAGTAATGGCATAGATACAGTAGATACTCGTAGTAGATAATTATAGTAATGGTGCAGATATTATAGATACTGGTAGTAATGGCACAGATACAGCAGATATTGGTAGTAGATAATGGTAGCAATGGTGCAGATACAGTAGATACTGGTAGTAGTGGTGCAGATACTGTAGATACTGGTAGTAGTGGACTCTGTATACAAAAGTCTGGCCAATGGAATTGAGGCTGCAGAAGAACTGAGTTTATAAGGAGCAGGTTGTGCTTCATCTGCTGAAAAGGGAGGGGAGAAGGTTACAAAAGGGAGAGAGAAAGGCAGAAAATTCCTGCTGTGTGTTTTCTCTGCAGTCTAACAGAGCATCCTGCCATTGTGTGCCTGCTCTTCTATCCTCTGCCTTCAGATACCAGCCTCTGTGCTGCTTTTCTGTTGATTTAAGCAGGGCTGTTTTCACATCACCTCCCAGAGATAATGGAGTTGGGGTGGATTGTAAAAACAGTTGGGTTGTTTGACAAGAGCTCTCTCCCTGTCTATTTACAAAGCTGTTCCCAAATCATTTCAGACCGTCCCGAAAGGCTCAGCTACAGCCCCAGGATGTGCTGTTATCAGAGCACGCAGGGTGAGTGGGCATGGGCCTCCTGTTTGTGCTTGGATGTGAGACAGGCAGAGGAGGAGGAGCAGAGGCAATCATAGAATCATAGAATCAAGCAGGGTGGAAGAGAGCTCCAAGCTCAGCCAGCCCAACCTAGCACCCAGCCCTGGCCAACCAACCAGACCATGGCACTAAGTGCCCCAGCCAGCCTTGGCTTCAACACCTCCAGCCACGGCCACTCCACCACCTCCCTGGGCAGCCCATTCCAATGCCAATCACTCTCTCTGACAACAACTTCCTCCTAACATCCAGCCTAGACCTGCCCTAACACAGCTTGAGGCTGTGTCCCCTTCTTCTGTTGCTGGGTGCCTGGCAGCAGAGCCCAACCCCACCTGGCTACAGCCTCCCTTCAGGCAGCTGCAGACAGCAATGAGCTCTGCCCTGAGCCTCCTCTTCTGCTGCAGGCTGCACACCCCCAGCTCCCTCAGCCTCTCCTCACAGGGCTGTGCTCCAGGCCCCTCACCAACTGTGTCAGTGCCATGCTCTCCTGAGAGCTCCTGCTGCTCCAGCAGCAAAGCAGCTTTCTGGACACTGCTGTGGAAAGGCTCTGAGGGCTTAGTATACACCAAACTTGAGTCAGTGACGCATTTTTGCAGGGGTGGGGGAGTATCCACTGATGCTGTCTATGCACTGACCAAAGGCCTGATGGGGAAGGCATTTTTGGGTGGAAATTCCCTTGTAGAGATACCCTTGAGGAAAGTTACTGCAGCCTGACAGTATTTATACAGTCATAGACTGGTTTGAGTTGGGAGGGACCTCTGCATGTCCTCTAGTTCAGCCTCTCTGCAGAAAGTAGTGAAAACTCTAATGGGATCAGGTTGCTCCGAGCCCCATCAAGCCTCTCCTGGAATGAGCTTCCACCACCTCCCTGGGCAACCTGTTGCAGTGTTCCACCACTCTCAGAGTGAAGAGCTTCTTCCTAAGGTCCAATCTAAATCTGCTCTGCTTTACTTTCAAACTATATTGTCCCTTCTCTGTTGTGCATCCCTTTAGGAACAGTTCTTCCCCAGCTCTCCTGGAGCTACCTTTCAGGTACTGGAAGGCTGCTCTAAGGCCACTTTAAAGTACTTGTCTGGTGTTGCTGGTGTGGAACTGTAGAGCTCTCCAGCAGAAGAGTTGTGAAGGCATCCAGTGCTGCTGGGAATCAGGCAGGATTGTTCTCTGTTATGTAATTTCCAGTGTTTTGCCCATGGTAACTTGAGCTGTGCCAAGAAATAGGGATTCCAGCACTTCCCATGAGAGCCTGGTCCAAAACCTCTGTAATGATCACTCTCAGAAAGTTCCCTTGATGTCCAGCCTTCAATTTCCCATTCTTAATTTAACTCCATTCTGGGCTTTGTCATTCTGTGCTGAATGGTAGCAGATGGCCAAGGCCTTGTAGCTGGCTCCCTGCACTAGAGACAGCAATTAGGCATTGCTGTGGACACTGAGCCCTTCCAAACGTGGAAGGATCAGTCCTTTGATAAACAGTGTGAGTGTGATTGTCCTGGGCTGCCCAGATTTCAGGCAGTTACAGGACACTGATGGATAGAGCTAGATTTCTCCAGGCTTCCTATCATCTGGAGCTAACTGGATAAATACAGAGGGAATTGTGTTATAAAAGAATTAGTGAGTGACAAGGAGAAGTCCTCAGCTTGGGGGATCTTGCAGTGAGCTTGATGCTGAGCTGCATAGACCCCAGGTGGGCTGTGAGCCACTCTGTAGGTGCCAGAGAAGAGCAGATGGAAATTTAGGCTGCTACATGGAGGAGATTTTATTAGAAATAAGAAAACATTGATGCAAGAGAAATGAATGGGTCAGACCTTGTCTCAAATGCTCTGAGCTCTTCAGTTTCTCTGTGGTTAGGAGATGATTTTGGACAAGAACAGGCATGGGAAAGGGCAGGATTCTGTCAAGGATCAAGGCAAGAAGAGCCTGACTTCATTTAACAAAATGAATCATGAGAGGGGGTACAATTTAAATCTGAGATCATCAGGATGGACACCTCCCTGGGCAGCCCATTCCAATGCCAGTCACTCTCTGGGAAGAACTTCCTCCAAACATCCAGCCAAGACCTCCCCTGGCACAGATGAGACTGAGTCCCCTTGTTCTGTTGCTGGCTGCCTGGCAGCAGAGCCCAACCCCACCTGGCTACAGCCTCCCTTCAGGCAGCTACAGACAGCAATGAGCTCTGCCCTGAGCCTCCTCTGCTGCAGGCTGCACCCCCCCAGCTCCCTCAGCCTCTCCTCACAGGGCTGTGCTCCAGGCCCCTCCCCAGCCTTGCTGCTCTTCTCTGGACACCTTCCAGCACCTCAACATCTCTCTGCGATGGAGGAGCTCAGAACTGGACAGAGCACTCCAGGTGTGGCCTGAGCAGTGCTGAGCACAGGGGCACAAGAACCTCTCTTGTCCTGCTGCCCACACTGCTCCTGAGCCAGCCCAGGATGCCATTGGCTCTGCTGCCCACCTGGGCACACTGCTGCCTCCTGTTCAGCTATTATCTTCCAGCACCCCCAGGTCCCTCTCTGCCTGGCTGCTCTCAGCCACTCTGTCCCCAGCCTGTGGTGCTGCTTGGGGTTGTGGCTGAAGTGTAGAACTCTGCACTTGGCCTTGGTAAATCTCAGCCTCTGCCCACCCACCCAGCCTGGCCAGGTCCCTCTGCAGGGCTCTCCTACCCTCCAACAGCTCCACAGCTGCTCCTAGCTTGGTGTCATCTGCAAACTTACTGATCCTGGACTTGATCCCCTGGTCCAGAGCATCAATAAAGATATTGAACAGGACTGTGCCCAGCACTGATCCCTGGGGCACACTGCTAGTGACAGCTGCCAGCTGGATGTGGCACCATTCACCACCACTCTCTGGGCCTGGCCTTTTAGCCAGTTCTTGACCTATTTCAGAGTGAACCTGTCCAAGCCAGGAGCTGCCAGCTGTGCCAGGAGCTTGTTGTGGCAGACAGTGTCAAAGGCTTTGCTGCAGTCCAGGTAGACTCCATCCACTGTTGCAGTAAGTCGTAGCAGCTCGTACTTCAGCTGGTGTAAATCAGCATGGCTTCATCCAGCCGAGCAAATACACAAGGCAAGCAAGAGGCTCTGCCTTTAACTCAACAGTGAACATTTTGCCTTTGCTTTCTTCTTATTTTGTGTTTAAATTGTGCCCTTGATTGTCTTTTTTGTTTCCTCTTCCGCTGTCTGGTGCCGCTCAGACACTATTGCCTGGAGATGAATGGGGCTGTTGAAGTTCCTGAAGCCACAGCTGGCACAGTGCAGATTCAGTGCTCCTAAGCTAGGGAGAGATTTAAGTCGTCTGTGACACCAGAGCCACCCTGCACCTTATGCCATTTGAACAGCAGAGGAATTAAATAAGGAGGGGCCTGTGCCATGGTATCAGTTCTTGTGGGAAAATATGCTTCAGTGACTTACTGGCACTGGGCTTGGAATGTGGCATTTGAAAGTACCTTTTTACAGTGGGAAAGAATTTGGTCAAGAGTAAACAGTCTGACCTTGTTAAATGGACCAAAGGCTGGGCATAAGTTAGTTCCAGAAAACTGGGGGTTAGCTGCCTGTGCAAATGGAAATACAAATCACTTCATAAAAAGTGCAGCTGGGCTTTCTAGGGAAAAAATCCTGGAGGTGGGAAAGAAAAAGTGGGATTCAGCTGCAGACTTGCCTGGGTTGGGGGAAGCTGGCTGTGAGCTTTAGACGTGGTTTGAACTGCCAGTTTCAGAAGGTGTTAAAAGCAGAGGGTCAGACACTGTAGGCAGATGAATCCCAGTCATGGCTGGGGGCAGTGCAGAGCTTCCCACAGAAATCAAGGCCATTGGCATTGCCACTGGTGTCTGGAAGTGCCCAAACCCTGAGCTGGTGGTAAAGCTGAATTGCAGCTTGGCTGTAAAGCTTGGTACCTCCAGGCAGAGTCACTTGGCTAGCAAGGGCACTGTGACACTAATGAGGAAGAAGAACTGGGGGGGAAGACAGCTGCTCCGGCTTGGTTCACATCCACTGATGGCAAACTTGGTTCTAATCCACTGATCCCAGTCTTGGTTCTAATTCACTGATGGCAAACTTGGTTCTAATCCACTGATCCCAGTCTTGGTTCTAATTCACTGATGGCAAACTTGGTTCTAATCCACTGATCCCAGTCTTGGTTCTAATTCACTGATCCCAGTCTTGGTTCTAATTCACTGATAGCAAACTTGGTTCTAATTCACTGATCCCAGTCTTGGTTCTAATTCACTAAGGGCAAACTTGGTTCTAATTCACTGATTCCAGTCTTGATTCAAATTTACTAATGGCAAACTTGGTTCTAATTCACTGGTTCCAATCTTGGTTCAAATTCACTGATGGCAAACTTGAGGGATTCTGATCATGGCTCACATTCACTGATTCCAGTCTTGGTTGAAATTCCCTGATGGCAGACTTGGTTCAGGTGGAGTGGGGCAAAGCAGCACATTGTTCCTGCAGGAAGTCCTAGCTCCACAGCAGTTGCTGGAAACATCCATGGCTGTTTTCATGTCATTGTGGCCAGGCTTTCATCCCAGGTTTCCAGATTCTGTTGGAAAAATGCAGACACTTTCTCTGAGCAAATGTTGAGGCTGCTTTGGAGGAGTGGAGCAGTCAGGGAACAGCAGTGACCTTTGGGAATCGTCTTGGTGTAAGTGCCTGTGCGCTTCGCGGGCTTTGGCCACGCGGTTCTCACGGGTACTGCACAGAGCCATCAAACCACTGTGGTTGAAAGACTGTTGGCATCACCCAGCCCAGCCATTCTCTAACCCTGCCAGGCTGAGGCTGCCCATGGAGGTGGTGGAGTCGCCCACCTGGATGTGTTTAAGGTGTGGCCTGAGCAGTGCTGAGTCCAGGGACAGAATAAGCTCCCTTGTGCTGCTGGCCACACTGCTCCTGAGCCAGGCCAGGATGCCAGTGGCTTAGGGACATGGTGTAAGGTGAGTCGTGTAGAGTCCATTTCTGGGTTGAGCTTGGTGATCCTGAGAGGCTTTGCCAGCCTGCATGTTTCAGTGATTCTGTGGTTAGCAGATGGAGCTGTGTAAAAAGCAGTGTGAGGTAAAACAAGGGAGATGAAGAGAAAAAGAAGTGTTCACATCAGGTAGACTCAAATGAAAAGTGAGAACTGTGCCCGCTGGGAAGTCAGCAGTTGGAGTGAGGAATCTGTGTCAAGCCAGGGCAGAAGGAAGCCTCTCAGTGCAGAGATGGTTTGCAGGTTCCTGCAGTCAGTGCAAACACCTCCTGAACTCCGCCGGAGCTTCCTGCCCTGCGCCTCGCTCCGCGTTGTGTTTACAGCATCAGCGATGTATTTACCCTGCCCAGGGCTCGGGAGGCCCCGGGCGGGGTGCAGCTCCCACCCCGCCGGGAGCAGGCTGCGCAGTGCCTATGTATAGTCAGGGCTGATGGATGGAGCTGTCGCTGCCGGGCAGGCCTGCGCGCAGGGACCGAGCCCCTCCTGCCGCCTTGCACATCCCCACCAGTTCACAGAAAAGCAAGAACAGCTCTTCCTGGAATTCACTGCGGTGCTGCCCAGGCTTTGCTTAGCCTTTTGCTTTCTCTGGGTGACTTCTTTAACTTTCTGTGTGCTCATTCTCATTTCCCTTCTGTGCTGAGTGGTGTTTGTCATCCAGACCAGGTGCTGGCCTCTGTCAAGGCAGTTCACCGGCAAGAAGGGGCTCCCCAGGGAAGATTTAGGAGCTAGCATTTGCCCTTCTTTACATCATCAGTGTGCAAATAGCAGGTCCTCAGAGAGGGGAGCTGCTGGACTTCCCAGGATCACAGAATTCCAAGTTGGAAGGGACCCCAGGGCTCCTCTGGTCCAACCTTTCTAGGTGCCAATACAGCTGAACTGAGCTGGCCCAGCACCTGCCAGGCTGAGGCTGCCAACTGCCCAAGGCAGGGCACTGCACTGCTGCTCTTGGCAGAGGATTCCTGTGTCCAGCTCTGCCTATGGGGACACATTTCCTTCTGCAGTCCAATGAGGATCTCCCCAGCAGTAACCTATCCCCATCATCCCTTGTCTTTCCCGTGGGACTCCTCATAAGAAGGGAGTCTCCATCTTCTTGGTAGCCACCCTTCATGTCCAGGTCCATGGTGCTAAGGTCTGCCCTAAGCCTTCTCTTCTCCAGGCTACACAAAGCCAGCTCTCAGCCTCAGCTCATCTGGCAGGGCTGCCAGGCCTCCATGCTGCTGTAGAGCTGCCTTTTCCTCTACACCTTCACTAACACCACAAGCAGTGGCAGTAGGCTAGAGAGCGGAGATAACTGGCATGGCAGAATGCAGATGTTTTGTACTCTGTCCTGAAGGTGAGGGCAGTTCTGTCTTTTGTTTCACAAGCTGTGAAAGTGTCTTTCTGTCAAATCAAAGGGAGTGAATATTTCAATGCAGTTGAGACACAGACCTGAATTTTCAGTGTTGCTGGTCAAAGTCCTCATGGCAGGGCAGCTTTCACTTTGTACCTTAGGAAGATGTAGTGGCTGGATGAGGGCTGATGGCTTCAAACTGGGAGAAGCTGGATTGAGATGAGACATTAGGTAGGAACTCTTGCCCATGAGGGTGGTGAGGCACTGGTTGCCCAGAGAAGCTGTGGAGGCTCCAAGCCTGGCAGTGCTCAGTCAGGTTGGCTGGGGCCTTGAACAAGCTGGGCTGGTAGGAGGTGTCTTTGCCCATGGCAGGGGGGTTGGAGCTGAATGATCTTTCATGACCCTTCCAGCCCAAACCATTCTCTGTTTCTATGCTCAGATTGGATTAATAACTTGGATAACTCAGTAGATAGTGGCTGTAATTGAGCCCAGAAGTCTGAAAAGACAGCAGGCATATAGACCAGACAGTAGTATCTGTGGGAGCTAACATTTTCTTCAGAGGATTCCCCGCGTGTCCCTCATGCTCTGGCACCCATTCTGAAGCGTGAGCACACATCCCTAACTGATTGCTGGTGAGACACATGCTAATGTGGAGAGGAGAAGCCATTTCATTCTGACAGAACATTCATTTCAGGACTAGAACAATGCTCTGAACACTACTTTGAGTGTTTCCAAGGTTTAATGTGTCTGTGTAAGCGCCTTCTCCAAGTGGTAAGCTCAACAGAACTCTTCCTGCATGCTTCCACCATCAGGAGATCCCTCACTGTGTGCTGTGAATATGTGTACACAGATCACAGCATGGTTTGGGTTGGAAGGGACCTTAAAGATCAGCTGCTTGCAACCCCCTGCCATGGGCAGGGACACCTGCTGCTAGACATCGTGCTCAGGACCCCATCTAACCTGGCTTTGAAGTGGCAGAGGGAGAGCATTTGCACATGATCTTGACACCATCTTTTACTGCAAGGGGTTTCAGGTTTGGTCAGTGGAGCTGAGGAAATGAGGAGGGTTACAGGACTGTCCTCTCAGGGCAACTGCAGATTTATGTTGTAGCATCAGGAAAGAGCTTTTCTATAGTTCAACCTTTGCTGTCGTAATTCTCTCTAAAGAAACAGTTCCTTTTGACACTCTCTTTTTGTGGAGCACAGCATCATTGTGCCAAGAGCTGTACAGGTATGAATCAAGGTCTGATTTGCTTTCATAGCCACCTTGGAGGATGTTTTATCTTACTGTGTATTTCTGGCCAAGCATTCAGTTTTTCCACCTTGATAAATTCCCAGTTCATCTATTAATTCTTCCTGGTAATCAGCATGATTGTTTTAATCCAAGTATTTAACAGTATCTCCTGTTCTTCAAGGGAAAGAATTCTTTACAGAATCATAGCATTGCTTTCCTTGGAAAAGACCTCTGAGATCACCCAGCCCAACCATTCTCTAGCTCTGCCAAGGCTGGGGCTAAACCATGGCCCTCAGCACCACTGCTCTGCCTCTTGGAAACACCTCCAGAGATGGGGATTCAACAACCTACTTGCACACCAGGCTGTGAGAACCCTTTCAGTCAAAAATGGGGTGGAATGGAATGGAATGGTCAAGAATGGGATGGAATGGAATGGGCTGCCCAGGGAGGTGGTGGAGTCACTGTGCCTGGAGGTGTTCTGGCAAAGCCTGAATGGGGCACTTAGTGCCATGGTCTGGTTGATTGGCCAGGGCTGGGTGCTAGGTTGGGCTGAATGAGCTTGGAGCTCTCTTCCAGCCTGTTTGATTCTATGACTCTATGATTCTATGTATGTCTTAAATTACTGTGTTTTTTACATTAGTATTCCAGGCCAGGAAGTGGAAATGAGGAAGTTTGGAATTGCAGGAGCAGCCTGGCCTCTGTTAGGTCTTCAGTCCACTCTAACATTTGTTAAAGTCAAAGTGTTCTGGCTAGAATCCATCCCTCCTCCTCCTTTGGGTCCTGCTCAGCACAGTTCCTGCCCCTTCTTTTCCCTCAGATATTGTAGCTTTGATGGCAGAGCCTCAGCAGGCTGTGTAGGCTGCATGGAGGGAGCTAGAGGGAAAGGCAGAGAGGAGAAAGCGAGGAGGCATGAAAGGGCAAGGACAGACATTGCAGTGACAGGGGAAACGAGGCCCTGTGGAATACAATGAGGAGGGAGCTTGGTTGGGTTTTTCTTTCATTTCTTGTTGCTTTAGGCCAAGGAGTGTTTGAATTCACTTTTATTTCCAGTTGCTGTTTTGCCTTCTGGACAGAAGATAATAGAGCAGTTCAATTTGCCACATAGCGCTCCAATTCTTTCCTAGTGAATATTTGAAATATTACACCCTGGACTTGCAAGGAGTATGAGAAATGGCATCGGGGTTGTGCTGTTCCCTGCTAAAGGTGTTCGCAGGCAGAATCAGTCCAGCTCAATTAAGTGCTCTTTGAAAAGGAAATAAAAGACATTCCAGAAACTCTGGGGGTCGTGCCCTCATCTCCAACATCATGAGTTGTTCCACCATCTTTGTGGCCACAGCAGAAAACCTCTTGTGCTCTTTTCCGCTCCTCTGGTGGGGTGCTGCATGGGCTAATCAAAACCACTGACATCTCCCCTGATCACTTGCAGGCACACCATGGCACTGCACCTATTTAATGAGGGGAAGAGGAGGGAAGCTCACTAACGTTTCCTCAGTTGCCATGGTAACCACTGCATCTTAGAACAGGATACTTGACCCCCAGCCTTTGATATGCCAAGTGGCTTTCTGTCAGCCCTCAGTGTCCTCCTTGCCTGGGGAAAATGCGGTCAGGCAACAAGAACTTGAAGGCTGCAAGGTGAAGTCAGGTCACTTCTGTCTGGACTTCATCTGCATGAATGACAGCCTGCTGTGCTTGAACTCCTTGGAATGGAAGAGGAACCCAGGTGGAAGTGAGGGTCCCAGATCAGTGTGCTGAAATTATAGAAGCATCAGGTTGCTTTGACTGGAAAAGCCCTTTAAGATCATCCAGTCCAAACATTGTCTGCCTCTGCCAAGACTGGGGCTGAACCATGGCCCTCAGCACCACAGCTCTGCCTCTCTGAAATGCCTCCAAGCATGGGGATTCAACCACTTCCCTGGGCAGCCTGTGGCAGCCTCTGAGAACCCTTTCACTCAAGAAGCTTCTTCTAATGTCCAACCTAAGGCTCCCCTGGTGGGACTCTGCAGCACCAGAAGCTTTCTCTGGTAATCAAAGGCGCTTTCTGAGTTTGTGGTGAGTGAGCTTTGCATCATGGTAACCAGCTGAGCTTTGATCTGACCTCAGCAGCAGCAAGAGGCCCTGTTTGCCAGGAGAGCAGAACTGACAGTGTGCTGCCTGTGCACCTCAGCCTGCACAGCTGACAGTGGTCTGGGGCAGACACTGACCTGTCTGTGAGAGGCAGTTTCCATGAGGTGCCTGCTATGGCGGGTAAGACAAGGAAGCAGATGCTACAAGAGCAGATGGAAACCTGAAAGGAGGTTGTTAAGAGGTGGGGTTGGTCTCTTCTCCCTAGCATCAGGTGATAGCATGAGGGGAAATGGCCTGAAATTGTGCCAGGGGAGGCTTAGGTTGGATATGTTAGAAAAAATGTCTTTGCTGCAGGAGTGATCAGGGAGGTGGTGGAGTCCTCATCCCTGGAGACGTTGAAGAAACCTGTGGCCATGGTGCTTGGCGACATGGTTTGATGCCATGGTGGGGTTGGGTTGATGGTTGGACTTAATAACCTTAGAGATCTCTTCCAACCCAAACAATTCCATGATTCTCTGATTGAATTTAATTTCTCTCCCATGTTATTCTAGTTCAGAATCCATTCCGTGTAGCAGAGCAATTCATACCGAAAGTTAAAGCCCACAAACTTACCAGGACCATGAGAGCTCCCCAGTGGACAAAGGTGCTGGCACCTGTGTAGAACAACCCTCCTAGCATCTGGCACCTGTGGAGAGGGAGGTGGTAGCCAGGTGGGGTTGGTCTGTTCTCCCAGGCACTCAGCAACAGGACAAGAGGACACAGTCTCAAGCTGTGCCAGGGCAGGTCTAGGCTGGATGTTAGGAGGAAGTTGTTGTCAGAGAGAGTGATTGGCATTGGAATGGGCTGCCCAGGGAGGTGCTGGAGTGGCCGTGCCTGGAGGTGTTGAAGCCAAGCCTGGCTGGGGCACTTAGTGCCATGGTCTGGTTGATTGGCCAGGGCTGGGTGCTAGGTTGGGCTGGCTGAGCTTGGAGGCTCTTCCAACCTGCTTGATTCTATGATTCTATGAACAAACTCCCCCAGCACCTTCCCTGTGTCCCCTTCCCCCGCAAAAAAAGGCAACTGGAACGGCTGGGGGAGGGAGGAGAATCAGGAGGCGAAGTCTTGTTCATTTTCTCCTTGTTACGTGCAGGTCGATAATGAAAGGGGAGAGTAAATTAATTACATGAATATTAAAAGGTTACTCTTCTATTCTAACATTTGGTCACAAGTTGTCTAATGAAGAGGAATGCAGGCTGGAGAGCTGCCATGCCTTGGCTGCTCGCTGCAGAGGGCCACAGGCTGAAGCAGTGATTGTGCGTGACAGCTCCTGGGAACAATGAGCCTGCGCACAGCTCATCCAGATGGAGCATGCTCTGCTAAATTACACCCACAACAGGGTGGCCCACGGGCAAACAAAATAGTTAAACAATACATAATAAAGTTTTTATTTGGTATTTCCTGTGAGCCTCTGCCAGTTGCCAGGGAGTGTACTGTATTTTTTTTCCCCCTTTTAATTGTTGACCACAACTGGCAAAGGCCCAAACTATAGCAGGGACAGATAAGGGGCTGGGGGGGAGGGATGTGGGGGGTGTGGAAATGGCATCTGGACACTAAAGCCTCAAGTGTACTAGGGGGAAAAAAAAGGGCACAAAAATTACAGCATATATCTGGAATTTTCCAACTAACGATGTGCGGATGTGGTAGCGCTGGGGAAAAAGAGCCAAACTGAGCCTGCTTTGTTCACTAAGAGAGGCCCCCCTGTAACATTCCTTTTAGCTGTGCATATTTTGGCTTCACTTGTGCAGTTTTAACTATATGCTGTGTAGGGAGCAGCTCGCTTGTTGTTGCTGTCTGAATCTAAAGGGTTTGTTACCAGAAAGCAAGCCAAGCGTTGCTGCTGCTGCTGCTGCTGCTGCTGCTGCTGCTGGTGGTGTTTTGGGCAGACCTTTAAACAGAGGCTGTGGTTTAAATGTTAAATTATAGGTGGAGCATTTTCAGAAGGAAAAAGGGAGAAAATTTTGTTGAGGGGAACCCATCACAGCAACAGCTACAGAGAGGAGACCCTCAGCAGCAGTGAATGCTGCCTTTTTTAACTCATCAATGAAATCAGTCCTTACAGTTATCTGCTTTAGGGAACAGCTCACAAATGCAGCAGCAGCACTTGGAGAAGGCAGGAGCTGGGTACTGCTTTTCTATTTCCTTTGTCTTTCTAAACAGTTAAGTTATTGGCAGCCTTTTAAGGAAAGCTTATGCTCCTGATGCACTACACACAATGCAGTGAGTGCTTTTGCTACTACTAACACACAGTAACAAAGAGAAGAAACAAGAGCAGGTTGCTCTTACTTTCATCTACAGGTAAAATAGCATGGCAGGTCTGAGTCATAAAATCATGGGATCGTGGAATCATAGTGCCATGGGGACATGGAATTTTGGACTCAGAGTCATGGAATCATAGAATCACAGAGTCATGGAGTAGTGGAATTATGGAATCATAGAATCATGGAGTCATAGAATCATGGAGTCAAAATCATAGAATTATAACACTGGAGAATCATAGACTCACAGAGTCATGGAATCATAGAAACATGGAGTCATAGAGTCAGAGAATCCTGAAATCCTAGAATCCTGGACTCACAGAATCCAGAAGTGCAATAATTATGCACCAGTGTAAATCCCTACTGAGTGTGTGCGGGGTTTCAGATTTATGACCTGGCCATATTTGGAGCCAGGTTTTACAAGGACAGCAAAAGGCACCTCCTTGACATGGAGGCCAAATTCCAGAGCTCTTGTTCCAAAGCATGAGGGCAGCAGAGCTTCTCAAAGAGGTGGTCACCAGAATTTAAGATGGACAAACCATGTATTTTTCCCTAGCTTCATTCATGGGAATGGCTTCAGCTGAGGTTTTCCAATAAAGCCAAGTGGGTTCCAAAGAGATTCAGCATGGGAAATGTTCCTGTGGTCAGGAAAACCTTGATGAAGTTAAAAACTGATCAGAAGAGAGGCTTGTGTAGAGAACTTCAGTCAGAAGCTATGCTAGAAGCTTGTGCTGTCTACCTGTTCCTTCTGATGCTCCTCCTGCCGAAAGGCATCTGCAGAGTTCTGAGTCTCAGGAGGCTCTTTGTGCTTCACTCAGTAAAGGCCAAGGTGTGAAGTGACTCAATTTTCACTGCTACCTGTGCTGTTTGCTGTGCATGGATCCCTTCTTTGTAGCCTTGGAACCAGCCATTGTGTATCCTACCCCAGGCAGAAACTGAGTCTTACTTTAAAGACTCTCTGTGTGTTTCAGTCTCTAAGAGGCATTTCTTACTGTAGTCCCCATTGGGGATGTCAGATGGGAGCAAGCCTGAGAACACTACACGGGGAAAAGGGTCTGTAGCAGAGGTGAGCATGGCAACCTTCTGCTCACTGACAGGCAGGAGACTCCTCCTGGAGGGTGCTGGAACACTGCAATAGGTTGCCCAGGGGGATAGTTGAGGCCCCCTCCCTGGAGATATTAAAGGTGAGACTGGACAAGGCTCTGAGCAGCCTGATCTAGCAGAGAATGCCCCTGCTGACAGACCTCTGGAGGTCCATTTCAACCCATTCTGTGATGCCTTAGGTCCCATTGAAGGCAGGAAAATTCAAAAGCAAGTCTGCTTATGACTGTAAGCATCCTGACACCCACATCCCTTTCCAAAGTACAGCTGGGTCTTTTTCTCTCAGCAAAATGCAAAGGCCTCTATTTCCAATGTAGTGAACTGCTGCCATTCATCATATCATAGGAGAAACGCCCCTGGAGGGCAGATGAACTGGAAAAGGCTTCATTTCCCATGAGCACACTGGTTCCTTCTCCAGTCAAGGTCAAGAGAAGGCTTTGAGGCTCTGGAAAAGAAGCTGATTTATAGATCACTTATAACAGCAGCCCTAAGTTGTTTGCTTTGTGCTTGCCTGAGATGCAGTTGATAAAAATGGCATTTCTTCCTCACCTGGGAGCCACAACACTTGGCATTCTTCTCCACAGCATTTGCACTGTCACTCACCCCAGGTCCTCTAGCCAGGAGATAGAGGGTTGTTAAGAGAGATCATCAGCAACACTTTACTTTTCAGGCTGAAGATGACATCCTGGAATTGGCTTAGGAAACGCTGTGGGTGTCTACATCATTGATTTCAAGGCATGTTGCCAGCCTGACACCTCAGTTCCTCAGAGGCCTCTTTTACTGTTGCTGATAACACCTTTACTGCAGCTGAAATGATCTCTCAATTCAGCAGAGATGTTGAGGTGCTGGAAGGTGTCCAGAGAAGGGCAGCAAGACTGGGGAGGGGCCTGGAGCACAGCCCTGTGAGGAGAGGCTGAGGGAGCTGGGGGGGTGCAGCCTGTAAAGGAGGAGGTTCAGGGCAGAGCTCATTGCTGCCTGCAGCTGCCTGCAGGGAGGCTGTAGCCAGGTGGGGTTGGGCTCTGCTGCCAGGCACCCAGCAACAGAACAAGGGGACACAGCCTCAAGCTGTGCCAGGGCAGGTTCAGGCTGGATGTGAGGAGGAAGTTGTTGGCAGAGAGAGTGATTGGCATTGGAATGGGCTGCCCAGGGAGGTGGTGGAGTTGCTGTGCCTGGAGGTGTTGAAGCCAAGCCTGGCTGGGGCACTTAGTGCCATGGTCTGGTTGATTGGCCAGGGCTGGGTGCTAGGTTGGGCTGGCTGAGCTTGGAGCTCTCTTCTAACCTGCTTGATTCTATGATTCTCTACAGCTCCCTCAGAGGACGTTGTGAGGTGGAGGTTGGTCTCTTCTCCCTGGTATCAAGTGGTACAACAAGAGGAGTAGCCTGAGATTGTGCCAGGGGAGGGTTAGGTTGCAGATTAGGAAAAAATTCCTTCCTCCAAGGGTGGTCAGGGATTGGCACAGGCTGCCCAGGGAGGTGGTGGAGTCCCTATCCCTGGAGGTGTTGAAGAAACCTGTGGCCATGGCACCTGGGGACATGGTTTGATGCCATGGTGGTGCTGGGTGATGGTTGGACTCAATGCCAAACGATTCCATGACTCTATGCAAACCTGTTCTCTTTTTTTCATGGTGCTGCTGACTTGTGGTCTTCTGCTGCTGCCTGATGCTAACAAGGTTATTTTAGACTTGCTCCTACTTCATTGGACACAAATTTCCTTTTCTGATTTCCCTGCAGTAGCCCAAAGCAAAGCCAAGTGAAGTTTCTCTGGTGTTTAAAGATGCTTTGTAAATAAAAGAGAGTAAAGCTTAAGAAGGGTCATTTAGACCTGTGGTGTCCATAGCCTGAACACAGCTCCAGCAGTTCTGGGCTATGAAAATCCCGACTCAGCAGCTGCAGAGTCCACACTCCCTGAGCCGCTGCTGCAGGCAGGTTCCTGGGGCTGGATTTGGCTCGCAGGGAAGTGTTTCCTCCCCGGGCCCCTGTGCAGGCAGCCTGCGAGGGGTTAACCGGCAGCAGCTTTGGAAACCCTGGCAGAAGGTCACCGGCGGCAACAGCAAAGACTCCTCCAGCCTGCGTGGAGAGCCTTTCCCCTGGCATTTCCCACCCAGGGCACTGTAAACATTGGCTGCGAGCCACGGAGCCCTACAGCCCTTTTGCTTTGGCATACACATCTACACAGCTAACGCGAGCGCAGCGCGGAGCTGGCCCTGCGCGGCCGCGGACCGCAGCCTCTGTCCGAGCTGGGGGCTGAGGGCCAGGAGCGGTGCTCACCCTGCGGCGGAGCTGGAGATGTGCTTGCTCCCTGCGGCTGCACGGGGCACGGCGCTGCTGCTCTCGGCCAGCTTCCTCAGCTGGCAGGAATGTGCAGAATGCTCTCACTTAATCAGAGTCCAGAAGAGCTTCTTTTATCTGCCATTTGTTAGGAACTAGCAGTATCTCCTTATCTGCTTGTCCTTTAGCCTGCTGCCTGCCCTCAGACATGGCAACTTGTAACATGAAAGCAGCCCTTACCTTGGGCATTCCTGTTTGTGTTGGCTTCAGCTGTTATCTCTTTAGCTTAAATAAGATGTTCTGTGATATCATAGAATCCTAGAACCAAGCAGGGTTAGAAGAGAGCTCCAAGCTCAGCCAGCCCAACCTAGCACCCAGCCCTGGCCAATCAACCAGACCATGGCACTAAGTGCCCCAGCCAGGCTTGGCTTCAGCACCTCCAGCCACAGCCACTCTGCCACCTCCCTGGGCAGCCCATTCCAATGCCAATCACTCTCTCTGACAGCAACTTCCTCCTAACATCCAGCCTAGACCTGCCCTGGCACAGCTTGAGGCTGTGTCCCCTTCTTCTGTTGCTGGCTGCCTGGCAGCAGAGCCCAACCCCACCTGGCTACAGCCTCCCTGCAGGCAGCTGCAGACAGCAATGAGCTCTGCCCTGAACCTCCTCTGCTGCAGGCTGCACCCCACCAGCTCCCTCAGCCTCTCCTCACAGGGCTGTGCTCCAGGCCCCTCCCCAGCCTTGCTGCCCTTATCTCAACACCTTCCAGCACCTCAACATCTCTCTTGAATGGAGCAGCCCAGAACTGGACACAGCACTCCAGGGGTGGCCTGAGCAGTGCTGAGCACAGGGGCAGAAGCAGCTCCCTTGTCCTGCTGCCCACACTGCTCCTGAGCCAGCCCAGGATGCCATTGGCTCTGCTGCCCACCTGGGCACTGCTGCCTCCTTTTCAGCTCCTCTCTCCCAGCACTCCCAGGTCCCTCTCTGCCTGGCTGCTCTGAGCCACTCTGTCCCAGCCTGTGGTGCTGCTTGGGGTTGCTGTGGCTGAAGTGTAGAGCCCTGCAGTTAGCCAGTATTCTGTGCTGTCCCACGGTTCTATGATTCTAAGATGCTTTGGGTCAGTTGTGAGCGAGGAGAGTCGTCTGTTCTGCAGCACCACTGTCACAAAGCCACTGGATGGCTTGTTTAGTCTGGAGCCCCTCTGCAGCAGTCTTCAGTCACCTAAACTAATTCAGTTCTTTTTCACCCAGATCAGACAATGTTACCTGTAATTCATTTCCCTTGGAGTCTGGCTTCTTGAAATGAATCACATAAGCTTTAAAACCAGTCAGTAAAGCCTAGCAGGGGCTAGTACTGCACCAGCTGTACCCTCCCTGGAGGTGCTGCCCTATCCTGGGAGATGTTGAAGACCAGGTCGGATGAGGCCTCGAGCAACCTGGTCTAGTGGAAGGTGTCCCTGCCTAGGGCAGGGAGTTGGACTTAGATGGTGTTGAAGGTCCCTTCCAACCCAAACCATTCTAGGATTCTGTGATTCTGGTTTTTCTAGTAAATCTTCAGACACTTAACAGCAGTGTAGCAAATGCTGCAGTGTGTGCTAGTGAAGGAATTGCTCTTTTGGGATCTTTAAACAGTGTGGGCTTTGCTTTGTGCTGTGCTTCCTGAGCTTAGGCAAGTGAGTAGTCTATCAAGTAGCAGTGGCGGAGGTGTTGCTTCTTTGTCCACAGCATAGCAGCAGAGTGCCATCTTGTAGAGCTGTTAGAGCCAGGCAGATGGAGCAGAAGCTGCCTGCACCCCAGGCGAGCCCAGCCTGGTGAATAATTGCTGCCTGCTTTTATTTTTACCCGGTGATGGTCTAATGTAAAACGCATACACATTCCAGAGAGCAGGATCCAGAGACTCACCCCTTCCAGCTGATTGTCCTTAAGCACTTTCAGACACAGGCTTGCCCCATGACTCACATACTCCTGGCAGAACAGGCACTTAGCTTCAGCAAAGACAAGGAAAGAGCTGTCACCAAAAAACCCCTAGCCTGGTGGTCAGTGTGTTTGCTTGGATGGAGGAGGTGCTGTGAATTCCCCTGCAGGGTGAGTTTCCACTTGGAGGTTAAGATCACAATGACTGCACAAGATACTAATGTGGGTGCAGAGACACTCTGCTTCCACCACCACTCAGTTACAGGCTTCCCCAGGTGGGACTCCATCTGGGCTCCTGTTAGGAGCATCCATGTGTCTCAGGTGCCTCAACAAGCTTCACAGGCAGCAGAGCCTCAGCTGAAATGCAGCTGCTTGTTTCTCTGGCACAGGCCTTTCTAATGCATGTCACCATCTACAGTTAGGACAGACCCTTCCTGCTGACTGCCCTTCACGTCTTTATAAACATGAATCGAGTCAGCCCTTTCCTCCAAGCTGCAGAGAAGCTGCCTTCTTTGCAGCCCTGGGTTCCCTTTGGGGTTTGCTGTAACACAGGAGGTTAAACTGTAAGCTCTTGCCTCATGGGAGCACACTGACAGATGTTGCTCCAGCAGCCCTTTGATTTACTCTACCAGGACATCAGTGAAATTAGTAGTTTGCCTCCAGACCCCTACTCAAGCCTGGGTGGAGTCTGTTTCACCAGGAGCACAAGTGCCTTCTTCCAACAGGGGCATCACAGTCCCAGTCCGTTTTGGGGAAGGAGAGCTGTTGCACCATAAGCCAGGTTGGATGGGGCCTGGAGCAAGCTGGGTGGGTGTCCCTGCCCATGGCAAGGGGATTGGAATTAGATCACCCTTCAGATCCCTTCTGACCCAAACCATTATATGATGAAGTGATTCTATGAGTCCATGATTCTGTGATTCCATGGTTCTGTGATTCCATGATTAGGTGATTCTGTGATTCTTTGATTCCATGATTCTATGATTCCCTAAGTCCATGGATCTCTGATTCTGTGATTCCATGATTCTGTGGCTCTGCCAGGTGCTGTGAGAGCCTCCACCATCCCATGCCATACTGCTAGGGAAAGGTTACAGTTCACAGTGTTGCAGGGACATAAAAGTGAGGAGAGCTCAGACTTACAAATACTTTTAACAGCTGTAGCTAAAATGTAGTAGAGAGAAAAATTCCCTCCTGAGTATCAGCTTTGTAACTTGTCTGCATAAGTGTCTTAATTTCAGATGTGCCAGAGGCTACTCTTACCCACCTCAGACTTTCAGCTTAGAATGCACCTGGAGAAATGTTTGCAGATGAGTTGAGTTCATTTTACCTGCAGTGCACATTCTGGGTAAGGATCAGGCATGCTCTTAGGCAGCAGCTAACCTGCTCCTGTGCACATCTCTCCTCCATCCATCAAGGTACCACCTCATGCCCTGCATCCTCATGTGCACCTACCCTCATGTGCCCTGCATCCTCACCTCCCTGCCCAGCTGTGGGCATTAACTCAAAGCCCAGCATGAGTTCTTAAGTTTCATTCTCAGCTGAGTGAGAAGAGCATCCTGTAGAAGCTGTTTGCACCATGTTTCCCCTTTGTCGAGTCCCAGGCTGAAGAGCTTTGTTTTATTCATAGCAGCCTCTACCAGTCAGGATCCCAAGAGAATTCTGTGTTCAGCTCTCACTCAGTGCTTACATTGGCCTCAGAGTGGTAGAGATGATTTCTTTTGGAGGGTGATTCATTTGTTCAGGTCAGTTTTGGTATCTGTGTTCCACTAAAAGCTTCTTCCCCATTGAGAAGCAGCTGTAGAGTCCACGGTACAGGCTTCCCTCTGGAGGACTGGCAGGATTCAATCCTTTCTCTGAGGCACTCTTGGCTTCGTGCATCATCCCCTTTTGGTAGAGTTGGTTTGAAACAGAAGTGGGACCAAGTTCCACAGCAGAGAGGTCTGTGGTGGCCTTCATGGTTTAGCTTTATTTAGGTTTGTTCTGTTCAGAGCTGAAGCCTAGTACAGCACCCCAGGAAGTGGGGAGACTTCTTTCTGTTAACCAGACTTTGGGTTTCTAGTAGCAATGGAAAGCTGCTCTGCATTAGCAAGCTCAGATTCTCTAGGCTGATGAGTTCAGGAGGAGACCAGGACACCTTCTGGGCACCTCAGCATAGACTCAGCCGTGGCTCGGTCCTTGCACAATTTAGAGCTCCATATTCAACTTGCACAAGGGGAGGTTTACGTTGGCTATTAGAAGAAACTTCACTGTGAGAGGGTTCTCAAACATGGAAACAAGCTGCCCAGGCTGGTGGTTGAATCCTCATCCCTGGAAGTGTTTCAGAGAGGCAGAGCTGTGGTTTAGCCCCAGCCTTGGGAGAGTTAGAGAATGGTTGGACTGGATGAGCTTAAAGGTCTTTCCCCACCAAAACGATGTGGTGATTGCATATTCTCTTCTCCCAGGGCCTGGCCATGAGTAGTGTGAGAGATCAAAAGAGCTGGATGCTACCAGTGGAAGTGTGCAGGGTGCTAGATGTGCTGGTTTTGGGGCTGCTTGAAGATGTGGAGTAGAGCAAAGCAGCTGGAACAAGTGCCAAGTTCTGGTGCTAGGAACTGTAAGTGTTCCCTCAGCTGGCTGGTGCCAGCAGGTGGCTGAGCGAGCAGAGAGCTGCTAGATCCCAGATCCTGCATTCCAAGGCAGTGCCACAGGCTGCCACCTTTTCATGCTCTGTTGGTTTTGCCCCTGTAGAAGGGATTCTCTTTGTCCTTACAGTGGATGTTTGACTCAGCGTAGGACACCAGTGGTGTTCATTTCTTTCTGCCTCTCTGGGTTTTTCATCCCTGAGAGAGATTGGTTACTGAGTGTGGATCATGGCTGCAGAATGTCTTCTGTTAAAACCTGTCCCTTCCACGTGCTGTTGTCCAGCATCTCCAGAGGTAAACACATCTCAGTATCAGCACAGGCTTCCTGGCCACTTCTGTAAAGAACTGAGCTGCCCCCCAGAAAATTCCACTCCACACAGCTTAGGATATGGTGGGTTTGAACCAGCAGGTCAGGGAGGTTCTCCTTCCCCTCTACTCTGCCCTGGGGAGACCACCCTTGCAATACTGTGTCCAGTTGTGGCCTCCTCAGTTCAAGAGAGACAGGGACCTGCTGGAGAGAGTCCAGTGAAGAGCTACAAAGATGATGGAGGGACTGGAACATCTCTGCTGTGAAGAGAGACTGATAGTCCTGGGGCTGTTTAGGCTGGACAGGAGAAGGCTGAGAGAGGACCTGGCCAATGTCTGTAAATATGAGGGGTGGGTGTCAGGATGAAGGTGCCAGGCTCTGTGCAGCCATGCCCACTGACAGGGCAAGGAACAGCAGGTACAAGACAGAACCCAGGAGGTTTCACTTCAACATGAGGAGATGCTTCTGTATGGTGTGGGTTCAGAGCCCTGGAGCAGGCTGCCTGGAGATGTTGTGGAGTCTCCTCTGGAGGCTTTTGAGACCCATCTGGATCCAATCCTGTGTGACCTGCCCTGGGCAATCCTGCTTTGGCATGGGGATTGGACTGGGTGGTCTCTGGAGGTCCCTCCCATCCTCTACCATTCTGTGGCTGTGACTGTTTGGCTTCCCTGGGCCCTGGATCAGGTAAAGCAGTGCTGCTGGTGCTATTTCCACCCCTAGCTTTCACACCAAAGTTAAGCTACTTTTCAAGTGAAGTTTCAGGTAGTCTCTCAGAAGTGTTCTCTGTGTGATGTCAGGAGAGGATTCTGTGAAATCAGCTGCTTGAACACATTTCCTTGTATTAGTTCTGAGGCAAGTTCTGAATCACCAGTGGTGGTTACAAACATTCCCTCACCTGCAGAGCTTCCCTCTCCGGGAGCTGTTGCACGCAGCCGCTTGGTGCACAGAGACTTTTGAGGTGGAAACCACCGAATGCAGGTAAAAGATCTCCATGCCCACACCTGATGTGTGAGCATCAGACACACACACACAGAGGGAGATGCATTCCTGCTAACCACGGATGTACCTAGAAATACTCTGCAGCAGCAGCATCGGGCTGGCCTCTGTGGTTCTTCCTAGAAGTCACCAAGGCAAACTGCTGCTGAGCTCTGTGTGCACGACAGCAGTGAATGGCCTCTTTCTTTGGCAAGGTCTCTTCCCAGCAAGCTACACCTTGCATTTCCCCACAGCCCAAATGCTTCAGCATGTGCAAGAGGACATCTGAGTGGAAAGTAACAAGTTGCTGCTGGGTGGTTTGTGTGAGCACAAACCACCTATAAACAGGACTTTTTTTTCTTTGCTTGATGGTTTAACTCATGCATGAGGAGCAGCAACCCTTCCACTTGTCACAAGGCAGCTAATCGAGCTCCTGCCTAAAACCAGAGACCAATGGGAGTGAAAAGATCCATTTGCTGTCACAGCACTTGGAGGGGGGTCGGTTTCATGGAGGTCAAGAAACAAAGTGCTTTCTAACAGCCACCAGGGGTAGCTGGGGACATTCTGACTTTAAAAGGGAAACTATGTTCATGTTTCTGTGATCAGAGAAAATATCATCCTCTGGCTCTAAGAGAGAATCTCTCTCTCCAGCCATACCTCTCTGTGCAATGGAAACAGTTAGGTGGTGGATGAAGAACCACCAGTCCTAGAGACGTGGTGCTTGGAGACATGGCTCAGTGATGAGCCTGGCAGAGTAGGGTTAATGGCTTGGACTTGATGATCTTAAGGGAGCCTTTCAGTATCTTAAGGGAGCCTACAAGAAACCTGAGGAGGGACTTTTTAGGCTGTCAGGCAGTGATAGGACTGGAGAAAATGGAGCAAAGCTGGAAATGGGGAGATTCAGATTGGATGTTAGGAAGAAGTTGTTCAGCATGAGGGTGGTGAGAGCCTGGAAGGGGTTGCCCAGGGAGATGGTGGAAGCCTCATCCCTGGAGGTGTTTAAGGCTAGGCTGGATGAGGCTCTGCACAGCCTGCTTTAGTGTGAGGTGTCCCTGCCCATGGCAGGGGAGCTGGAACTGGCTGATCCTTCCAACCCTGGTCCCTTCCAACCCTGACTGATTCTATGATCTTGAGAATGAATGAATTTAAGAGCTGTTAGGGAGCACTTGTTTGAAAAAAATTAATTTCCAGATTTTTTTTTTGTGATGTGGAAATGTTTTAAGCCATGAAATGAGGCAGTGGTTGATGGCAAATAGAATTAACAAGAATAGCACCCAAAAGGATGCTGCAGAAACCACAATGCCAGAAGCAAAAGGTTTGGAAGCAGAATTCTAGTTGCAGTCAAGGACACTTGGGATGAATTTAAGGACCCTGCTAATTGCTTTTCTGGAACGATTTCTATGAAAGCAGAGAGCGTTTTAGAAGGGTTTGTAGCTTTCTTCAGCATCCCTGGAGGTGTTTCCAAGAGGCAGAGCTGTGGTGCTGAGGGCCATGGTTTAACTCCAGCCTTGGTAGGGTCAGAGAATGGTTGGACTGGATGAGCTTAAAGGGCTTTTCCAACCAAAACAGTTTGATTCTGATTGGAGTAGAAATATCCTCATTCAGCTGTAGATGTGCAAAAGGAAGGTGCCTACATGTGGGGCAGTCATAGAATCATAGCATGCTAGGAGTTGGAAGGGGTCTCCAGAGAGCACCGAGTCCAAGCTCTCAGCGAAGCAGGACCACTTAGGCAAGTAGCAGTCAGCAGCTGGCACATGTGTTTGTCTGACCTGTGCAGTGCACTTAGGACAAAATCGGATCAGCTGGTGGGTGAGATGAGGAGTGGGCCATGCCTCCTCCACCCCACCTCCCTCCTGAGAGTCCCCTTTGACCCAGCAGAGAGAGGGCAGCAGAGCAAACCACCTGCTCTTAGGAGCGAAAGGGAGACCACAGCCTTACTCGCTGGGGAGTGGATTCAGGAGTGCCAGGAGACATCCGTGGGGACTGGAGCTCGATTGTCTGTACTGTTAAACTGTTAGAGGAGCTCCTGGCATGGCTCTGAGTTACGCCAAGCAGCTTCCCCCAGGCCGCTCCCGGGCACAGTGCGGCAGGGACCGAAACCGTTCCCAGTGGCAGCCTGCATCCCATCACCTTCTCTGGGAGGCTGAGAATGTAGTAGTATGGCCATAGGGCACTCTGTGCCTGCTGCTCTGGGTGCCAAAGGAACATTTCCTGTCCCATTTAATTTCCCAGCACAGACATAGCTGCTGTGTTCCAGTCTGATCCCTGCTTTGTTCCTGTAGCCGTGCAACTGGGCACTGCTCTGTGCTCAGAGGCTGCGGCAAACCAAAATGTGGCCTTTTGTGTCTGCATGACTCAACCCCATCCCTAAACCTTTGTTTGGCTTTGTCCTTTTTGAACTGTTCTGCTGTTCAGGCAGCAGCTATATTTGGAAAGGGCTGTGTATGGTGCATTTAAATTCAGCAGTTATCCAGAAGTGAAAATCTGCTCTGTGAAGTGTATGGAAATGAACCGAGGCTGACAGAAGCCCTGGGTCTGTGCTGCTCAGCAGATTCTTGCCACCAGCCTGATTTTTCCTCAGAGAAAAGGTGCCATGGAGTGCAGCATTGGAACTCCTGGGCCAGATGGTCCCAGATAGCAACATCTGTCAGGTACAATAAGGCAGAAAGCTCCATTTCAAAACGAGGCTGCCTTTCTTTTTCGGACTCTAAATGCAGCTCTGCCCTGGCTTCTCACTGAGCACATTTCCTTCTACAGGGGCTCAGACACAGCCTGGGTAGACTTCTGCAGATGTTCTTTTCTTTTCTCGTGCCTCCCAGATCCACCTTTCATTTCTTTTCAGCCCTGAAGTGCTGCCTGAATCTATTGACATTTAAATTGTTAGGAGCAGCGATCTGCAGCCACTGATAAGGTCCTTATCTGCTCTCGTCCCATCCCAGCTGGGTAATGGAGATGTAAGATGTGCAGGGGAGAAGGAGCAGAGCTGCTCCCATAGGTCCAGGCTCCTTCCAGTGTATTCTCAGTCTTTGTGGTTTAATCCACGAGGCACAAATGGCTCAGAGTATCCACGGGACAGGCCAAGAGGGGAAAAAGGAGCTCGTCTGGCCTGGGAGCATTTGGAGGCAGTTGGAAGGAGAGGATGTGAAACCTGGGGCAGTTCGGTGGTGCAAGGGAGCAGGCAGGGAACACGAGGGCAGGCAGGGCACGCAGGATGTGCCCAGGCAGCAGGCTCTGGCTGTCTGCACATGAGAGGCAGGAGTCAGGCATCTTGGGTGGCAGAAAGGCAGGAGAGGGGAGAGGAGCTAGGAGGTAAGGACACAGCCGGGTGACCCTGGCTGGTGTAAGAGAGGGGCTAAAGAGACAGGCAGAGCGAGGATGGGTGTCAGGAAGGATGTCCAGGATGGGTGTTAGGAAGAAGTTCTTCACAGCAAGAGAGGTGGTGGAGTCCCCATCCCTGGAGGTGTTTAAGAGGAAGCTGGATGAGGCACTCAGTGCCATGGGTTAGTTCCTCAGAAGGGTTAGGTGATAGGTTGGACTCGATGATCCCAGAGGTCTTTTCCAACCTGGTTAATTCTGTGACTGTGGGGAGGAGCAAGGAGGAAGCCCAGGAGGGACATCTATCAGATGAGGGGACTAAAGTGAGGCACAGTCACTAAAAGACGTTCAGGAGGCCTGTGCAGAGCCTGGCTGCCTGCTGCTGGGGCTTACCTAAGCAGGGCTCTGTCTCGCTCTAAGTCAGGAGCCTGCTGGGGAGGAAGTGATGATCTGGTCCTTGAGCCTCACCATATCCTGTCTTCAGAGCCATTTTCATTTCTCCTTATCTGCAGATGTGGATGGAATGCCCACAAATATTGTCTGGGTTTCTATGGTGAGAGCAGAGTGTGAAGCCCTGTGTCAGACCCGCTGCGGGGCTGCAGCACCCTGTGCGCTTCTGGAGAAGCCCTGCCCCAGCTCCGCGCAGGGCTCAGCTCCGCGCAGGGCTCAGCTCCGCGCAGGGCTCAGCTCTGGCATCGCCCTGGGCGCACTAAGCTCAGCAGGCTCAGATCCCTCTCGGCTTCACAGCCTGAAGCTCAGACTTGCCCCTTCCAAACCGGAATGGTTCTCTCGGTCGTTCGCTAATGACAGAGGAGTGCCAGAGCGCATCAAAGCAGCTCCGCACCGCTTCCTCCGCTCGGAGGCGTTTGCTGGAACCGAGCTGCTGCCCTTGGGAAATGCTTCTGCCTCGGGGTCTGGGTTTCCAAATGCCTCAGCAGTGAAACCTCCGCCGCAGGGCGCAGGAGCCTGGGGTGCTGTGCCAGTCAGGGGGCAGGTGGCAGCAGCAGCCAGCGTGCTGCAGGCTTCCACAGCCTCCTGGGCACGGCGCTGTGCCCCCCAGCCAGCCCCTGGGCACTGCCCTCCAGCTGTGCTCCTCGCCTGGGGCAGTGTTTCATCACCTTGGCTGTAAAGAATTTCCTCCCAGTGTCCAGCCTAACTCTCCCCTGCTCTGGTGTGAGACCATTGCCCCTTGTCCCGCTGCTGCAAGCCCTCACAAACCACCTCTCTGGCCTTCTTGTAGCCCCCTTCAGCTACAAGGCAGTGAGGATGGTGAAGCACTGGAACAGGCTGCCCAGAGCTGTGCTGGGGTCCCCATCCCTGGAGGCATTGGAGGTCAGACCTGCTGGAGCCCTGAGCAGCTGCTCTGTGTTAGAGGCGACCCTGCTGCCTGCAGCGGGGTTGGACAAGGTGACCTTTGGAGGTCTCCTTCCAACCCGATGCGTTCTGTGATCTGGGTGAGGGCATGGCTGGGATGGTGCCAAAGCAGGAGTGAGGTGAATGGAGCTGAGCAGGGCCCAGCTTCCATGCAGCAGTGCTGCTGCGGGCAGCTGTGTGCGAGCTGAGCCTGCCAGTGCCGGCCTGGCGCTGCCTTATTGAGCCGTTTCAAAGGCAAACGTTGGGAAGAGAGATCAAAGTGCTGAAGAGGACCTTCAGCAAACATGGGCACTTGTGCAAACAGCCCTGAGCCTCCCTCCAGTTCCAAAGGCTGTCAGAGCATGTAATGATTGTAATCAATGTTGTGTTTGCTTTTGTTTCAGCTGCCTCTGACCAGCACTTGCGGCTGATTGCTTCCATTGTTCTCTTTTTGGCTTGGAGGACAGTTACATTGTCAGCACCTAAACCCCCCAGCAACAAACCCCACTCTTCTTGCACCTTGCTTTGTACTGAGCCTGAGCTTTGCCACTCACTACCCTCTTTACCAGAACTTCACAAGTTATTCTCCTATTTATCTTTGTGTTCTGGGAGTGAAGAGACTGGAACAGGTCGCCCAGAGAAGTTGTGGACATCTCATAGATTCAGAGAATGGGTTGGAAAGGACCTTAAAGATCATCCAGTTCCAGCCCCCTGCCATGGGCAAGGATATCTCCTGCTAGACCTGCTTGCTCAAGGCCTCATCCAACCTGGCCTTGAACACCCCCTGGGAGGGGTAATCCACAAGCTCTCGGGGCAACCTGTTCCAGTCTCACCATCCTCACTGTAAAGTCTTCCTAATAGCCAGTCTAAATCTAGTCTAAACCATGCCTGGCAGTGTTTAAGACCAGGCTGGATGAGGCTTTGAGCAAGCTTTGGGAGGGTTTGAGTATGTAACCAACTGAGAAAAAAAGGCTGTCAGTGCTTCAGTTTCTTCAGAGAGAACTTTTCACAGCATGGTAGGGTTAGAAGGGGCCTCCAGGGATCGTCCAGTGCAACCCCACTGCTAGAGCAAGGTCAGCCAGAGCAGGTCACACAGGAGCACTTCCAGGTGGGGTTGGAATCTCTCCAGAGAAGGAGACTCCACAGCCCCTCTGGGCAGCCTGCTCCAGGGCTCTGCCACTCTCAAAGTGAAGGAGTTTTTTACTTAAGCTCACATGAACCTCCCAGGTCCCAGGCTGTGCCTGTTGCCCCATGTCCTGTCACAGGGCCCAGCCCTGTCTTCTTGAACCCCACCCTTCGGCTGCTGGTCAGCAGTGATCAGATCCCCTCTCTTGCTGCTCTTCTCCAGGCTAAACAGCCCCAGGGGTCTCAGCCTGCCCTCATCACAGACATGCTCCAGGCCACTCAGCATCTCTGTAACTCTGCTCACTTGCACCCTGGGATAGGACAAGCAGCAATGGGTGTAAGTTGCAGCACAGGAGGTTCCAGCTCAACACAAGGGGGAACTTCTTTCCTGTAAGGGTCCCAGAGCCCTGGCACAGGCTGCCCAGAGAGGTTGTGGAGTCTCTTTCTCTAGAGCCTTTCCAGGCCTGTCTGGATGTGTTCCTGTGTGCCCTGAGCTAGATGGTATGGCCCTGCTCTGGCAGGGGGCTGGACTCGATATGCTCTTTGGGTCCCTTCCAACCCCTGACATCCTGTGAACACCTGTGAAGGCAGCACAGTTAGGAGGCTGAGCCTGCTCCCTCTTACACTCCTGTTTCTTCTTGCAGGTTGTTACTTTGTGGTACAGAGCTCCTGAAGTCCTGCTCCAGTCCAGCTATGCAACACCAGTTGATCTGTGGAGTGTTGGCTGCATCTTCGCTGAGATGTTCCGTCGCAAGTAAGAAAGTTGCATTGCTTCTGTCTTTTCAGCTTGCAGTGGGCAGTGATGTCTGATTGCATGCACTGGGTCATGCTTGTGTTGGGGAGGATGTGTTGGAAGAGTGTGGCCAGAAGGTCAAGGGCGATTCTCACTCTCCTCTGCTCTGGTGAGGCCACACCTGGAGTACTGTGCCCAGTTCTGGGCTGCCCAGTTCAAGAGAGACAGGGAACTGCTGGGAAGAGTCCAATGGAGGGGCACAGATGCTGAGGGGACTGAAGCATCTCCTGAGGAGCAAAGGGTGAGAGCCCTGGGGCTGTTTACCCTGGAGAAGAGCAGCCTGAGAGGACATCTTCTCAATGCTGATCAACAGGTAAAGGATGGAGGCTGTGAGGATGGGGCTGGGCTCTTTTCAGTGGTTGCTGGTGATAGACAAGGAGCAGAGGCACAAACTGCAGCACAGGAGGTTTCACTTGAGCTTAAGGAGAAACTTCCTTGCTGTGAGGATGACAGAGCCCTGGAGCAGGCTTCCCAGAGAGGCTGTGGAGTCTCTTCTCTGGAGACTCTGAAGATCCACGTGGACACCTTCCTGTGCAAGCTGCTCTAGGTGACCCTGCTCCAGCAGTAGGGTTGGACTGGATGAGCTCCAAAGATCCCTTTCAACCCCTACCGCTCTCTGATTCTCTGATGCTGTGTTAGCAGCAGACAATGTAAGCACCCATTGAGAATCCATCATGGTTGCCACCTTGGTCTCTTTGTTTGATGGGAGCCTGGCTCAGCTCTTGGTGAAGCCCCTCTGAGTGTTGTTGTATTCCTGTTACTCTGAGTCCAAAGGCAGAGAGCTGCAGAGGCTGTTGGGCAGTTTGAGTAAGGATGGATTCTGTAAAGGATTCACCCTGAGGAAGGCAGGGCATGGTGGGCAGCAGCCTTCTTGCTCTGGAGCTCATGCACTGGAGCATCAGGTGGTGTTCATAGTCCCCCTTTGGCATGTTTGAGATCTCAGCAGTCCCTATGAAGCTGATTCCTAGAGATAGGAAAGAGAGGTAGGATTTGTTTTAGGAGTAAAGTCTTTAGCCTGAGTATTGAGCAACTGTAGCTCAAAAGAAACAGATACATGACTTTTGGGTGCTAACTCCATTGAGTTTGCCATCAGAACTGTCCTGCTACACAATATTCCAGCTGGATGCAGATGAATTGTGAGGGCAGAAGCAGCACTTCCCCAGGGAAGGCCACTGGTGTGGAGGTTACACCATACAGGAGAGGATCAATGCCCCAGGAACCTTAGCAGGATAAATCTGTCTCCACATGAAGCCAATCACACCCCTTTGGGTTGAGCTCACTGCAAGAAGTGCACATGGGCATCACCTGGGAGGGCTCCTTCTAGAAACTGTGGCACTGTGAAATCAAGAAGTGGCCATGCAGAAAAATGAAAGAAAATGGTAAAGTGGTTGGCCTCAAGCTCAGAGCTGTTTTGCTTTCCAAGGAGAAGCCATACTGCAGAGAAACAACTTCTGACCTGATACAGCATGAAGTCCAAAATGCTGACTGAAGTCTTGCAAAACAACTTTGGAATTCTACTACTTATTAACGTTAGCCTGTGGAAAAATCATTTTTCTTAGGCTTCTTGCCTGGTCAAATGGCCTGGAGAGAATTATTTCCTCCACCCTCTGTCATCTCTGACTCAGAAATGAGGTCAGAAAATGAGAGGGGGAAAAATGTGGATTTTAGGAGTATCAATTAAACCCTGCACTGCAGACTTCTGAAGATTTCCTCTTATCCCAAGCACTGCCAGTAGCAAAGGCAACAACTTCAGCATCTGCAGCGAGAGTGACACAGGACAAAACAGCTGAACCCAGACCTTTGCACCATGCTCAATCTTACATTCCCCCCTCATTTAATTTTCAGTATTCTGACAGATCAGAAATATTGCCACACAGCAACCCCCCAGGTGCATTTTCTTTGTCCTTTTATGATGTGTGACCCTCACTGGCTCTCCACATCCAGCATGGTTGGCTAAATTTGGGAGAGTTATACTTCTAGCTTTTACCTCTTTGCGGATGCAGATGTGCAGTGTCACAGAATCACAGTATGGGTTGGGCTAGAAGGGAGCTCCAGAGCTCATCCAGCCCAACCCCCTGCACTCAGCAGGGACATCCTCCACCACAGCAGCTTGCTCACAGCCTGCTCCAGCCTCACCTTCAATAGCCTGCTCCAGCCATGGGGCCTCAACCACCTCCCTGGGCAGCCTGTGGCAGTGCTCCAGCAGCCTCCTGCTGCACAACTTGTTCCTCACCTCCAGTCTCAATCTGCTCTGCTCTCATTCCAAACCATTGCCCTGGTCCTGTCCCTGCAGGCCTTTGCAAACAGTCCCTCTGCAGCCTGCTTGCAGCCCCTTCAGGTGCTGGCAGGCTGCTGTTAGGTCTGCCTGGAGCCTTCTCTTCTGCAGGCTGCACACCCCCAGCTCTCTCAGCCTGTCCTGGGGGCAGAGCTGCTACAGCCCCAGGATCATTTTTGTGAACCTGCTTTGGACAAAATCTGTCAGGTCCATCAGGTCCACATCCCTCCTGTGCTGAAGGCTCTAGAGCAGAGGTATTTGTTTTCAGTGGGAATTCGCTGTGCCCTGGAGCAGGGGTTGATAAAAGCAGGACTTCTCTTCCTCTTGCCAAACACAGGGTCAGCCTGACATTCACAGCCTGAATTTGGGAGGTTGTCAAAAGCTGCAGAAGTCAGGAATCTGCCAGGTCTGTATGTCCTGTGTTGCCTCACTGGCAACAAGCAGTGTGACTTCCACAGGCTCCACTTTAGAATCATAGAATCAGGCAGGTTAGAAGAGAGCTCCAAGCTCATCTAGCCCAACCTAGCACCCAGCCCTGTCCAACCAACCAGGCCATGGCACTAAGTGCCCCAGCCAGGCCTTGCTTCAACACCTACAGTCCTGTGTGCAGTTCTGGAGCCCCCATCAGAAAAAAAGGACAGGGAACTGTTGGAGCCAGTCCAGAGGAGGCCACCAAGATGCTCAGAAGGCTTCAGCTGCTCTGCTATGAGGACAGGCTGAGAGAATTTGGGCTCTGCAGCCTGGAAAAGAGAAGGCCTTGAGTAGACCTTGGAGTGGCCTTCCAGTACCAGAACAGGGATGCAGAAGAGCTAGGGAGGGACTACTGACAAGGTCTTGTAATGACAGGATGAGGAGGAATGGGATTGAAGTGGCAGAGGGGAGACTGAAACTGGATGTTAGGAAGAAGTTGTTTGCAGTGAGGGTGGTGAGACACTGGCACAGGTTGCCCAGGTAGGTTGTGGAGCACAGAATCACCCAATGTGACCTTTGATCACATTGGGTGATTCTGTGCTCCACAACCTCCCTGGAGGTGTTCAAGGCCAGGTTGGATGAGGCCTTAAGTGACCTGTTCTAGTGGGAGGTGTCCCTGCCTATGGCAGGGGTTGGAACTGGCTGAGCTTTGAGGTCCCTTCCAACCTAACCCATTCTGTGGTTCCATGAAAATGACCATGCCTTTGGGCAATCATCAGTCTGCATTTCTGCTGGACTTGGTAGAGTGAGGGTAGGATGCAGCTAACGCTGAGAAGCAGCTGTTGGAGACAACCTTTCCTTTTACTGCCTTGCTGGGTACTTGTTGCCTTCTTTCCCTTCCACCTGTGCAGCACTCCAGGCTTGGGGTGGAGAACATGACTGGGAAGGAGCAGTTGAGGGACCTGGGGTTGTTTAGCCTGGAGAAAGGGAGGCTGAGGGGAGACACTCTGGTGCTCCACAAGTCCCTGAAAGGAGGCTGGAGCCAGGTGGGAGTTGGTCTCTTCTTCCTAATAACCTCACCAGGGAAGGTTCAGGTTGGAGGTTTGAAGATATTTCTTGACTGAAAGGGTTCTCCAAGCCTGGCACAGGCTGCCCAAGGAGGTGGCTGAATGCCCATCCCCAGAGGTGTTTCCAGGAGCAGAGGTGTGGTGCTGAGAGCTATGGTTTAGCCCCAGCCTTGGCAGGGTTGGGGAATGGTTGGAGTCAATGAGCTTAAAAGAACTTTTCCAACCTGAAGGATCCCACAGTGCTCTGATTCTGCACCTCCTTTATCCCAGAAGGAGGTACAAGTGGATACGGGGAGGGAAGGAAGAGTAAAACCGAGACAGTAGAGACACCTAGGCAAGAGGCAAGGGAGCAAATACTGGTGTGAGCACTGCTTTAGTTTGGGTTTCCCATGGGTGCTGGCAAACAGCTTAAACGCTGTTTAGGAGCAAACTGTTCCCCTTATCACACAGCACTTTTGGACACAGACTTTGCAATCATATTATCTGCTGTGTTCCACTGAACCTTAAACCAACATATCTAGTGGCCCAAGAGCTCCAGCCTGTAATCATTCCCTCCTCTGCTTGCTTGCCGTTAGGTTTTGGTAGCAGGAAACTGAACACAGCAACACTTTGGGTTGGGTTTTTTTCCCTCCCCTGTTTGCTGTTTTGTCTTTGTTTCCAGGAGCAAAGGTGGAGCTCACAGCTTAGGAGTGCAAAAGCTCCCCGGCTCCATTTGCAGCCTTTGAAGCAAGGTGGTGCAGAGCTCTGCCATTTTTGGGAGTGAGCTTGCCTCCTTACCACTGTGATTTAAGCTGCAGGTGCCAGAAGAGTTCACCACGCTCCAGGCCCCAACTGTACTGGGGGAAAAGCTCCTTCCTTGGAAAGATCTTGTTGGAATTCTCTGCTTTGCACTTCTCCTCCTTTATTCTCCTGCCATTCACGTGCATGTGGGGGTGTGGGAGGCTGATGGCTTTTCCATAGCAGACCTACTAAAATGGGGTTTTTCCTTCCTCCCCAGGGAAGTGGGCAGCCTGCTACAAAGGCTGAGGGTTTTTTCTCGAGCCTTTCTAAAGTAGAATGGACCCAAGCCACGATTTAGCTCAGTGACCTTAGTGATCTGATGGAACAGTGACAGTTTGCTTCAAACACTACTAGCAGAGGAAGGTAGAAGGCTGCACTTGGTTGTTATTCCTGGGTTTGGATAAGCAGGAATTGTTTTCTGCTTAACCTGACCTCGCAGGCAGAGCTCCACTGGCTTTGGGCAGAGGACAAATGCACAGTAATGGAGAGAAGGGCAAGCAGGCAGAAGAGCACCACTGGCTCTCAAGCACAAATAATGTGAGTTGCCAAGAGCCTATGAAGGGTAAGACCCCTTGCTGGGCCTTAGCTCACGTTCTGCCTCCAGCCTTTTCTAGCTGCTATCTCTCCAAGTGTCTGCACTTGGGCTGATCGGTAGCCGTTAGATGCACTAACTGTGTGGGGCTGTGGTTGGAGATGAGTGGTGGGTGAGTGCCAGGCCATTCACTTGTGGTTTCCCTTCCAGCCTCCAGCTGTGCCAGCCTTTCAGTCAGAGGAGCAGATCTGTTGGTCAGGGTAAACGGTTGATAAACCATAGAAACCAAAGCTGGCACTGCCCACGGCACAGAAACCAGAAGGGAGCTTTGAGGCAGGCTAAGAGCAGCAGAAATGCTGTTAGCTCCCCAAGTCTAAGCTGCCCTAAGCTCAGGTGTGGGGTCAGGCAAGGGTGAAGGGTGGCTGCCAGGAGGCTGGAGCCAGGCTCTGCTGGGTGATGCCCGAGGACAGGCCATGGGGCAATGGTGGAAGCTGAGGCAGAGGAAGTTCCATTTAAACATGAGGAGGAATTTTTTCCCTGTCAGGGTGACAGAGCCCTGGCACAGGCTGCCCAGAGGGGCTGTGGAGTCTCCCTCTCTGCAGGTATTCAAACCCCACCTGGATGTGTTCCTGTGTGACCTGCTCTAGGTGGTCCTGCTATGGCAGAGGGGTTGGACTGGCTGAGCTTTGGAGGTCCCTTCCAGCCCCTGCCATGGTGTGATTCTGTGACTCTCTGAAGGCAATGGCCAGGAAATGAGGGCTGGGTGGCTCTGAGCTGGCAGCCACACAGGGCTCAAGTCTAGCAGAAGAGCTCCCCTCTTGAAAACCCTGTGCAGCTCCCTCATGTGCAGGTGGCACAGCGCTAGTCTGAAATCATGGACTCACAGAACAAGGGGACACGGTCTCAAGCTGTGCCAGGGCAGGTCTAGGCTGGATGTTAGGAGGAAGTTGTTGGCAGAGAGAGTGATTGGCATTGGAATGGGCTGCCCAGGGAGGTGGTGGAGTGGCTGTGGCTGGAGGTGTTGCAGCCAAGCCTGGCTGGGGCACTTAGTGCCATGGTCTGGTTGATTGGGCAGGGCTGGGTGCTAGGTTGGGCTGGCTGAGCTTGGAGCTCTCTTCCAGCCTGCTGCTTGTATGATTCTATGATCCAAGGGGACACTTTGTTTCCACTCATTCATTGTGCTGAGCTGAAGTGAATTGGCACACGGATTCAGTTACAATTGATTGTGACTGGGCTGGAATCTGTTACCTGCAGGTAGCTGAGTCCATCAGCTACACCATCCAGAAGTTGACCTCTAGTGAATTATTAGCTCATTTGTCATTAGATAATGTTCATGAAAGAGGTCTCACTCTTAAGTCAGCACAGCACAGGCCCTGTGCCACAAGGGAGTGATCTTTGAAGTGCTCTTTACGTGGAAAGAAGCAGGGTGTGAGCTCTCGGCGCTTGAGTTGCTACACACAGCAAAGGATTTTGCCTACCTGTAGCTGTTGTGTTGGAGCCTGTTTGGCAGTGCTGAATCAAACTCTGCTGCTGTGAGAATGAGGATGCCCAGTTAGGACCAGGCCTCAGCAGGCATTAACCATGGAGGAGGGTATGAGGACCCAGCTGGAGGGTCATGCCCAGTGAGGCACAGAAGGAGGCTTCTTGCATCTCTCCTGCCTTGGAATCTGTTTGCCTTTTCTGGAAAGTAGTGGCAAAAGGAGTGGTAGGTGCTGCTCATCTGCATCTTTCCAGAGTCTTGATGGTGAGGGCTCTTGGCCAGAAAGTGAGAGCAGAGTTTGAAGAGGGCCCAGGCCTTTTGGGAAAGTCCATTTTTGGCCAAGACTCCAGCCACAACCGTACGAAGAGCAAGACAGAAAAGGGCTTACCACGGAAGGAAGCTCTCACTCAGTTACTCACTCCAGAAGAGGATCTGGGGAGGTAATTCTGAGCAGAGCAGATTTGTTTTTCCAGAAATGACAGCCAGCTCCATCTGGACCTTGGGGAACTACTTGTGATGGTCATGAAGGTGGTGAACAACCTGGAAGGGTGTGGCTGAGAAGTTCAAGATATGAGGTGCCTGAGAGAGCCACAGCTTCTCCGTACCTCCAAGACAGAGGAAATACTCTTGCTGGAAAGACAGAGTTGTATGCTCTGCCCATTCAAATCATGTCAAAAGCCAAGAGAGTCACAGATCCAATGGTGGGAGTTGGAAGGGACCTCTGGAGATCACTTAGTCGACCCCCCCTGCCAGAGCAGGCTCACCTAGAGAAGGTCACGCAGGAACGTGTGCCACCTGCACCTGAGGAAGCTGCACAGGCTTTGCAGGAGGGCAGCTCTCCTGCTGCACTTGATCTCTGAGTGGCTGCCAGCTGCCAGCTCAGGGCCTCCCAGCCCCAAACTCTTGGCCACTGCCTTCACAGAACCACAGAATGTCAGAGGCTAGAAGGGACCTGCAAAGCCCATCCAGTCCAACCCCCCTGCCAGAGCAGGATCACCCAGAGCAGGTCACACAGGAACACATGCAGGCAGGTTTTGCGTATCTCCAGAGAGAGACTCCACCACCTCTTTGGGCAGCCTGTTCCAGTGCTCTGCCACCCTCAAAGTAAAGAATTTCCTCCTCATTTTTAGATGGATCTTGGTGTGTTAAAGTTTGTGCTTGTTACCCTTTGTCCTGTCCCTGAGCAGCACTGAAAAGAGCCTGGTCCCATCCTCCTGCCACCCACCCTTTGAGTATTGCTCAGCATTGATGAGATCCCCTCTCAGAATGACAGAATCACAGCACCATGCAGGTTGGCAAAGCCACTCAGGGTCACCAAGTCCAACCCAGAACCCTGCTCTGCAAGACTCACTTTAAACCATAGCCTTAAGCACCACATCCAAACCACCCTTAACCACAGCCAGGCTGGGTGACTCCACCACCTCCCTGGGCAGCTCATTCCAGTCCCTGACCACTCTCTCCATGAAAAGCTTTTTCCTCATGTCCAATATAAACCTCCCCAGCCTCAGTGTGAGGCCATTCCCCCTTGTTCTGTCTCCAACTACCTCTCAGTCATCTCTCCTCCAGGCTAAAAACTACCAAGTCCCTCAGCCTTTCCTCTTAAGAGAGAGGTTCCAGTCCCCTCAGCATCTCCAGAGTTGTGCCACAGACAGCACAGGAGCAGGGCTATGGCTCAGGAATGGCAAGGAAAAAGTAACAGCATAAAAGTTGTCCCAGAATTAATTTAGGAAGCTCTGAAGCACACAAATGCACACCATAAAATGTGTTAATGCTGCAGCTGCATGGAGGAGGAGGCCTCTGAGCAGTGGCATCACCTGGAAGTTCTGTTTTCTTTTATCTCTCTAGTAGGAGTTCACTTTAGTCCTTCTTTTGGTCAGGACTCATAGAATCACAGAATCAGGCAGGGTTGGAAGGGGCCACAAGGATCAGCCAGTGCCAACCCCCCTGCCATGGGCAGGGACACCTCACACTAGAGCAGGCTGCCTCAGCCAGCCTGGCCTGAAACACCTCCAGGAGTGGAGCCTTAACCACCTCCCTGGGCAACCCCTTCCAGGCTCTCACCACCCTCATGCTGAACAACTTCTTCCTAACATCCAGCCTGAACCTCCCCATTTCCAGCTTTGTTCCATTCCCTCCAGTCCTGTCACTCCCTGACAGCCTAAAAAGTCCCTCCCCAGCTTTCTTGTAACCCCCTTCAGATGCTGGAAGGTCACAACAGGGTCACCTTGGAGCCTTCTCCTCTCCAGACTGCACAGCTCCAATTCCCTCAGCCTCTCCTCACAGCAGAGATTCAAGTGGGAAATACTGCATGGAAAATCCTAGGATCAGCCAGGTCGGAAGAGACCTCCAGGATCATCCAGTCCAACCTAACATCCAGCCCTGGCCAACCACTGACAGCTGAGCAAGATGAGAAACCAGAGAGCTCTCAAGAGGTGAACTCAGGTTACTGTGCCCTGTCCTGGGCCAGCCTGGAGGGGACAAAGCATTGGTGAGGGAGGAGCTGCAGCAAGTGGCCTGTGCAGGCTGCATGGCCTCTCCTCGCCTGCTTGCTAGGCATACTTGTGACCTCCAGTGCTTATCTCAGGTTCTGCTGCAGGTGGTTAGTAATTCACTGTGAGCCAGCACAGCTGCTACAAATTAAAGTGTTTTCTTCACACCACCCTTCTAATCCTCTTTCGTGTCTTCTGACACCCAGACTCAGCAGCTGGTGCAAGAGGTTGAAGGTGAAATTGCTCTGCTGCTCACGTAACAGGTCCTGGTTAGTGCCAAAATGATCTCCCTGCCTTTCTGGTCTGGAGGGCTCTAATCCCCTCCCTGGCATCTTCTTTCTGACCAGGAGGGTTTTGTTACAGCTGAAGGTGGTGAGACATAGCAGTTGTTGGGGGGGAGGTGGCAGTTCTTCTGATGTTTGGGGGCTGTCTGTGAATTAGAGAGGCTTAGTGCAACAGGTGCCACCAGCACCTCCTGTGGGGGCACCACAGGTCGGCAGAGATCAAAACATCTGCTCAGCACCACACAGAGGCAGCTCAAGCCCATCTGGGGAGGAAACCTGAGGATTCCCTCTCACAGCTTGTAACGTTTTACCAGAGGGAAAAAATGAACAATGAAGTCCTAGAACTGTCCTGGTTGGCAAAGCTCTCTGAGATCACTTTGGCCACAGCAACCCCAAGCAGCACTACAGGCTGGGGACAGAGTGGCTGAGAGCAGCCAGACAGAGAGGGACCTGGGGGTGCTGGCAGAGAGGAGCTGCAGAGGAGGCAGCAGTGCCCAGGTGGGCAGCAGAGCCAATGGCATCCTGGGCTGGCTCAGGAGCAGTGTGGGCAGCAGGGCAAGGGAGGATCTTCTGCCCCTGTGCTCAGCACTGCTCAGGCCACCCCTTGAATGCTGTGTCCAGTTCTGGGCTCCTCAATTCAAGAGAGATGTTGAGGTGCTGGATGTTAGGAGAAAGCTGTTGGCAGAGAGAGTGATTGGCATTGGAATGGGCTGCCCAGGGAGGTGGTGGAGTGGCTGTGCCTGGAGGTGTTGCAGCCAAGCCTGGCTGGGGCACTTAGTGCCATGGTCTGGTTGGTTGGGCAGGGCTGGGTGCTAGGTTGGGCTGGCTGAGCTTGGAGCTCTCTTCCAGCCTGCTTGATTCTATCATTCTGTGACTCTATTTTCTCTCTCATTTGTGCTCTTTCTCTTACTTTTTGCTGGATTTTTAATCCACAACTCAATCTGCACAGGAGGCTGCAGAGCTGTGCAGGGTGCCTCTGGTTCGCCTTTTACTCACTTTTCCCTTTCCCCTCTGCATGCACAGAGTGGTAGGGGTTGGGAAAGGACCACCAGAGAGCATTGAGTTGATTCCCATAGCAGTTAACTGCTGGCATGGCCCCACTGTTCTTACCAGGTTATTGGTGGCTGTGGTAGTCTTCTGCTTGAAGGATGACAGGTCTTGAGTCCAACAGCTGGGCTGGCAAAGACTAAGAGGAGAATCTCAAACTGGCTGCTCTGCTTTCTGTCAGCAGTTCCTCAGCCACAGCCTTGATCTGTGTCAGGTTGGGTTTTTTTCTTCTGCCTCTTACAAGTTTTGAGCCAGTTGTGATCAAGCTCTACATGAAGTAACTTCTTCCTATGCTGTGTCTGGCAGCCTCCCCCACAAGGATACTATTCAAGGGAAAGGAGAGGGAGAAGTGCAAGAACTGTTAGGTTTCAAATGAGAACTTGGAATTGCACAAGAGCTGAGGCAAGGCACTTGTGACTGGAAGTGGTAACTGTCCAGAGCCTGCACTGCTGTCAGCTGGGGGCTGTTTGCAGGCAAAGCTTTTCTGCTGCACCAGATTGATTTTACCTATCAGAAGGGCCAAGGATCTCCATCCCTAAGCAGTGATGCATCAGTTTGTTATCCTTTTATCATGCCTTAGCTTCTCTTCTCATCCTTGTAAGACAGACTTGTCCAGAGGGTCCATCAAAAAGGAGCTGTGATGAGAGCAGAAGTGAGGAGTCAGCTCAGAAGCAGTCCCTCTGAGTGAAGGGCAGTCCAGCTCCTGCTATTTCTATCCCCCCCCCCAATGCTGGTGTAAGGTGGTTGGGTTTGATTTGAAAGTTCTTGACAAGGCACAGAGAATCTGACAAAATTATTTGCCAGCTCTTCACATTTTGTAGGGTGAAGCAAAAGAAGCCAGCCCCATCATTTAACTGGATCTCTGAGTCACAGGCTGTGGAGCTTGGCAGCTTGCCCATGGCATGATGCAGGATTCCTTGGCTCATGTTGCTTGGCTTTGGCCTTTTGAGTTCCTTCACAGCCACCTTGTTGCTGTTAGACACAGAGACAGACAAACTCCTGCACTTAACTGCTACAACCTGACCACCTTCTGGAGTTCCTTTCACCACTTCCATCAGCTGCTGCTGTGCTTTTATACAGAATCACAGGCTGGTAGGAGCTGGAAGGGACCTCTGGAGATCATCCAACCCAAGCCCCCTACCAAGGCAGGGTCACCTAGAGCAGGTCACACAGGAGCATGGCCAGGTGGGTTTTGAAAGCCTCCAGAGCTGGAGACTCCACCAGCTCTCTGTGCAGCCTGGGCCAGGGCTCTCTCACTCTTCCATTAAAGAAGCTCTTCCTTATCTTAAGATGGAACTCCTTATGGTCAAGTTTGTGCCCCTAACCTGGGCACCACCGAACAAAGCCTGCTGCCATCCTCCTGGCACCCAGCCTTTAAGTATGGATCAGCATTGAAGCAATGCCTCCTCAGCAGAGAGAGGAGAATGGGGAGGAACAAGCAAGCAGACAGAAGTCAGCTGTGTTCCCATGGGTAGCCCTTGCCTGGAACTTGTCTCTCCTGAGATAAAGCTGCCAAGACTTTAGGAGTGCTTTGAAGTCCAGAGGAGAGGCTCATCTGTTCTGCCACGGGAGACAAACCTGGCTGCAGGCCTCTCCTCAGAGCAAAAGAAGGAATTCTCCTAAATCACTCATTCAATCAGTCCTGCACAGATTAGCATCACAGGGAGGAGAACATATCCCCAAGTCAAGATCTCTGGGCTGGGCTTGCATACATAAACCTCAGGGGGTGCGGGGGTGAGGGCGTCAAGTGAAAGGTACTGAGAACAAAGGTGAACAACTCCATGAATGCTCCAGGCTGGGGGCAGAGTGGCTGGAAACTGCTCAGCAGAGAGAGCCCTGGGGGTGCTGGGTGACAGCCAGCTGAATTTGGGCCAGGGTGTGCCCAGATGACTAAGAAGGCCACAGCAGCCAGGCCTGGATCAGCAATGGTGTGGCCAGCAGGATCGGGGCAGGGATTGTCCTCTGGAAGCAGCACTGGGGAGGCCACAGCTGGAGTGCTGGGGGCAGTTTTGTGGCATACACTCCAAGAAAGGCATGGAGGTGCTGGAGCAGAGAGGGGCAAGGAGGATGGAGAACAGGGCTGGGGAGCAGCAGCTGAGGGCCCTGGGGGTGTTTAGCATGGAGAAGAGGAGGCTGAGGGGAGACCTTCTGGCTCTCTACAGCTCCCTGAAAGGAGATTGGAGCCAAGTGGGGGATTGGGCTCCTCTCTCTGGGAAGAAGGGATAGGATGAGAGGAAATGTCCTCAAGTTGCCCCAAGAGAGGTTTAGGTTGGATATGAGAAGAAACTTCTTGCCTGAAAGGGTTCCCAAAGCCTGGAACAGGCTCCTCAGGGAGGTGGCAGAGTGCCCATCCCCAGAGGTGTTAAACATAGTGTAGCCATGGCTCTTCAGGACATGCTTTAGTTGCCATGGTGGTGTTGGGTTGAAGGTTGGGTGGTTTTCAGCCTTAATGGTTCTCTGAAGTGTTCCATCTCTGTTGCTGCTGGGCATGCCCAGCTGGGTGGTGCTGGCAGAGCTGCTGCCCACCAGTAAGAACAGAACTGAAAAACCACTCAGCTGGAGGTGAAGGTTTTTATGTGTCCTGCACTTGCAGTGCTGGGCAGTGATTCCTGAAGAGCAGCCAGGGCCAAGAGGTGAGCTGAGATCATAGAACCATAGAGTCAGCAGGTTGGAAGAGACCTCCAATGCAGCCAGCCCAACCTAGCACCCAGCCCTGGCCAGTTAACCAGACCATGGCACTAAGTGCCCCAGCCAGGCTTGGCTTCAACACTTCCAGGCACAGCAACTCCACCTCCCTGGGCAGCCCATTCCAATGCCAATCACTCTCTGTGCCAACAACTTCCTCCTCACATCCAGCCTAGACCTGCCCTGGCACAGCTTGAGGCTGTGTCCCCTTGTTCTGTTGCTGGGTACCTGGCAGCAGAGCCCAACCCCACCTGGCTACAGCCTCCCTTCAGGGAGCTGTAGAGAGCAATGAGCTCTGCCCTGAGCCTCCTCTTCACATGGCTGCTGCTCACATCTCCAATCATCCATCCAAGATTGCAGTTGAACCTCCAGCCAAAATTCCTCAGGCAGATCTAATTCCATCAGAGGTGCCTAAGCTGGAGTGGGCACCCTGCTGCAGTCAGGAGGGTAGGGTGGATTGGAGGCTGAGAGGTGAATTAGTAACACTTCAGTAGGGTGGAACAGCAAAGCCCCCTGGAAGGTCACCTTGTGCTGGGCAATTTCAGATTCAGAAGAATTAAGTCTTGGTTTATCCTTTAGTGGGTCTGAAAGAGCAGCAAGGATGGGAAAATCCTGCCTTAAAAATCCCAGGAATTAGACTTGTTTTGGCATGACAGTGCCTAAGGTGATGTGAGAGCAGGGCTGGCTGTGCCAAGGCCTCACCAGAGCAGGAGGCTCAGCAGACGTTTGGAAACCTTTCATCAGCTTCTTGCTTGCATGGAGGGGTTCCTGCAGCGTGGGGGTTTGTCCTGGTGCTCCAGTGCTGGAGCCACGAGGAAATGCTCAGAGGAGCTGTCTGGTAGTAGCTCTAAGCAGTCAGTCAAGAAAAGGTCTAAGCTTGCCATGTTGCCTGATTTTGGAGCATATTCTGGGGCACATTGAGAAGAGTGTGGCCGGCAGGTCGAGGGAGGTTCACCTCCCCCTTTGCTCTGCCCTGGTGAGGTCACAACCTGCACTATTGTGTCCAGTTCTGGGCTCCCCAGTTCAAGAGGGAACTGCTGAAGAGAGTGCAGCAGAGGTCAGAAAGATGCAGAGGGGCCTGGAGCATCTCTGTGAGGAGCAAAGGCTGAGGGCCCTGAGGCTGTTGGGCCTGGGGCAGAGCAGCCCCAGAGAGCATCTGAGCAATGCTCAGCAAGAGCTAAAGGGTGGGGGGCAAGAGGCTGGGGCTGGCTCTTGTCAGTGGTGTCCAGTGACAGGGCAAGGAGCAAGAGGCACAAACGGGAGCACAGGAGGTTTCACTTGAACAGAAGGAGAACCTTCTTTACTCTGAGGCTGCTGGAGCCCTGGCCCAGGCTGCCCAGAGAGGCTGTGGAGTCTCTCTGGAGAGATTCCAGACCTGCCTGGGCATGTTCTTGTGCAGCCTGATCTAGGGGAGCCTGCTTCAGCAGGGGGAGTTGGGCTAGGTGATCCCCAAGGTCCCCTTCCAGCCCCCACTACTCTCTGGTTGTGGTAGGGAGCATCCAGTGCCACAAACCAGCCTGGGATTGTAGCTTCTGAGCGTTTGGGAAATCAGGCTGAGAGCCTGCAGCAGGAGGAGTGCTCCCATCTGAGTGAGGTGAAGCTTTGGGGGTCTTTGCTGCATGCCTTACAGCTTAACCAGGCAGGAGGCTCTGAGCTGAAGTGGTCTCCTCAAGGAGGCTGCAGTTAGTAAATACCATGTACATGGCAAGCATCAGAATCACACTAAGCAAAGCTCCTCATGGATGATAAGCAAGAGGGTTTCAGTCTCCTGTTGTGTGGTTTCCAGCTGGGCCTGGAGAGTTGTTCTGTCAGTGTCCCCGCACAGAGCAGCTGGCGCCTGAGCGGCAGCAGGCACAGAGCAGCCAAAGTGCTCATCAGCCCCGGGCAGCGAGTCCTGCAGCTCTGCGGCTCAGGGACACAGGCGTGCAGAGGTGTGCAGGAGCGAGGTGTCACAGCACTCTGTGCTGCTGGCTGCAGTGGGCAGGGACGTGGATCCCTCTTGTCCGTGCCAGAGAGCCAAGGTGTAAAGTGCCCTTGTGCAGGATGAACTCGTGGTCAGATCCACGGCTTGAGCATGGGCAGTGAGAGGAGAAAGACTACAGCTGAGTAGCAGAGTCACAGATCACAGGGGTCTCTGGAGGCCATCCAGCCCAGACCCCTGCTGGAGCAGGATCGCCCAGAGCACATCACACAGCACCAGGTCCAGGTGGGTTTGAACACCTCCAGGGAAGGAGGCTCCACAGCCTCTCTGGGCAGCCTGCTCCAGTGCTCTGCCACCCTCAGGGGGAAGAATTTTCCCCTTGTGTTTCCATGGATCCTCCTGTGTTCCAGCTTGTGTCTGTTGCTCCTTTTCCTGCCGCTGGACACCACTGAGAAGAGTCTGGCTCCATCCTCCTGACACTCAGCCTTTAGCTATTGATCAGCACTGGGAAGATCCTCTCAGGCTGCTCTTCTCCAGGCCAAGCAGCCCCAGCTCTCAGCCTTTCCTCCTGAGTTGGATGCTCCAGGCCCCTCAGCATCTTAGTGGCTCCACAAAAGGTGTGCACCACTCTGGCAGTATTTTCAGTCACTGTTTTCTCTGAAACCCTTTGAACGTTCAGCTCTGTCCGTTTGTTTCTTCCCTGAACATATCTTTATGCAGCAGAAGTTACCCTCTCCTTCAAGGTAAATTCTGTACCATTCAACAGCTCATCCTTTACAGACCTGCATCAACTCATTGCCATTTCTTTGCCTCCTTCGCCCTAGGAGCACATTTCCGAATGTCATTTGGAATTGTTACCTCCCTAATTGTGTTGTGTTGTACTGAGCTGCATGACAATCACTCTGCTTTTGTCTCGCTGAAAAAGCTGTCCAGGTGTGGTCTTTATAGTGAGAACCGCTGTGGTAATGATAGTGTTGATGGTTTAATGGCCATGGTAGGGGCTGGAAGGGACCTCCAGAGATCACTGAGTCCAACTGCCAGAGCAGGATCGCCCAGGACAGGTCGCACAGGAATGCATCCAGGTGGGCCTTGAAAGTCTCTGGAGGAGACTCCACAACCTCTCTGGGCAGCCTGCTCCAGCACTCTGGCACCCTCACCATAAAGAAATTCCTCCTTGTGTTGAGGTGAAACCTCCTGGGTTCTGTCTTGTACCTGCTGTTCCTTGCCCTGACAGTGGGCATGGCTGCAAAGAGCCTGGCACCTTCATCCTGACACCCACCCCTCATATTTACAGACATTGGCCAGATGCCCTCACAGCCTTCTCCTGTCCAGCCTAAACAGCCCCAGGGCTCTCAGTCTTTCTTTGTAGGAGAGATCTTCAAGTCCTGCAGTCATCCTCAGAGATGGACTCTCTGCAGTAGATCCCTGCCCTTCTTGAATTGGGGATTCAAAACTGGACAGAATATTCCAAGGGTGGTCTCCCCAGGGCAGAGCAGAGGGGGAGGAGAACCTCCCTAGACCTGCTGGACAGAGTTTTCTTGATGCACCCCTGGATGCCATTTGCCCTCTTGGGCACAAGAGCACCTTGAGTCCACGAGGAGCTAGGTCAGTGGCTGGACTCAGCAATCCCAGAGGTCTTTTCCAACCAAAGCAGTTCTCCTCTTTATAGGGTACTGTGAGTTGGAAGTTATTTCACTTGTGTTAAAGGCCAGCATTACACTTTCCAAACCAGGTCTCATCTGTCCATGCTTTCATCACTTCCAGTAGAAAAGGGCACTCCCAGACTGGACAAAGAGATAGAAACCCTTAAGACCTTTTCACCCTCTGTTGGCAGCTGTCCATGGCAAATACAGACTCACACTAATGAAGGCACAGTTGTATCCTAACAACCTTTCTTTCTTCTTTCAGACCACTCTTCCGTGGAAATTCAGATGTTGACCAGCTAGGAAAGATCTTTGAGTGAGTACCAACCTGCTGCATGTGCCCTGTGCAACATGGGTAGTTCTGTGTGCTCTGTGTCAGAGTGGGAGGAGAAAGCAGCACAGACCAGAGCTCTGCTTTGGGCTTTTGAATCTCTTCAGCAGATTGTGCAGGTGCCCTTGATGCTCTTCCCAAAGAGATCCAAGAGACTGCCACAGGAGCAGACACAGAGGGTTTATTTGTCAGTGATTTCTTTGTGCATATCAGGAAACAACATCAGAGTACTTTAAATCATAGAATGGTTTAGGTTGGAAGGGACCTCAAAGCTCAGCCAGTTCCAACCTCCTGCCATAGGCAGGGACACCTCCCACTAGAACAGGTTGCTCAAGGCCTCATCCAACCTGGCCTTAAACACCTTCTTATTAAACTGAGCTCTCTAAGCTCAGATTATGAGGGCTGAGAGTCAAGAACAGGGACAGGCTCTGCTCACTTGCACCCTGGGATAGGACAAGGAGCAATGGATGGAAACTGCAGCACAGGAGGTTCCACCTCCACATGAGGAAGAACTTTCCTGTAAGGGTCCCAGAGCCTGGCACAGGCTGCCCAGAGAGGCTATGGAGTCTCCTTCTCTGGAGCCTTTCCAGCCTGTCTGGATGTGTTCCTATGTGACCTGCACTGCATTGCCTGGACCTGCTCTGGCAGAGAAGGTTGGACTCAAAGGTCTCCAGTGGTCCCTTCCAACCCCTGACATCCTGTGAGTGCCAACAGCTTCCCTGGACAAAAGGTTGCTGCACCTAAGAAAATGCTTTAGCTTTGAGAGCATCCTGTGCAGTGGTGACATGACTGCTGACCCTACTTCGGTCAGGATGTGAGAGCAGGAGGAGTTATCAGCACTTTAACAAGAGCTGTCAGAGAGCACAGGATGACAGAATGGCAGGAGTTGGAAGGGACCTCTCGAGATCACTCAGTGCAACCCCTCTGCCAGAGCAAGTTCACCTGGAGCAGGTTGCACAGGAACACATCCAGGTGGGTTTTGAAAGCCTCCAGAGATGGAGACTCCACCACTTCTCCATGCAGCCTGCTCCAGTGCTCTGCCACCCTCAAAGTAAAGAAGTTTCTCCCCATGTTGAGATGGAGCTTCTGATGTTCAGGTTTGTGTCCTGTGGCTGGGTGCCGCTGAAAATGCCAAACTAGTTGGCTTTATTTTAAACCCTTTGTACAGTCCTAGGAGTTTGTGGTTTTCTTCTTCAGACATGGCAGAGATGGGAAGGTTCTAAACTCTCTGAAGCAGAAGAATTCTCTTACAAAATAAGGTCTTAGTTAGAAGCTAAAACATTAATTATTGGTATTACCAATATGGTCATGGAGTGGAGTTATGTCATGGGTTTGTGTGAGAGCTTTTCAGAGTAAGCAGTTTCTGAATTTAAAGGACCATGTAAATTTAAGGTCATGTGGTTAGAGAATCAAAACCTCCCAGGGCTGCTCCCACCCCAGAGAAATAGCACCTGCTTCCTCTGCACCTCTGCCTGCCCTTCCCACGTGGAGGGGCTGCAGGTATCCAGATGAAATAATAAACAAGATCACAGAATCAATTAGGAAGTAGAGAGGAAGAGGGGGAAAAGAGAGGCAGAAATATTAGTGTCTCCAAGATGCTCCAAAGAGGAGATAGTAACATTTATGAGGAGCTTAAACAGAGCAGAGAATCAGTTTCTCTCCTGAACCACGTTCCCAGATCTGAAATCATACCAGATCCATTCCTAAGCTTTTTCATGATTGCCTACAAGGTTCCTAAATTGCAGGTCTTGATTTCACACAGTCACTTCCCCTTCCTGCATGCCACAGCAGCTTGGCTGACTCACTCGCATGGTTAATTTGTCATGCGCTGCAGAGCTCTTCCTGCCCCAGTCCTGAGCGGCTGCTGCTGCTGCTGCCAGACTGCTCCTGCACTCCTACAAGAGTCTGCTTTAGTAAAGGAGTAAAGTTTTGATACGTGGAGTCATAGAATCATGGGAGCATAGAACCACAGAATGGGAGAATCAGAGAATCACAGAGTGGTCTGGGTTGGAAGGGACCTCCAAAGGCCATCCAGTCCAACCCTATCTGTAGTCAGCAGGGACATCCTCAGGTTGCCCAGAGCCCTGTCACACAGGCTCACAGGATGTTAGGGGTTGGAAGGGACCCCAAGGGATCACTGAGTCCATCCCCCTGCCAGAGCAGGACCATACAAAGCCTTACCTTGAGTATGTCCAGGAATGGAGCCTCAACCACCTCCCTGGGCAACGTCTTCCAGTGTCCCACTACCCTGATGGTGCAGATTTGTTCCTAACATCCAAGCTAAATCTGCTCTTCTCTAACTTGAAGCCATTGCCCCTAAAAGGTTTGGGCTCTTTCAGGAGGCAGCATACTTTATAATTAAAAGATATATTCTGCTTTATTAAGGCCTCCAGTGCCTGAAGGGAGATAAAAGAAAGCCAAAAAGGGACTTTTTAAAAGTGATGGGGTGAGAAGGGATGGATTGAAGCTTGAGGAGGGCAGATTGAGACAGGATGCTGGGAAGTTCTTACAAGTGAGGGTGGTGAGACACTGGCACAGGATGCCCAGGAGGTTGTGGAGCACAGAAGCACCCAATGTGATCACACTGGGTGCTTCTGTGCTCCAGAACCTCCCTGCAGGTGTTCAAGGGCAGGTTGGATGAGGCTTTGACCAACTTGGTGTAGTGGGAGGTGTCCTTGCCAACCCAACCCATTCTGTGAGTCTGTGCCTGAGATCAAATGCATACCTGTGTGGAAAAGAATTCCTCACAAAGGGAAAATGCCATGCTCATTCCAGAAGAAATTCCTTATTGCACATCTTTGTAACCTGGAACCCCTCAAACCTTGACAGCTTAAGGAGAAAGTTTGGGTTTGCTTCTTCTCTGCACTTCTTAAGCGGATCACAGATTTCTTTCTTGAGTCCTGGAGGGTAGGGTTTAGGCTAAATGGTGTTTGTGTTTTCACAGCTGGGGAACCCCCAGTCAAGCACAGCTCTTCTTGCTGGGCTGTTTCTTTCTACAGGAGTGACTCATTCTGCAGACTGATCTGGCCAGAAAGTAGTTTGGGGCTTTTGGGTTGATGTGTTCCTTCTGGTAACAGGGCTGGGTTCTACCTTGGCTTTCCATGGGCCATTCTGATTTGCATCAGGTAAAATCCTACCACTTTGAAGGGTAAATCCCTCAGGGCAGGCCCAGAGCAGTTTCCTGCTTTCCCAGGACACCATCAGCAGTGGAATACCTTCAGAGATCATAGAAACATAGAACCATCAACCAGGGTTGGAAGAGAGCTCCAAGCTCAGCCAGCCCAACCTAGCACCCAGCCCTGGCCAATCAACCAGACCATGGCACTAAGTGCCCCAGCCAGGCTTGGCTGCAACACCTCCAGCCACAGCCACTCCACCACCTCCCTGGGCAGCCCATTCCAATGCCAATCACTCTCTCTGCCAACAGCTTTCTCCTAACATCCAGCCTAGACCTCCCCTGGCACAACTTGAGACTGTGTCCCCTTGTTCTGTTGCTGCTTGCCTGGCAGCAGAGCCCAACCCCACCTGGCTACAGCCTCCCTGCAGGCAGCTGCAGACAGCAATGAGCTCTGCCCTGAGCCTCCTCTGCTGCAGGCTGCACACTCCCAGCTCCCTCAGCCTCTCCTCACAGGGCTCTGCTCCAGGCCCCTTCCCAGCCTTGCTGCCCTTCTCTCAACACCTTCCAGCACCTCAACATCTCTCTGCAATGGAGGAGCCCAGAAGTAGGCTAAACACTACAGACAGTCTCCCACTATGATCCATGGCAGTGGGAAGCTATCAGCCTTTCTCAAGAGCTGGCCTGAACCTTTGGCAGGAGCTGGAACTCCCCCGAGGTCCCCCCAGCTTAGTGCCTGGAGCGGTGGTGCCAGCGGGGCAGGGCGAGGGCACCTCCTCAGGCGTCACTGGTCAGAGCTCGCAGTGCCACCTGAGCATGTAGCAGAAGTCTCTGCTCTGCCCTTGGTCTTGTCCGCCCTACCTGTCTGCCGAGCTGGTTGCTTGCTCCTCTGCATTAGCTTTGCCTGTGCTTATTCTGCCCAGCTCAGGCTCCCCTGGCAAACGCTGAAGGAGCTGAGACTAACCAAAGCCCTCGCAGTGGCAGGTTGAGGCTCATGGTTCTTACACTTCACTCTAACATATTCCTGTGCTGTGGCTGCAGTAAATTTGGTATGAGCTCCAGATCCTCCAACAGCTGATCTCATGGCTTTAACCACTGTGCCCAGGGGACTGGCCCCATGCCCCACAGTACCTCTGGTGATAAAAAAGTCAAATTCCACTTTTAGAGAGATTTAATCATTTCCAATAGCTGTGATATAGAATCATAGGATCATGGAATGGATTGGGTGGGGAGGGAGCTCCAGAGCTCATCCAGGCCAAGCCCCTGCACTCAGCAGGGACATCCTCCACCACAGCAGCTTGCTCACAGCCTGCTCCAGCCTCACCTTCAAGAGCTCCATCCATGGGGCCTCAACCACCTCCCTGGGCAGCCTGTGGCAGTGCTCCAGCAGCCTCCTGCAGCACAACTTGTTCCTCACCTCCAGTCTCAATCTGCTCTGCTCTCATTCCAAACCATTGCCCTGGTCCTGTCCCTGCAGGCCTTTGCAAACAGTCCCTCTGCAGCCTGCTTGCAGCCCCTTCAGGTGCTGGCAGGCTGCTGTTAGGTCTGCCTGGAGCCTCCACTTCAGATACAGCAAAATTAAATGGTTCTGAGATTTTAATTGCCTTGCCCTCAGCCATGCTGTTGTTTTGAGCACATATTAATTTCCCGAGGTATTTTAGGTGAGCCAAATCCCAGTGTAAAATCCATGTGGGTAAATGTGGAGTAATTTCCACTAAATGCCATTGAAGTAATCTGGGATTTACATCCAAGTGCATCAGCAAATCTTCCCAGCAAAAGGTCAATGCTGCTCCCTAGTGGCATTTGCCTCATAGAATCACAGAACCAAGCAGGTTGGAAGAGAGCTCCAAGCTCAGCCAGCCCAACCTAGCACCCAGCCCTGGCCAATCAACCAGACCATGGCACTAAGTGCCCCAGCCAGGCTTGGCTTCAACACCTCCAGGCACAGCCACTCCACCACCTCCCTGGGCAGCCCATTCCAATGCCAATCACTCTCTCTGACAACAACTTCCTCTTAACATCCAGCCTAGACCTCCCCTGGCACAGCTTGAGACTGTGTCCCCTTCTTCTGTCCCCTGGCAGCAGAGCCCAACCCCACCTGGCTACAGCCTCCCTGCAGGCAGCTGCAGACAGCAATGAGCTCTGCCCTGAGCCTCCTCTGCTGCAGGCTGCACACCCCCAGCTCCCTCAGCCTCTCCTCACAGGGCTGTGCTCCAGGCCCCTCCCCAGCCTTGCTGCCCTGCTCTGGACACCTTCCAGCACCTCAGCATCTCTCTTGAATTGAGTGTCCCAGAACTGGACACAGCACTCAAGGGGTGGCCTGAGCAGTGCTGAGCACAGGGGCAGAACCTCCCTTGCCCTGCTGCCCACACTGCTCCTGAGCCAGCCCAGGATGCCATTGGCTCTGCTGCCCACCTGGGCACTGCTGCCTCCTCTGCAGCTCCTCTCTGCCAGCACCCCCAGGTCCCTCTCTGCCTGGCTGCTCTCAGCCACTCTGTCCCCAGCCTGTAGTGCTGCTTGGGGTTGTTGTGGCCAAAGTGTAGAACCCTGCACTTGGCCTTGTTCAGTCTCATCCCCTTGGCCTCTGCCCACCCATCCAGCCTATCTAAGTGCCTCTGCAGGACTCTCCTATCCTCCCATAGATCCACAGCTGCTCCCAGCTTGGTGTCATTGCAAACTCACTGCTGCTGGACTCAATCCTCTTGTCAGTGCAGACTCAAATCTCAGTGCCTTTTTCTCACGTTCCTTCTCACCCTGTCAGCATTCCCATGAAGCCTGCACTAAAAGTGGATTTTCTCTGAGGCCTGACAAGTCACCTATTGGCTTTCCCAGCTCCTGCACCAGAGACCCCACAAATGTCAGCAGCAGCCCAAAGCACAGCATGCCTGAGGCTTGAGCCATCCTTTAATTTGGGGGTTAAACCTTTGCATGATGGTTTGAGAAGTATAAATAGCTCCTAGAATCTAAAGAACAAAGAAATAAGTTATGAAAAGAAGTGAAAATATTCCCTCAAAGGGTAAGGCAAACTAAAACACAATGGGAAGTTAAACCATCAAGACACTCCAGTGCTGTGCCCCTTCTGAACCGGGACTTCAAAACCTGCCTTCTGCAGCAAATAAATTGTTTGGGCAACAATTCCTGCCCATAGCTTTGAAGCATTATGAAACATCCCTTTTATTGCCTTAGCCTCCTCTTGACCCACACTATTCTCTCAGTCCCCATTCTTGTGACTAAAGCTCCTTGCATGCAATTCCCCTTTGAAACTCACTGCTCTTAATCATCCTGCAGCGACATGTGTTGCACCAGGGGCTCAGCAACTGGCTTCCAGAGCACTCAGCCCTTTGTCAACAACAACAACAACAAAAAAGGCTCAGAACGTTGAGACCTAAGTCAGAGAATTGTCTTGGCCACCAAATGATTCCTGCCAAGCAGGCTGAGGACCAGCAGCCACCAGCCTCTGTTTGCAGAGATTGCTGCGCTGCTGTGCAGCTCACCTCAGTTCAACTGAAAGGCTTCCAAAGAGCCACTCAGTGTGGTCAGTGTGAAGGAGGCACTGCATGGAAGTGTACATCACGTCTGCAGCTCCCTCCAGGGAGGCTGTAGCCAGGTGGGGTTGGGCTCTTCTGCCAGGCAACCAGCAACAGGCCAAGGGGACACAGTCTCAAGTTGTGCCAGGGGAGGTTCAGGCTGGATGTTAGGAGGAAGTTGTTGGCAGAGAGAGTGATTGGCATTGGAATGGGCTGCCCAGGGAGGTGGTGGAGTGGCTGTGGCTGGAGGTGTTGCAGCCAAGCCTGGCTGGGGCACTTAGTGCCATGGTCTGGTTGACTGGCTAGGGCTGGGTGCTAGGTTGGGCTGGCTGAGCTCAGAGCTGTCTCTTCCAACCTGCCTGATTCTATGATTCTATGATGAAAGTGTGCATCCAGACTGAGCATCTGCATGAAAGTACACAGACCTCTGTGTAAAAGTGTGCATCAGACCCAGCATGTTGGATTTTGCCTTTTGCAGTGTCATTGGACTCCCAGAAGAAGAGGACTGGCCTACTGATGTTGCCCTTCCAAGAAATGCTTTTGCTTCCAGAGCTGCACAACCTATTGAAAAGTTTGTACCAGACATTGATGAGCTGGGCAAAGACCTGCTTCTCGTGAGTTCCTTCCTCTTCCTCTTCCAGTTGCATGACTGCAGCATGCCAAGAAAGGCTCCAAAGCAGGAGCCTTGCCTGGTAATGCAGGTATAGCTGTGAAAAATCATCACAAAGACACTGCCTTTGGCTCAAGAGGAGTCAGAGCTGAGAACAGTTAGAGAGTAGGAAGCTGTGTTAGGGAAGTGCTTGGCTGTCCTGTCTTTAAACCTTGTCTTAGATCCTCATTACTGACCTGCCACTGGTTCAGCTGCTCTTATGGTCTAAGCCTGAGGTGAGCTCAAACCCCAGTCTAGTGCTTGTTGTGGTATAGTGGAGCAGTGTAAAGCTGGGGATGGGCTGCAGAGGCAGCTACAGCTGCAGGCCTTCTGCTGAGTGCTGAACTCGAGGTTTGGACTTCACCAGCAGGACTGAACAGAAGCAGACAGATTGTGCTGGGAACACTGAACCCAGTTAAATGATTTTCATCCATTTTAGAGATGTGCTTTAAACCCCAGCCCTGAGGTTCAGTCTTGGAATGGCTTTGCCTTTTGCCCTGCTTCTTGTAATATAGCTCAGAGTTTTAGCTGGAAGCCTTGAAAAGGTCTTGGCTCACAGGGGCTTGGCAGAGTGAGCACAGAGCAACTCCTGATAAACCTGCTGCATCCCTGCAAGAACTGCTGTCTGTGGTTATCCTTACCTCTGCAGAACAGCTCATCAGCCCCCACTGCACTTGTGACAGCTGGGCTGCATCTGGACACTGGAAATGGCAGGGGAGCAACACATCTCTTGTGCTTGCAGGCAGCCTGGAAGTGGAAGCTAGAGATGGGACAACAATTAGGTCCTGTGAACAACGAGGAATGAAATACCACAGAGAGCTCAGTGAGTGTGAGGGAGGAAGAAGACAAATATTTGTGCCCAGAAGGTGAGGCAGGAAAGGAAGCCCTTCCTGTTGGAAAAAGAGACCAGAACTTGAGAGCTACAGATGAAAAGGGAGGAGGGGCTGGAAGTCTCTCAATTAAATTGAAGAAATGAAACGAGACAAGTTCTGATACAAGAAAGGAAAGCAGGAGTAGGAAGCAGTTAAACAAGGACAGCAGGAGGCAGTCAAGGACAGTAGGAAGCAGCTGGACAGTAGGAAGCGGTTAAAGAAGGACAGAAGGAAGCAGCTGGACAATAAGAAGCAGTTAAAGAAGGACAGAAGGAAGTAGTCAAACAAGGACAGTAGGAAGCAGTTAAAGAAGGACAATAGGAAGCAGCTGTACAGTAGGAAGCAGTTAAAGAAGGACAGAAGGAAGCAATTAAAAGAGGAGAGTAGGAAGAATACTGAAGGTGAATGAAGGAAGAGAAGAACAAGGTATCAAGCACAAGCTATGGGAGACATTGCAGTGCTGGCTGGTCAGGGGCTGGGATAAGGATGTGGAGAGAAGAAAAGCAAAGGACAACTAGGAAGAAGACAGATCAGTAACACAGGAAGGCCAGAAGGTCACCTTAGAAATGGTGAGCCCAGGAATGAACATTTGCCTTCTGATGCCATCCATGCTGGCACAGCCACAAGAGAGCAGTGTGTAGAACACAGAGGGGGTTCAGGAGTTGTTCATTGATAGTTGCTCTCTGCAGTCTTTGAGACTCCTACCCTGTGCATGTGAATTCAGAGCCCCTGAATGCTGAGCTTTCCTAAGCTGTGACTAGTTGAGTTTTGCTGCTTTCTAACGGCTTTGGGGCTGCCTTGTTCACCCCCTGTGACCCCACTGCTTGTTTTGGTATGGCTGTTCCTGCTGCGGGGCAGCTGCCGGGTGCCTGCAGGTTGTCGTGCTGCCGCCAGGGAGCAGGAGGCAGGCATGGGTGTCGCTGTGCGGTGGCAGCACTGGCAGCTGTGCATTCTGAGTTACAAACCCCTTCTTTTCCTGCTTACAGAAATGCTTAGCCTTCAATCCAGCCAAGAGAATATCTGCCTATGTTGCCCTCTCTCACCCCTATTTCCATGACCTGGAGAAATGCAAGGAGAACCTGGACTCTCACATGTCACCCAGCCAGAACTCCAGCAAGGTGGACGCATCCTAATGCTGCCTGCAGATGAAGCATGCATGAACAAGAGGCGTAGCTGACAAGGCCACTGTCTCGTACCCACCACGGCGCCCTTCTAGCCGAGACCATTACTGGGAGGTTTTATGCACTTAGCTTTTCTTTTGGGACTGTGATGTGCTTATCCAAGGAAATCAACCTAGTTTACTTTCATCAGAGCAACGCCAGGGCCAGGGGCTTTGACCCACTCCCACTGCAGCTTGGTGTTGGGTTTGTTTCGCTGACCTACCTGGGAAGGCTGCAGAGGGAGCGAAGCTGCTGACCGGAGCTGTGCTGCCAGTTTATCCTCTCCCCATCCGGTGCTGCCTGTGTGGAGTAGGATGAACGAGTCCCTGCCAAGACGTGATGCAATCCCCCAATCTCCCTCTCTCTCTCTCTCTCTCTCTCTCTCTCTCTAGCTGCTGAAGCCTGGTTTGGTACTGTTTAAATTATTATGATGTGATCTCTTCCAGTGCTGTTCAAACAACAGCACTGAAAGCTCAGCTGTCTGCACCCTGCAGCTGACCAGTGCACGTGTTCATGCATCACTCAGAGCCTAGACACAGCTGCTGCCCCACCTGAAAACTTGGATGGATTCTTCCAGCATTTCATTGCTCCATACAAAAATGACAGTGATGATGGCAAGTCTAATAAACGTCTCCACTTTGGGGTTGTTTCAGACACAAACGAGTTCTGGCCTAGCTACGTTTGTGTGCACGCTGCAAAAACCCACAGAGCCACACCCCAGGTGGTTGAAAAAGCTGCTGGAGTCCACTCCTTGGGTATCCACATGGTGACTGTACTGAAATCCAGGCACTTTCTAGCCTGCCATCCAACCCCCTGGAAGCAGCTGCAAGCACATTTCCCTCCTCTCATTCCAAGTTTTCTGAGCTGCAGCAGAGCCAGTGAGAATCGACACAGATTTGTGGGTGTTTGTTTTTAATTGCCTTCAACCTCTTCTGATCAAACAGAGACTACAAGGCAGAAATTCCCCTCCAGGAGCAGGGAAGCCTCTACCTGCCATGAGCACAGCTGCCTGGCTGTGCTGCACTGGGTGCTGTATGCCCTTGCCTTACCTGCAGCACAAGGGTGGGCATTGCTGTCTCAAAGTCCCTCAGCTGGCGCGGATGAAGCAGATGTGTTTGCTGTGCAGAGATGCATCAGCTCCTCTCCTCAACCACCCTGTGGCTCTCCTGGCACCCTCTTCTCCCCTGGTGCCATTGCTGGATGTCAGAACCACAAAGCAGTTCCCATGCCTCTCTAGCACAGTTCTTTTTAAACCTTAGGTTACACTTTCATAGGTAGCAGGTTTTAGATATTTTCAGTATTTTTTGGGGAAAAAGAAGCTTTTATTTTCTTAATGCTGTACTAGGGGGAAAAAATCTTTGAAATTCATAAAAGCTGTTCCCTAACATTTACCTGGATGTGATTTTGGGGGCAACATTGGTCCAGTGAGTTAGCCCTTACCATAGACCTATAGGTAGAGACTACTGGATGTAAGGCAGCTAGAGCTGTGCTTACACCTGGCAGTCAGGCTTCTCTCTTCCTCATCTCCATTTCATCTTGCCTAGCCATTGAGCCAGCAGCATTCTAGAATCATAGAATGAACTGGTTGGAAGGGACCTTTAAAGGTCATCTCTCCAACCCCTTCTGCACTGGGCAGGGACATCCCAGCTAGATCAGGTTGTTCAGAGTCCCATCCAGCCAAATTTGAATGGAGGATGGTGCCTGCACCACCTGCCTGGGCAACCTGTTCCAGTGCTCCACCACTCTGCATTCACAGCATGCTTGGCAGAAGTGGGTCCTAAGCAGTTGGCTGAGCAACACAATTCTCTGGGCTGTGGCTTGGGAACCTGTAACCATCACCATCCCTGGAGGTGCTCCAGAGACATGTGGACCTGGCGCCTGGGGCCATGGTTTAATGGCCCTGGTGGTGTTGGATGGTTGGACTGGATGCTCTTGGAGGTCTTCTCCAACTGAGACAATTCTCTGATTCTGTGCTCTTGCTGGCAGGCTCCTCAGTGCTGTGCCAGATTTGACAGGCTGGCCGTGGTGCCCAGCCTCACTCTGGTTCGGGGATCAGGTCTGGGGCATGGCCCATGGCTAGGGGAGAGAGTGAGTCCTCTCTGTCTCTTGGATAGAACTTCTCCTTACTGTTAGACACCCAAGTGTGTGGTATGTGGTTAAATGAGAGCTGTTGTAGCTCGGGCAGGTTTTACAGGGCCCACTGGAGTGCATGCAGCAGCCTCTGCTCTTTCTCCTGCCCAGAATGGTGCCTGTGCAAAACCTACCAGCATGAGCAGGCAAGCTGCAAATGAGGCCTGCCAAGAGCAGGCACCACAGGTGTGTAAGAGAAGGATTTGGGAAGCTTTGCCAGCAGTGAGCTGAAGGCCAGTGAGTGGGGAGGGCAGCTAACCCTCTCATCTTGGCCATGCCTCTGTCACTCTCTCTGCTCTTAGGACCAAGTGGAACAGCAAAGCAGTTGTCCCAGCTCTGCTCCTCCACAGGTCAGGGAACCTGAGTGGATGGAGAAGAGGACAGGCCAGAAGGAAATTTTTGCTTAATCATTTTTAAACACTAATTACACCAAACAGAGGCAGGCTTCAGGAGAGCCTCACCACAGTAACAGGCAGCAAAGCTTTCTAGGGAGCTGAGCACTTTGGAAACCATTCCATGTTTTACCTAGGGCTGAGCTATCAGACATGCTCCATCAGGGCATTCAGCTGGTGTGGCTTTCCAGCTGCTGGCAGGGAACATGCCCAGAGCTCCTCAGCAACTAACACAGGAGGCAAATGTAGGAGGAGAGAGGACATTTCCAAATCCAAATTCTCAGGCAGAGCTGTGCAGCTGTGCTGTTAAGAGAGTTTGCTCTTGTAAGCTTAGCAAAGCTAAGGCTGGAAGAGATCTGAGTGCTGAATGTAGGAACATTCTTAGGGTAAATGAAAAAGGAGAGAACACTTTAAGCCAAAGGTTAGTGTTGGCTCCACAACTAAAGAGAAGTCACAAGGAAGGTAACTACTGGAGCAGCATTTCCCAGCCAGCAGCACCAGGAGAGCAGCAGAGAAAAGCGAGGGCAGGCTTACAGGATCAGAAGGCACATGGTGCTTGCTGTATGTTGGCTGCTCTAGGGTCAGGGGATCAGTGAGGGTGTGCAAGAGAACAGCCACAGGGACATGCTGCAGAGCTCTCCAGCTTGCTGTGCAGCCTTGCAGAGCAGGGTTATGGGTTGGACTTGCTCTGTGGCTCTGATTTTGGAGTGAGCTCACCTTTCATCCACACTACTTAGCTTTCTCATCCACGTGCCAGGAAGAGCCTCACATTCCCTGCTATTTGCATGGATCCCAGGGACATGCTGAGGTTAAACCCAGACAGAGAGCACTGTCTCTGCTGCTGAGCACAAGAGGAATTTTCCCAGCCTGCCACCTTCCTCTGGGCAGTTACTCCTGGAGAGTTTCCCATTAACCTTCTACAGTCTGCAGCCTTTCTTTTTGTTTTGTACTTCTTACCTATATCCTCAAGCTTCTTGAATCCTAGACTCTGTTTTGAGCAGCTAGATGAGAGGGGGAAACCATCAAGTGCTGCAGAGACAGGGCAAATGTCTCAGGAGCTCAGGAGAATTTTGGCAGCGATCTGAATTTGTGGGAAGGTTGTGGCTAAGTGTAGGGGAAGAGCCTTTTTTCCCATATGTTTTGTTTTCTCCTGCCATTCACTCTCAGAAGCATAAGATGAGAAAGCAAGACTCTTGCACAGGATTTCAGTTCCAGATACTTCTGCCAGTTCAAGTCCTGAGTTCCAGTGCAGCTTTTCAACCTAGCAACAGCTCTGTGCTTTAAATCAGATTTTGCAGAAGTTGGAGGTTTTTCTGTGTGGATATTAGAAGAAAATAAAAGTCTCTTAGGAGACAGCTTGGGAGCAGCTTCAGGTGGCCACAGGAACACTGCCTACAGCTCAGCTGCAGAAATGGGGAATCAGAATCACAGAATGGTTTGGGTGGGAAGGGAGCTCCAAAGGGCATCCAGTCCAAGCCCCTGCACTCAGCAGGGACATCCTCCACTACAGCAGCTTGCTCACAGCCTGCTCCAGCCTCACCATCTCCAGGGATGAGGCCTCAGCTACCTCCCTGGGCAGCCTGTGGCAGTGCTCCAGCAGCCTCCTGCTGCACAACTTGTTCCTCACCTCCAGTCTCAATCTGCTCTTCTCTCATTCCAAACCATTGCCCTGCTCCTGTCCCTGCAGGCCTTTGCAAACAGTGCCTCTGCAGCCTGCTTGGAGCCCCTGCAGGTCCTGGCAGGCTGCTGTTAGATCTGCCTGGAGCCTTCTCCTCTGCAGGCTGCACACCCCCAGCTCCCTCAGCCTGTCCTCCTAGCAGAGGTGCTCCAGCCCCAGGATCATTTTTGTGGCCTCCTCTGGCCCTGCTCCACTGGGTCCACGTCCTTCCTGTGTTGCTGTACAGCTCTACTTGCAGGAGAGTAACAAACAGTGTCCACATCCTTGTGAGCTGCCTCCTGCCAGCCTGCCAGTCCTTAGGCAACCCAAAGTGGCATGGTTTTGAGCACTTGGGTAGTGACAAGGTTATCCACATGCTGGATGGATCCAGGTGGTTCAGCATCTTATAGGAGCAATTCTCAGAGCTTGGCAAGTCTGCCCAGCCCCCAGTGTGAGTAATGCTACAGAATCATCTGCCTTGCAAAACAAAAGTCCCTTTGTGGGTTGCAGAGCAGGAATGGAGGTTTCTAAGCTGCTGTGCCAACCCAAGAGCTACTCTTAGCTGTTGCTATGCCACCTTCACAAGCAGAGAACACAAGGTCTGTGCAGCATTTTGGGGTGTTCAGTCCATGTGAGGGTGGTGGTTGGTAAGTGGTGGCACAGAGGAACTCATTTTGGTCCTTCCATTAAGTGTGAGCATCTTACCTTGGCACAGAGACACATTTCAGAGTTCAGGGATGGCAAACCTCTAATTGTACCCAGTATTGGTCTGGCATTTGTTAGGTCACTGCAGCGGTGGATCACCTGGCCACTCGAGTGGCCTTCCCTAGCCTAGAGCATGCTTCTGTGGCACTAGGAAAGCAGCCCTGGGGAGTTTGCTCCTCAGCAGTCTTTCAACACTTCCCCTCTCAGCAGGACACTTAAGCAGCTACCATTTGGATCTGACCCTGCTTCGGCTTCCAGGATGTGAGCTGAATTACTGCTTGGTGATTCTGCAGCCCCCCCCAGCCTGCAGGCAGTGACTGCAGCTGTCCACTGAGTGTTGCATGTGTGTTCAGCTGTAGCATTTGTATGCTTTAGGGTGGGTTTGGTTTCATATGTAAAGGACTAAGCAGATGACTTTGGAATGCTGTCACAGAGCTAATTTTACACATAGGGGGAATTCTGCCTGGAAAACATGGCATAGGCTGCCCCTGGCTTTGTTGTCTTTGCTGCAGGATTCCAGATGCCTCAGCCAGGGGCCAGGTTCCTGTGGTGTCTTCTAACTGAAGAAAACTGGAACAGAGGAGGCTCAGGGGTGACCTCATTGCTGTCTACAGCTACCTGAAGGGAGGTTGTAGCCAGGTGGGGTTGGGCTCTGCTGCCAGGCACCCAGCAACAGAACAAGGGGACACAGCCTCAAGCTGTGGCAGGGCAGGTCTAGGCTGGATGTGAGGAGGAAGTTGTTGGCAGAGAGAGTGATTGGCATTGGAATGGGCTGCCCAGGGAGGTGGTGGAGTTGCTGTGGGAGTCCCTGGAGGTGCTGAAGCAAAGTCTGCATGGGGCATTTAGTGCCATGGTCTGGTTGGTTGGGCAGGGCTGGGTGCTAGGTTGGGCTGGCTGAGCTTGGAGCTCTCTTTCAACCTGCCTGATTCCATGATTCTATGACAGGGGTCTTTGGGCAGTGATGAAGTTGTCTGCCTGGGCTTGAAGTAAGATTGTTGGCTAAACAAAAGCATATTTAGGCTGAGGTTTTAGTGTATGTGTGTGGACAATTGCATGAGGTAGGATTGGGGTTTCAAAGTATTTTAAGTCATTTAGTGTAATTTGCTCCACTGGCAGTTAAGTTAAACCAAGAGTTGGACCCTGTCAAGTCTACAGATTTGAGTGTCAGGCAGCTCAGGTCTATACAAAGATATTTGAGCTTAGTTCATCAGCAGGAGTGCTATAGAAATGATACTGTGTGATGAACCCCTCACCTGTAGGGATGTTATTGCTCTCCAATTTGCTCTTAATCACTTTTTTTTTTTACACAAAAGTTCAGAAGTGCACTTAGTGGCATTGGAAGGTGTAGAGAAAAGCATGAGGCTGGTAGGGAAATGTGTCAGAAATAAGAATCACTTCTTCCTGCTCCAGGCACTCCACCTGTGCCTACCTTGCTCCTTATGAATCCTACTGAGGCTAAGAGATGTGGATCAAGTTAAGCTTGTTTGTAACTCCTGTGGGGTGCAGGATGCAAGATAGGTTCTCAAAAGGCAGTGCCAAGCCTTGGGTTTACAGAATGCTCTGAACAGTGAGGACAGCTTCTGAGACACGTCCAGAGGAACATGATTAACTGACATTAGACCAGACCCACCTCTGACAGCAAATCAAAACCCCTCTTGGTACCTTTATCGTGGAATCATGAAATGGGTTGGGTTGGAAGGGACCTGAAAGATCACTTCAGTCCAACCCCCCTGCTAAAGGTGTATTTCTCAGCCTGATTTTACCACTACACCCCATAGAGAAAGTTAAAAGAGCCTCTTACGGCCCCTGGCTTGTTTTCTTCTCTCTCCTTCTCCTTTCAGTCCTTTTTTTGTACCAAAACACCCTGTGCTCTGGAGGTGTCCAGCATGTGACAGCTGAGGGAAGAGATGCAAAGTGGTTTCTTGGCTTGTTTTTTTTTTCATTCACCTTAAGGTATAGACTGAGCTGGTGAAAACTCAGGCATAGTCCTGTTGACTTGTGCAGCTTGCACCAGCCCAGCAGCTAGCACCTTGAGTTTCAGCATTTCAGGCCCCCCCACCTACATTTTGCAATCCGAGATGGTGCAAACTGCTGCCCAGACCCACTCACGGGAGGTGGTTTCACTGTGTCACTTCATACTTGAACTTCAGGATGTTCTTTTAATCAGGGTACAAGCAGGGAGAGGTGTGTGTGTGTGTTACTGTTTCTTGTCAAGGCGCAGCCTTTTCGCTCTGCGCTTCGTAGCTTCTCTTCAGTCTTCTCTGCCGTCTTTGCGTTCGGCGTTGCGATGGTCCCCGCCTGAAACGCAGGATCGTCTGCAGGAAGGTGCTCGCAGGGATTTCATGGGTTGTTCCTCAGAGCTCCTGGCTTGCCTTTGAGCCATCGATATGACACCAGGGGGCTACAGCAGGCGAGCTGGGGTATACGAAAGCCTTGCGCCCTTGCTCTACCTGAAGCCCTGCAGCGTCTCTCCTCTTCGTGCGCAGCTGCTGATTGCCATATACACACTGGGGGGGGGAAAGGACACTTTGGGAACTCTGGAGCTCCCTCTGCAAGCCTCCCGAGCCCTTTGATCGCACCACATGCCTGCTCTGTGTCCCAGATCTCACCCTCTGGGGCTTTCTGCCTTAAGAACACCCTCAGCTGGGGCTGCTTCACGTTGACTGCATCCAAGTTGATGAGCGCACACACCTCACCATCCAACACCTTCTTTACCTTCTGCAAGGTCGGGGAGGTGATTGACTGCAACCATAATCATGTCTCAACAGAGTGGAATCAAGGCACACAGAAGGTTATCCATACCCAATCCAAATGACAGTCCTTTGGAACTGAACGTTTTGCTGCTGGCAGTGCAAGAGAAGCAAAGTTGTGTATTTATTGTTGGGTGCTGAGGGTTCAGTATGAAAAAATCAATAGAATAAAAATCTTCACAGCATCAGGTTCCTGTCAGTCATTCCCAAAGTACTGGAAAGTAAAAACAAACAAACAAAAAAGGCAAATAATTCCTTTTGGATTTCAGACTGCTTTCCTAAAGCTGACTTTGCTTTCCTAGAGGTATTTTCCTTTGATCTCCAGCTGTAAAGTGAATACAAACTGCAGTAAGCATTGTACATTAAAGCCAGCAAGTTAGCAGCATTGCTTTCTAGTTTGTATGTCTCTCCACAGCTCTGCCATTGCAGAAAGTCAACAGCCAGGCACAGGAACCTGAGCACAGGCATCCAGCACCTCACCACCTAACTTTAGTTTGCAGAAATCTAACCTCCTTCAGCCTGATTTCTGCTTTTGCCACTAATTTATTGCTCACCAAGGATGGAGTCCATTGAGAAAGATAAAAAATTGAGTGATTTTTCCTTTCAATGTCACAACCTTGTTACAGTTGCTGTGAACACTACATGGTTCAGTACTGCTTTGTGGTGACCAAAATGTTCCTTCTTTTTTGGTATAGGTAAAATGTGCATGAATTCAGCCACAGTGGCTCGCAGAAAGTCATGGAACATTGTTTTCCTTTACCCTGAAACACATCCAGAGGGAGTTTATTAATTGATGTTGCACCAGACCAACCTCCATTAGCAAATCAAAACATGCTTGGTACCCTTCTCATAGAATTGTGGAATGGTTTGGGTTGGAAGAGACCTGAAAGATCCTCTAGGTCCAAACCTCCTGCTGTGTGCACCAAGGTGTTGGTGTTCCTGCACTGCTAAAGATTCTGCTGCCTCCATCTCCCACCTGTCATGCAGCTGAGCACACTTGGGTGATGGACTGATTTGTCATGATTGGTGTAACTGACTAAGGACATCTCTGGGTATCTAGAAGTGGTAAAAGTGCATCTTTGGAGTCAAACACACAATGACACAACATCAAACTCCAGAAGCAGGTGCATATTTTCTGTCTGCACTCCTAAGCAGCAACAACAAAAAAGCATGGAATGATAAAATTGTTTTGTTGGAACAGACCTTAAAGATCATTCTCTAATTGTACCAAGGCTGAGGCTAAGCCATGGCCCTCAGCACCACAGCTCTGCCTCTTTCAAACACCTCCAGGGATGGGGATTCAGCCACCTCCCTGGGCAGCCTGTGCCAGGCTTTGGGAGCCCTTTCACTGAAGAAGTTTCTTCTCATATCCAACCTAAACCTCCCCTGGTGCAACTTGAGGCCATTTCTCCTTGCCCCTAACACTTGTTACTCAAGAGAAGAGCCAAACCCCCACCTGGCTCCAACCTCTTTTAGGGGAGCTGTAGAGAGCCAGAAGGTCTCCCCTCAGCCTCCTTTTCTCCAGGCTAAACACCCCCAGTTCCCTCAGCTCCCCAGCCCTGTTCTCCAGACCCTTCACCAGTTTCATTTCGCTTCTCTGGACCTCCTCCAGCCCCTCAATGTCTTTCTTGGAGCAAGGGCCCCAAAATATTCAAGACAAAGACTTGCCCTTGCAGGAGGGCAGAGGTTTGGGGTCCTGGTGCAGGGGAGAAGGGAGCCCTGAGCCCAGGCCTTCTGGAGGAGTTTCACTAAACTGCCACTGGCTTTTCTGCTCTGGCTGTGAAGGAGGCTTGGCAGCCCAGCCAGCCAGCTCAGCCAGCTAGAGCTGAGTCCTGGCAAGGAATGGAAACCCTGAGAGAAAGGACTTCTGGGAGACAGGAGGATGAAGGGGACCTCGTTTATTGAAGGGGGGGAGGCAAAAAAAAAGGCAGCACAATTGATGTGTGTAAACTGAAGAATGATGCAGGTGCTGTGAGTCCTGCTTCCCACCTGCCAGTGAATGGCAGACAAAGACCAGGCACTGAAGTCTGTGTACCTGAGCGTTTGTTTCCATGGTGCTAATGAGCATTGTCATCCGGAGCCGTTTGATAATTTGAGGGTGAAGAGGAGGAGAACATTTGTGTGGATAATGAGCAAAGTAAGGTCTGTGCTTAGTTCTACTCGGGCCCTGCTCTTCTGCTTCGTGTGTGTGTGGGCTTTGTCTTCTCTCACATCGTTTTCTGCGCTGGGTGCAGGGGGTAAGTCACCTCCTCACAGGCGAGGGCTCCACAAAGGCTTTGCTCCAGAACTCTGCACAGGCTGCTGGGCTCTCTCCTGTGCTGTCCTGCCCTGAGGATGGTCATGGGTCAGCTGCCAGGCAGCACCCTCAGATCCCTTCCTGATAAATCCCTTCGTGTTTCCATGAGTTTTGCCCTTGTCCACAGTGTATCCCTGCTACTGGAAGTGCTTCAGAGAGGCAGAGATGTGGTGCTAAGGGGAAGGGCTTAGCACCAGACTCCATAGACTTGAAGACTGGTTGGACCCGATGACCTCAAAGGTCTTTCTGAACCAAAGCAATTGTGTGGTTCCACAATGAGCTGTGGCTGCTGTGGGTATTTATGACACTGACTGTTCTGCAGCACTTGGGTCTGCCTCTGTGCCTGCCTGGACTGCTGCTCGTAATCTTCTAATGTGATTAGAGACTGGTTTGGCATGTCACAGCACACCCAGGTAGCTGCTGGCTTCACGTCGCGCTGCAGCAGCTCTCACTGTGCTCTCCGAAGGGCTTTGGTGGTTCCTTGCAGTTTCTAGAGGCAGCAGAGTTCTGTGTCAAGGTCTTCAAACCTGCTGTGGCTCAGGGGTGTGGTTCTGCCTGCAGCTCTCATCCAAAACTGAAGGCTGTGGCTCAAACTAATAGTTCTGGTTACCATGTCTGGTGCCTGATTGGAGGCTTCATTAGGAGACCCAAGTCCAGTAACTACTTGTGTCCTGCTCTGAAGTCCACTTCATCTTTACAGTGAATGGAAGCTTTGAGTTGTTTGGGTGAGGACTGTGTTCATAAAATAACAATCACCCAGGTTGGAAGAGACCTCCAAGCTCATTCGGTCCAACCTAGCCAAGTGGGGTTGGGAACCAACAGAAGAAGGGGACACAGCCTCAAGCTGTGCCAGGGCAGGTCTAGGCTGATGTTAGGAAGTTGTTGTCAGAGAGAGTGATTGGCATTGGAATGGGCTGCCCAGGGAGGTGGTGGAGTGGCTGTGGCTGGAGGTGTTGCAGCCAAGCCTGGCTGGGGCACTTAGTGCCATGGTCTGGTTGGTTGGGCAGGGCTGGGTGCTAGGCTGGGCTGGCTGAGCTTGGAGCTCTCTTCTAACCTGCCTGATTCTGTGATTCTCCCCTCTCAGGACGTCTGTTGCTGATGGGTGCCCTGGCCCTGCTCCCCGGGGACAGCTGCGCCTTTACCTCTCACTTCTCCTCTCCGCTGCCGGGGCCGTCCTGCCACCGGCAGGCCGTGGCGCAGCAGCTGCCAGGCCGCCCCCGCCATTGCCGCCGCCCTGCCTTTACCGCCTGCTCGCTCCCAGCATCCCTTCCCGCCCTTCCTCTTCCGACTGCTCCGGCCCTGGCGCTTCCCGGCGCCGCCGCCTCCCCTCGCCGCTGCGCCAAGGGGCGGCGGAGCCGAGCGGGGCCGAGCCGGGCGCTGACGGCCGCCACCCGCCGGCGGCGAGGGGCGCTGCGCGGCCGCCGCCATCTGCGCCGCGGGGAGCTCGGCCGCTGCTGGCTGCGCGGCTCCCGAGCGAGGGGAAGGGCCCTGCGCCGGGCCTGAGGCGGCGGCCGGGCGGCGGCGCAGGGTCTGGCCGGCGCCATGGGGAAGCGGGACAACCGGGTGGTGAGTAAACCTTCGGCGGGCGGGCCCCGGCGGCCGAGCTATGAGGAGCTGGGCGCTGCCTCAAGCCCCGGCGGCCTAAGCTGGCCTGCCCGGCCCGTGCCGGGCTCCGTGCGGCTGGGGCGGGGTGGAGAGGGGAAGCGCAGCCCCAGGGCCGGGCGAAGGGGCCCCGGAGCCGGCGGCCTGCCGCGGCGGCGGCACTGCAGGCGGCTCGGCGGCGTTAGGGCTTGGCAGGGCCCGGCGACCTCGGCGCCCCGAGCCGCCAGACAACAAAGGCAGGCAGTGGGCAGTGTCCTGCGGAGCCGCCCGGCAGGGCTGGGGGCAGCGGGGCCCGGAGGTCCCGGGTGGGCTGTCCCGCAGCCAGGGCCGGGCACACGTCCGCGGCTCCCCCCAGCCTCGGTTGCCTTGTCAAAGCCGGCCGCGGTGCTGCCCGAGTCCTGCTCGGTGGTCTGCGCTGGGATGATGATGATTAAAATGCTGGTCTGGTCCTCGCCAAAATGAAGTGTTCCCAGTGGGAGTTGCATCATTGGCTCAAGTGGCTCTGAGCCTTCCTCGGCTCTATTTCCTTCGGCTTCAGCTGTACCCAGGCGATTTGAAAGGCAGCTTTATGCAGCTCTCTGCCAGCCCCGAGGGGTCAAAAGGCCAAAAATGCTTCTCTTCGCCCCTGATTGCAGAGCCTGCTTTTACATTATTAACCATTCACACCTCCTGTTTTCCTTCAGTCTTTTTCATCCACGTAACCCATTCTCCTTGTGCTCATGTTTGATTTAGGCATTGTAGATTTACAGAGAACGAGTCTTATACTTGAAAAGAAGTCATGAAGCTTTTATGTATTTCCTCCCTTTCTTTGGTTCTTTCTAGTGTGTGCTATGAGCTCATACTCAGATCCCTTCAGGGAAGAAGCATCTTTGCTTAGCCTTGGTGGAATAATAAATACGGTGGGCATAGGCATTACACAAATTGATACCTAAGTGCCTTTGAGGGATCAAAACAGTAGAGTCTGCTGAGAACTGGCGGTGTTAGACTGCAAGACATGGCCTGTGCTTCAATTATATCACCCTCTTGGAATGATTTTGGGGTGTACTCGAGTGTCCATTTATTTATTCTTAATGTTCTTTTTAATAGGATAATTGGGATGCACCTACCAGTACCAGCAAATCTTTCTGCTCCTGGGTGAGGTTCATTGTGTTGTGATGGCTGCTAGTACAGACAGGCTGTGACACAGGACCCTCTTTCTACCTCTTAGCTCTTTCCCATGTCCCCTTTAAAATACATAATCATTTCGACTGTTCAGAGATGGAAAAGAAGTTGTGAGGGTCTTTTTAACATCCAAAAGACAGTGAAAAAGAGGAGAGGCTCAGGGGAGACCTTCTAGCGCTATGCAACGCTCTGAAAAGAGGCTGGAGCAAGGTGTGTGTTGGTCTCTTCTCTCAGGTAAGAAGCAATAGAATGAGAGGATGTGGCCTTGAGTTGTGCCAGGGCAGGCTCAGGTTGGACATGAGGACCAATCTCATCACTGAAGGAGTGGTTGAGCCCTGGAACAGGCTGCCCAGGGAAGGTGGTGGGGTCACCACCCATGGAGGTGTTCAGCAGATGTGTGGATGTGGTGCTGAGGGACATGGCTCAGATGGACCTGGCAGTTGGACTTGATGATCTTTCCCAAGCTTAATGGCTGTGTACTTGTAAGGCAGCATCAGTTTGCACTGCTTGCCCAGAGAGCCCTAGCTGGCTGATGGTGCTTTATGCTCCCCATCAGTGTGAAAGCTACGCAAGTATCTTTTAATAGGTGCTTGAGCAGACTGCCAGAAGAAAATCCATGTGTGGCTGGGCTCTTCCTCCAGCACGAGTGGAATTCTGTGCTCTCTCTGGCTGGTGACATGCAGTTTGGCACAGCAGTGTAAATACTTCTAAGAAATGTTTATTGGGGAAGTAATTCTGTGTGATTAAACCTGTTTAAAATGTCAAGAAGATGTTTTAATACATGAATTTACAGAGCAGTGGTCAGTCACTATGTGCTTGCAGACAAGTTAAAGCCACTGAACAGAGGAAGCTTCCTAGCTGGTTATCTGGAGTCAGTTGGGGGAAGAACACTCAACAGTTGTGGCCTCTTCTGCAGGTAGAGAGTTTTGTTGGGAGGTGCTGATCTGTTTGGGTAAGGATGGGTAAGAGAGTAACTAAGAGAGTAGCAGGCAGAGACCTGGGTTTAACAACGATGACTGTGTTAGAAGGTAGAGCTTTCAGACCTAAGTGCTTGAATGGTGACCAGAAAGAGCTGACTCACTTTGCTCACAGGAGGAGTAAGCCAAGTCCTGAGTACTGTGGCTGTGTGTAGCTCACCTTGAGTACAGGGTGCAGGTTTGGGGGCCTCGTTCCAAGAAGGATATTGAGGTGCTGGAGTGGGTCCAGGGAATTGCAACAAAGCTGTTGAAGGATCTGGAGAACAGGGCTGGTGAGGAGCAGCTGAAGGAACTAGGGCTGTTTAGCCTGGAGAAAAGAAGGCTGAGGGGAGAACTTCTGGCTTGCTACTTCTGGCCCAGAGAAGGCTCCAAGCCTGGCAGTGTTCAAAGGCAAGTTGACTGTGGCCTTGAGCAAACTGCTGTAGTAGGAGCTGTCCCTAGCCATGGTATGGGGATTGGAATTGGATGATCTTTTAAAGTCCTTTCCAACTCAGACCAGTTTGTGATTCTGTGAGTAGCCTGCTCACTGTCCAGTTCAGACACTTAGCATTGCTGGGGCCACTGCAACTTCTCTGGTGGGCAAAGCAGGAGCAGGGGCAGCAGCTGCTGCTTTTGACAGCTCTCCCAAGTAGATTTCTGAATGCTTATTTTCTGGCCTGGCTAAAAGCACTGGCATACATTAAGAGCTACACATATGGCTCAAACTTTGTAGATTCAAAGCAAAATATATACCCATAAAGCAAATGACCCCAGATTGGGCAAGCAGAGTTTTTTGTCTGGTAGTTTTGACTCTTCGGGTTGGTTTCCCTCATCTCCAAACTATGGCCACTAAGAACAGTGTGTGTTGTGTTCTGCAAAAGGGCATTGTGAAGTGTTGGGATGAGGGAGTGCTAAAACCCCACGAGACAGGGGTGAGATGTTCTTCCCTTTCAGATGAGCAGAGTTTCATAGCCATAAAAAGAAACAGCTGCAGAGTTGTTTCCTAGATCAGAGTTTTTCTCATGAATTGCTGAGGTGGATCATGGATTCTAAGGTTTTAATTAATATTCACTAACCTATTGTAACCATTTTTAGAGTGAACATGTGCATGGGTTTGAAAGACAGAATTCTTCATAAGGTGAGGGGTTTGGGTTTAGATTGGGCTATTTAAAGGAGGGAAAACATTCAAAGGCAGGGAATTTTCATACATGCATAATGATAGCAGAGCCACTTTACAGCAAGAAACTTTCTGCAGAATTTACTGAGTCAATTTAGAGCAGAACTTTCAAAGCATCAGATCAGTTGTCCTGGAGAGCAAGAGCCAAAATGAATTCCATTTTCCATCTCCTAGGGAAGAGTATTTCAGCAGTGCTGCTGCTGCATTCAGGCTGCACATTTCATTGCTCAGGGAAGGAGCATGGGCTCGTTGTGGAGGAGGCTTTTCAGCCACACTATAACTCACACTGAAAACACTTCTCTGAGCCTTTCTGCCAGACCAAAGCAACTTGGTTTAGTTCAGTATTTTACATCTTTAGAAACAAGACAGAATTGTTTGTCAGTGACTGAGGAAAGTCTGTGAAGCACAAAAAGGACAGATTCAGAGTCGTAGCACAGCTGATCCATCTGCCATTTCTCGTTGCTGTTTCTTATTCCAGGCTTACATGAATCCCATAGCTATGGCCAGAGCACGAGGTCCTGCCCAGAATTCAGGACCAACCATACAAGACTACTTGAACAGGCCAAGACCAACGTGGTAAGTGACAACATTTGTCTGCTCTTTTGACATTTTGAGCTCAAGGTTTATTCCCTCCTGCAGGGACAGCCCTGGTCCCTACCTCTACCCCAGAACACTCAGTAATGCATCTTGAAAAATACCTTCCCTCCAACCGGGCTGTGGTTTTCTGAGTGCGTCCAGCCCCTTTTTTAGAAGGCAGCACTGTTCATGTTGAAAGGCTTTTCTCCTGCTTTGTGTTGCAGTATTTTCCTCAGGAAGGGAAGCCTTTGGTCGCTTCCCTTCGTCCGCAGCTGCGGGAGCCTGCAGATGCGTTTAGTTTCTGGGCGTTTTGCTGACAGGTTTTTGGAGCACAGTCTGCCCTGCCCACCAAAAGCAACACTTTGAGCTCTGCCTTCACGTTCAGTCCATTTTGCTCCTCTCATGAGACACTAAAGAACAGTTTACCTCAGTGCAGAGTCAGCTTTAGATCTTTCAGGGAGCTACAGTTCCCCTGCTAAGGCTACTAGGGTTAGGTTACCGTTGTGCATGACTTCTGGAATGCTTTCCTTCTCCTTTCTGTTGGAAGTTCAGCCAAAGTTAAGCTTCCAAAAACCCTGCAAAAATGTAGACACCGAGGAGGGTCTTTTTAACAGTGAAAAGTGTGATCTGTCACCCTTTTTATGTAGGGAAGAAGTGAAAGAGCAACTGGAGAAGAAAAAGAAAGGATCCAGGGCTTTGGCTGAGTTTGAAGAGAAGATGAACGAGGTTGGTGATGTTCCTGGCATGTTAGTATTTGACTCTTCTTATCTCGTGTGCCACTTTTCCTTTGTTATCAGTAACGGCACCAAGTCAGTAACAGCAGCCTTAATACTTCACTCCTTTAAGGAGTAAATGTTTTGTTTCTTTTGTATCAGAAGTTAAGGTTGTTTGTATCAGAAGTTAAATGAAATGGATGCATTGTCTAGTGTGACCAACCCAAGTCTGTTGTACTAATCTTGACCTGTGTTTGGATTGTGTGGCCTTAAACATTGGAAGGAGTTACTGGAAACAGACACCTTTGGCAAGGAAGTTTAGTACAAGAGAAGACACAAAAAATGGCCTTCAACATACAGACAGAACTCCAAAGCACTTCTTTCTCTCTCATCCTAAACTGATTACATTCCATGCTGGTTCACTTCTATAAATGCAGCTGTTCTGCACCTACTGGAGATCAACACAGTGTAAGGAAGCTCCACATATAAGCCCCCTTTGTATACGTAGCAAGAAAGTAGTATTCAATGAGTTTAACTCTTCCTGATCCTTCTTGGGTTCTGGTCGCTTGAGATAAGCTTCAAGCAGTAGTCTTCATCATTGTTTGGAAGTCTCTGGCTGATAGGATGAGTGGCAGTGGTTTGAAAATGGAGCAGGGTAGATTTAGGTTGGACACAAGGAGGAAGCTCTTTACAAATGAAATACTGCAACAGGTTGTCCAGGGATGTGGTTGAGGCCCAGTCCCTGTGGACATCCAGGGTCAGACTTGATGGGGCCCTGAGCAGCCTGAGCTAGTTGAAGGTGTCCCTGCTGACAGCAGGAGGATTGCACAAGATGAACTTTGAAGGTCCCTCCCAAACTGATGCAGACTGTGGATATCAGGAGTAGATGGTGCTCCTCCTCTGTTCCTGGAAGGAATAGTACCCACAGTACTCCTGCTGCACCTTTTGCCTAAGAAGTTCTATTAATGTTTGGAAGGTGATGGGATGCTCTTCTGAGAGGATCAGTTGTTCTGTGAGCTTTAGCTGGGTGAGTTTGGCTTAGTATTTCATCATGCTTTCTGGTCTTATCTTTGTTTTGCTGTGAAACAGCTGAAACTAGGATGGTTAGAAGGTTAACAGCCTCTCAGTGTGGCAGAAGGGTAGGAAGGGATGCAGGGAGCAGTGAAACAGCCATTCCCAAAGCTGCAGGCTGTGAACAGTCTCTCAGCAGCACTGCTCAGCTAATGCCGCGCGTGCTGACGCGGGGATCTGTGCCACAGTGCAGTGCACAGGTATAATCTCAGTTAATTCCTGGTGGTTCTGTCCCTTCAGCATAAAGGTGGATTATCACTGCTTTGCCAGCACAGCTTCACTGCGAGGAAGGGGAGGATCAGAGCAACAATGATAAGGATGGGGGAGCACAATGTGTGTGTGGCACAGGAAGCAGGTTGAAGCTAGCAGCCTCTTGAGCTGATGGAGCTGAGTGGGATGTTACAGAGCTCTTGAAGGATGAGTTTTGGGCAGACCTAGAGACCCTGTGAGAGATGGAAAAGGAGGGCTGGGAAGAGACTTTTATCCAGGCGGTGTGCTTGGCCTAACAGAAATAAGAGATTAAATGATTGTGCACCTTGTTGATGCTTCACAACAGACTCTGGAGACTCCTACCTGCTGAAGAAGGGCCAGGAGAGTTTGTCTTCTTGTTTTCCTCCAGGTGTTTTTGAAAACTAAGACAAAGAAGCCAATTTGTTTGACTTTGTAAAGTCCTCCAGCAGCAGTTTGTGATACAAAAGCAAGAAGATACCAGAAGTAGTGACCTTCAAGTCAGATGCAACCTCTTAAGACCAGTTCAGCTTCTCTAACAGATATTCAGTTCCTAGAGTTCAAAGCCAAAATGTGGCTGTGCTGTTATGTGATTTTTCTTCTCAGCCAAAAGGGCAGGCAGACTGCACTTGATCACTTGTGCTGGGGAGAAAACTCTCATCCTTTTTTACTTGGAGTGAGAAAAAGCACAGCTACCTGCAGGGAGGATGTAGCCAGGTGGGGTTGGGCTCTGCTGCCAGGCAACCAGCAACAGGAGAAGGGGACACAGTCTCAGGTTGTGCCAGGGGAGGTCTAGGCTGGATGTGAGGAGGAAGTTGTTGGCAAAGAGAGTGATTGGCATTGGAATGGGCTGCCCAGGGAGGTGGTGGAGTGGCTGTGGCTGGAGGTGTTGCAGCCAAGCCTGGCTGGGGCACTTAGTGCCATGGTCTGGTTGGTTGGGCAGGGCTGGGTGCTAGGTTGGGCTGGATGAGCTTGGAGATCTCTTCTGACCTGCTTGATTCTGTGATTCTAGGATTCAGATAAACATGAAGGTGTGAGCTGCTGTAGTATTTCAATTAATATTCATCTTCTGGAAAATCAAATTCATTACAGCCTCAGTTAAAACATAGTGTTTAATGTTGGGGCAAACAAAAAGCTACTTAGAAATGACCCTGACAGAGCTGTTTGTGTTTGGTTTTGTGTTCAGAACTGGAAGAAAGAACTGGAAAAACACAGAGAGAAATTAATGGGTGGCAATGAGAGTTCCTCCAAAAAGAAAGAGGTAAAGTTATTTTTTTGTTCAATTCCATACACTCTGGGTTTGGAACTGGATTTCCCATCCCTGCTCAGGATACAGAATATCATTAAATAGATTTTCAAAGCCAGCATCAGAGTACTTCACCAAAAGGCAGCACGAAGGAGCCTGATGCCAGAGTAACCTTTGTTTTATTCTGTTTTTAAGAAAAAGAAAAAGGAAAAGAAGAAATCTAATAGGGTGAGCAAAATTTTCACTTCTTTGGGTTTGCTTTTTTGCTTTGAGGTGTTCTTGTTTGTCATTGAAGCTCTCTCAGAAGGTATAGCTGTAATTTTGAATTAAACCCCTTAAATTAACTGATTTTTCTCTGAGGGGGTGGAGTGTGTTCTGTACAAGGAGTTCTTAGTCCCACTTCAAGAGAGGGAAAGAACATTCAATAGATATCATTAGCTGAAAAATGTCAGAAGTGATTTTTCACACTTTTATTTAAGCAAATCTATGTAAGAGCAGTTTCTTGCAAGTAAAATTCCATTGATAACACTTTGCAAACGAGGAAATGTTGAGGGGGATGTTGGGGATGATCTTCTGACTGTTTATCAGACAAAATGCTGCATCTCACAAGCTTCACTTTTTGTTGTGTTTGGTCAAGTTGTCTTCATCTTCCTCTTCTTCATCAAGTTCTGATTCTTCCAGCAGTTCATCTGATTCAGAAGATGAGGTAAGAACTCAACTTACTGGGATCTAACACGTTCTGTTCCTGAGGCTTGCGTAACACACATCGTTGGGGATCTATTTCAGAATGTTAGTTGAAGGCTTGGTTTGCAGAGAACTGTTTGATTTGTGTGTGTTTGGTATGTACAGTAAAGGGTGGATTTTAGAGCTCTGGCAGGCCAAGCCTTTCTTCGTGCATGGTCTGGTTTGGGTGGCTTGGGAACTGGATCCATTTCTGGGTGAACACTGAGCTGTGCTCTTTTGCAGTAGGCTCCCCATCTCCTTGTGAAAATACAAACCTGCCATTTTTGACTTTGTAGCAAAACTTTGTTCCAGATAATCAGATTCTGCAACACACATCTAAACAATAAACAGGACCTAGAGAACTTGGAGCTCTCACCAGCTGACATTTGTCTCAGTGCAGAGGAGTTCTGAAGGTCCACTGCTAAAGGAATCAATCGTAGTAGACTTTACTCCTCAAGGGAACATGATAACCTCAGAATTTGGTGTTCCTGGTTCTTTGCATTTAATGCAAGTCTTTAATTCTAGTGGGAATAAATTGTGGATTGTGTTTTTCTTTTGTTTTTTTCCCCTACAATGCCTGTGGATAGGATAAAAAGCAAGGGAAGAAAAGAAGGAAAAAGAAGTATCGCTCCTCACGGAAATCTTCAGCGAGCTCATCTTCTGAATCAGAGTCAGACAGCAAGGTAAGCACTCGGCCCTCTTTCCCTTGGCAAGGTTTCCTGAGCTCTGCTGAAAGCAAGAAGCGTTTCTGACTTCAGCTTGTCAATATTCTTCTTCTTTTCTGTCTTCAAACGTAAAGCTGTGGCTCTTACTGTTGCTTATATCTTCCAGATGCAATCAGGCCACAGTCACAGAATCATAGACTGCTTTGGGTTGGAAGGAACCCCCAAAGGTCATCTAATCCAGTCCCTCCTGCAGTCAGCAGGGACATCAGAATGACTGGATCTTTATTTTGACCTTAGAAAAAGCACATGCCTTATTCCAGCAATCTTCAGCTGGTTTGCAGAATGCAGCAGCTTTTTTGCTGTTTAATTCTGATGCTGCATTAGCACTTCGACACTTCACAGACTGTTCCATATTTCTCTGTGTGTGAATATGCTGCTTAATCTGCTTAATTTTCCAGCAGCTGTGAAAAACAGGGATTGCAGGACATCAGTAGCCAGAATACTCTGTCCACCAGGTATCAGAGAGGCAGTTGTTTCCTGCTGGAGAACTGAGCTTTTCCCAGGTGGAGCACAGAATCAAATCGAGGGTCCCTGGTTTTTTCTTCTTCTTACTCTAGAGCAGTGTGCACAGAGGCTTGGTGAATGAACAAAAAAGGGGACAACATACACGAGGCAGTTTGTGTTGGCATTTTTCTGTGTTACAGTAGGTAGCAGCTGTGCTTCTTGCCTACATATTCATTATGCAGCCAGTTGTTAAGGTTCTGTGTGCAGGCTTTTGGTGAGCACCTGATTCAGTGTGCTGTAAATTGTGGTGAATCACTGCTTGCCTACACCTATACATTTCTGCTGGTGGCAGCTTTTTGGTAGGGCTGAAACTGGAAGGCAGAAAACCTCATGGGAATGGTGAGGGACATTTTAGGGTGGGGGGTGTAGTGACAGGGCTAGGGGGAGTGGATCCAGGCTACAGAAGGGGAGATTTAGATTAGATATTAGGAAGAAGCTCTTCACCATGAGGGTGGTGAGACACTGGAGCACCAGAGCAGGTTGCAGAGAGAGGTTCTGGAAGCTCCATCTCTGGAAGTTTTTAAGGCCAGGCTGATTGTGGCTCTGGGCAGTGTGATCTAGTGGGAAGTGTCCCTGCCCATGGCATGAGGGTTGGAACTGGATCATCCTTGAAGTCCCTTCCAACCTTGGCAATTCTGTGATTCTTGAAACGTGTGCTTAAGCCCTGCCTTAGCAGCAGAGATGATCATGGATGGAGAACAAAGACTCCAGACTGGTCTAAGGTATATGTGGTTACAATAGTGATAGCTGATGTCCTTTCCAGAGGCCTTCTACATCTACTGCAAGTCCTCTGGTACCTGATAGAGGTTGGAAGGGACCTCTTGAGATGATCTAGTCCAAGCCCTGCTGCCAGAGCAGATCCCATACAGATCTTTTCACGTTGCTGATTCAGGAGGTGAGCTGCTGCAGCAGAATTAGGGCTTTTCCACATCTCTCCTCAGGACTGCAGGGTAGACAGAAGAACTGTGAAGAATGACCTTCAAAAGACAGAAAAAGACAATGGGTCAGACTGCTTCTGGGGTTTTTGCCTTTCTCCTGGACTAATTTTGTCATGATTTATGTTTTTCTTTCTTTTTAGGACAGCACAAAGAAGAAAAGGCCGAAGGAAGACTATGAAAAAGAGAAGGTATTTTTACTCTTGAGATACTTTGATCAGAACTGATTTAAGCTAGATGTTAGGAAGAAGTTCTTTACAGTGGGAGTGGTGAGACACTGGCACAGGTTTCCCAGGGAGGTTGTGGAGCACAGAATCACCCAATGTGATCAAAGATCACATTGGGTGATTCTGTGCTCCACAACCTCCCTGGAGGCGTTCAAGGCCAGGTTGGATGAGGCCTTGAGTGACCTGTTCAGTGGAAGGTGTCCCTGGATGATCTTTGAGGTCTCTTCCAACCTAAAGCATTCTATGAAGCTCATTTTTGTTTCTTCTTTTCTAATATTGAGTGCCTCAGTTTGCACTACAGAGGTGTTCTCTCTAAAATAACACAGTCAGAAGGTGTTCAGCTCCCCCAGTTTGAGGTAGACTGAATCATTTTGGTGGGAAAAGACCTTTCAGATGATCCAGTCCAGTTTAGTTGGGTTCAGCTCCTGTTTTCACAATTGTCAGTGGAAAGTGCTTGTTAGGAAGGTAAAGGGAAAAAGTCTCTAAGCTGCTGTAGTACATCAGCTGCAGTCTAAGCTTTTGGGCTAGTCACACTGAGCTAAAAATACCTGTGGTGGTATTTCAGTGGCATGCCTGCTGGGTAGTGGTGTGTTGCTGGAGATGAAGGAACATCAAACAGAAGATATTGCAGAGAAAATTCTATTAGCTTAAGAAAAATGAGCCTTGCTCTGTTATTTCTCTGAGCATGAAAACACTCTCTCCTTCCCACCACCTCACCCGTTTGGTGCACACAGCTGAGAACTTTCTTCCCTCCACTAGGTTTAATGCAAATACTTTTGTTGAGTTAAATTTGAGTTGATTGTACCCAAAGTGTAAACTCAGAGTCCACCCTATGCTTTCTCTCCGGTTGCCTTATTTATCACATTGGTCTCCAGTTGGCAGTACTTGACTTTGATGTACAACTTCTCCATTGCACAAGGAGAATCATAGAATGGGTTGGAAGAGACCTTAAAAATCATCTAATTCAAATCCCCTTACCATGGGCAGGGACACCTCCTGCCAGCCCAGCTTGATCAAGGCCCCAGCCAACCTGCCTTTGAACACTGCCAGGCTTGGAGCCTCCACAGCTCCCCAGAGCAACCTGTTCCAGTGCCTCCCCACACTCATGAAGAATTGCTTCTTAATGTCTCATCCCATTTCAGTTTCTTCCACTCTGAAGTCATTACTCCTCATCCTGTCACTGCATGCCTTTGTCAAAAGTTCCTATCCAAAATGTGTTGATCTCTTGCCCCTTTGCTCCTGCTTCCATTTCCCACCTTCCATCTTTGAGTAGCCTCTCTCTGAAGATAAGGGTAGTACAGTCCCTTATTGTAATGCTCTGAAAGCAAAGGGCATCTGGGGAGGAGAGGTCTTCCCCATCTTTCATGTGAGCTGCATCTTGTGTACTTCTCATGAATACTTTTGGGCAAGGATTGAGGTGTCTATAGCAGACTAAACAGGTGAGATATGTGATCCCACCCAGCAAAAAGGTGATTAGCAGGAGGCTTTTCAGTTTCTGGCCTGGGAAACTGAAATGGAAGAAAGCAGCTTGGGAATGCCTGCTCCAGAGCAAAGCAGGGCAGAGAAGGAGCTCACCAGTGCAATCTTGTGCAGACACTGCAGGAGAGGTTGCCCTTCAGAGACTCCTTTGAGTACACTGAGCTCGCATAGGAAGTGTTGAAGTGCAGCTGGTGGGGACAACTTGTCCTGGCTGGACACAGAGAGGGAGCTTTGTCTCTTCAGCAGGACAGCAGGAGCCTGCAGCTGCAGTGTTTGCATGCACATGTGGAGACATCTGTATTTACTCCATATTTCAGAGTGGTGAAACATTTTCTCTTCAAATGCTTACTCTTTCAGGTGTTATTATTTAAATACATACATAGATGTAGTGTAGTAGTACTCCTCTCACTTTCAGAAGGCTGCTGTATCTTAGTAACAAGGGAAAGGAAGAGACAGAAAAAGCTTCCACTAAGGCATTTTAACGGTTGGCTGATTTGTTGGGGGTGAGTAATTAGGTTCATGTCAACAGCAGCAGAAATGTTTCACGCTTTAGAAATTGTATTTCAGTCTGAAGTTTTAAGCAGAAATGTGGGAAACCTGGAAAGGCCTAACTTTACTCACAGATCTGCTACTTTGTGTAGGAAGGCAAAAATCACCGCAGGAAGAGGAAGAAAGCTGATCGCGATGGGCCCCTGTCATCAGAGTCCTTCTCGGAGTCGGATCAGGCAGAGGAGGTCAGTGGGAAGCCTCAGTGAATCACAGAATGGCTCAGGTTGGAAGGGACCTCAGAGATCATCTACTCCAGCCTCCCCACCATGGACAGGGACACCTCTCAGCTAGGCTCAGCTGCTCAAGGCCTTATCCAGCCTGGCCTGCAACACCCCCAGGCAGGAGGCAGCCACAGCAGCCTGTGCCAGAGTTTTCCTCGGCTCCACTCTAACCCTGCTCTGCCTCAGCTTCAAATCCTTCCCCCTTGGCCTGATTCTGGATGGCCTCATGCAAAGTCACTCTACAGCCTTCCTGCAGGATCCTTTCAGGTACTGGCAAGCAGTTTTAAAGACCTCCCAGAGCCTTCTCCTCTGCAGGCTGCACACCCCCAGCTCCCTCAGCCCGTGCTCACAGCAGAGCTGTTGCAGCCCTTGCATCATCTCTAGCCTCACTCCAGCAGCTCTGTGTCTCCCTTCTGCTAAGGACACCAGAACTGGAGGCAGTATTAGAAATGAGGTCTCAGCAGAGCAAAGTGGAAGAAACTCTTCTCCTGCCGTGCTGGCCACACTCCTTTGGATGCAGCCCAGCACACAGCTGCCTTCTGGTTGGATCTTTATGGTCCTTTCCAACCCAAACCATTCTATTAGGATTCTGTATCTCTTGTTTCTTGTTCTGCTGTGTGTTCAGAGCAGTGTTCCTAAATGGGATGTTTTTAGGACAGCAACCCAGGGAGTAGCACTGGGTATTGTTTAGTGTCTTCTACCACCGTGGTGCCATCTTTCATTTCTATGCAACAAAAGCTCAAACTCCTATCCCAAACAGCATTTCTAGAGCTGTTCTTCTCTTTCATTTGATCGATTGATGGAATTGTTTATTTTAGGTACAAGCAAAGAAGAAGAAAAACAACGAGGACAAAGAGAAAACAGCAAGTATCCTTCCTTCTCAACCCTGTAGTTGCAGGGTGCAAATACTCTCTACATGGTCAATTTCCAAGTTTACATTTCTCAGAGAAAGAAACGTTTCATGGCAAAAGGCTGCTGGCACCCTCCAGGCTTGGGGCAGAGTGGCTGGAAACTGCCCAACAGAGAAAGACCTGGGGATGTTGGTTGACAACAGGCTGAAGATGAGCAGGGCCTGCCCAGGTGGCCAAGAAAGCTGCAGCAGCCTGGTCTGGATGAGCAGTAGTGTGGCCAGCTGGACCAGGGAAGGGATTATACTCCTGGACTCATCACTGGGTCCAGTTTTGAGACCCTCACTACAAGAAAGATACGGAGGGGTTGGAGAAGGTCCAGAGAAAGGCAATAAAGCTGGTGAAGGGTCTAGAGAATAGGGCTGGGGAGGAGCAGCTGAGGGCCCTGGGAGTGTTTAATGTGGAGAAGAGGAGGCTGAGGGCAGAGCCCCCCCCATCCTATCAGCCCTGTCCAGTCAACCAGACCATGGCACTAAGTGTCCCATCCAGTCTTTTTTTGAACACCTCCAGGGATGGTGGCTCCACCACCTGCCTGGGCAGCCCTTTCCAGCATTTTTTTCCCTTACACCTGTGTGTGTAGAACAAAGCTTTTGTAGCAAGATCTTCCATTATGTCCCACCCCTTCAACAATTCCAGCTGAAATTCTGCGTGCAAAAGACAAGAGTTCATCCTTTAGCTTCTGTATTACAAGGGGAGGAGAATCCCTTCAGGACTGAATCCAGCAGGGCTGATTGAGTGCATTGCTATTTGCATGCAGATGATGATTGTTTTCTTCTAGATGAGGTGCAAGTGCTGGAGGCTCTTGCCAAGTGTAGTTAAAGCATTCAGTTTTGCACAGTAAATACAAGCACACGCATCAGAATCTGTAAACATCCTTCTGGCTTCCAGATGTAAGATGTCAGTGCTTGTCAAAACATTTCATTGTGACTTTCCCAGGAAGTTATCAAGCTGAAAATGATTTGGAAGATTAGGAAATGTAATAGCGACACTGATAGGGGAAATTAGCCAGAGCCATCATGGGGATAAATTGAAGACTGCTCATAACAGTGCAGATTAATGAGGAAACCAGGGATGATTTTCATCTTGTGATGTCTCTTTCTAGAAATGCCTTCTGAAAATGGCTCTGGAAAGATGTCCTTCCTGGGCTCTCGTTTTGCCTTAGCAGGGTTTTAGCTAGCAGCAATAACTCTTACATTTAATTTTATTATTCTTATTTTGGTGTTCCCTAGGACAAAACAAAAAAGAGGAAGAAGCACAAGAAACATGGCAAAAAGAAGAAAAAGAAGATTGCTGGTTCCAATTCAGATTCAGAGTAATACTAACAACCCTCCCCCACCCAAGACTATCAACAGAAGTGCAATGACTAAAGGAAACTTAAACTGTGAAATGGCAGCAAACTTTACCAAACTGCATGAGGTTTTTTTCTCCTGTGTTTTAGAAATATTCCTAACCTTTCAGCAGCCAGCCAGGTGCAGCTGTGCTGGGCAAGACCATTGTTATTGCCTGCTGCTTAATCCATGAGGCACAGATTCTATACATCTCCAGTAAGCAGTGTTAGATGTTTGAAGTTATATGAGATGGTAAGTCCAGCCGAGGTGTAAAATGTTGGAAGAGTTAAACTTTTTAGCTAGTAAAAGTAGTCTTTTAAAGCAGTAGTAATAGTCTTTCTCTGTAAATCAGGACAAATAAAATCCCAACTTCATCTTGCAGGTTTAATATTCTACATTTACAAGCTGGTGTCTGCTTAGTGGCATTTACAGAGTGGGAAATTAGAGAGCATTGAAAATGCTGCCTTTGGTAGAAATGTTTTCTCATCTGCCCCCATTTCCATCTGCTTCTAAGAAGGGGAAAGCTCCCGTTCTGGCCAAGTGAATAGGGTGCCTTTGCCTTTGAGCCCTGCAAATCTCTGCTGGTTTTAATCCCTGCAGCATCTCCAATTCCAGGGAAGCCAGAACTGTTGTCAGCAGGCTTTTGCTGAGTATGCACTTCTGGCTTTTCGGAGCGTGTGCTTCTGCATTAAGCAAGAGCAATAACATTTTGCAGTATGACTGACATTCAAAACCTGAAGATTTTTTACCTCTGCTCCTTGGGAAATAGCGATAGATCTTTGCTAGTAGGCAGGTGTTGTCTTGGTTCAGGTCTTTTTGGTTTAGTTGGATGCTTTTGGCAAATGCTGGTAGCTGGTTCATTTGCATCACCCCTCAGGCAGGTTCATTTGCATCGCCCCTTAGGCTGTTTCGTTTGCATCGCCCCTCAGGCAGGTTCATTTGCATTGCCCCTCAGGCAGGTTTGTGTGCTAGGCAGGTTCTTTGCATCACCTTTTTAGAATCATTTTGCATGATTTGTCCTCTTTCTAAGCGAAGGATGTGCAGGTAACTGCTTGTTGTACCTAGCTCTATGAATTCCCTTCCACACGCAGGTTTCTCCTGTATTTAGTTCCTTTTCTAGCTCAGTTCCTCGCTGTGTTGAAGTGCACACTTGCTGAAGATATTTAGCATGTAAAAAGCAGGGTTTTGATACCTTAAACAGCTTCATATTGAAGCTGATTTTACTCTTAAGCAAGTTCAATGGCAGACCTGTTACGTGGTGTCTCATTAGATTCAAAAGTCCGACAAAACTACTGCCAGATTCTCATTAAAGATACTGTTTCAACAGTTTGTATTTATATTTTTGTACTCGAGGGCTACAGGATGTCCACCTACGTCATGAAGCTGTTTTACTTTTGATTAGTTGCTTTAGGAATTGGTAGAAAACTGAGGGAAAAAAAAAAGAAGAGGCTTTTGTAAATGAAATGTGCATGCAAGAAGCAAACAGCCATTTGATTTCGAGTTTTCACGGGGAATTCTCCTGGTCTCTTCCATCGAAGTAGCCATTGCTGGGCCTTCTGTTAGCCTCTAACATCTGCCCATCCATCCTGAGTGGTTGTACTCTTGGTGCACCCCTCCCCCACCTCCCTGTTTGTTTTGTTCATTGCACAGGTGCTAACTTAGAACTGACCTCTGTTGCATACAGGTGTTTCAAATCCTGCATCGACAGGAATTTCCAGACCTTTAAGGCTTTGGTTATTGGTCTGCAAACCAAGGGGCAAAAGGTGATTCTTTTGTTGGGTTTTTTTGGATTGCTGTTTCTACAGAGAAATTCAAGTTCTTAGGGGCAACCATTTTGTCCCTCTAAACCACAGCAAGAATGGTTTTGATCAACTATTTGATGTAGTTGGGCTTGATGTTACCCATTCTAGACACTTTTGTCAGTGAGGCTGAAATAAAGGCAAGGTGCAGTGAGCAGTAGGGGTTTGGTTTGGGGTTTGTGTTTGGTTTTGTCGGGGTCGTTTTCTTTTTAGGTTGTGGTGGTACAGCTTTGCTAAAAGGACTTGTAATGAACCATAGCATAAATGCTCTGTCCTGTGTGATACCTTTATTTGATTTTTTTTTTACACAACTACCTGCAACAGAATGAAATAAAAATGGAAATGAGACCCCCCCCAGTCTGAACCACGTCAGCCGGGCCGAGCTGCTGCTGCTGCTCTGCGCTGCGTGCTGCAGGTGCTGCTGCCGGGCACGGGCATGGGCACAGGTGTGGCTGCTTAAGGGGCTGTGCAAGCTCTGTCAGCTCGCGGCAGAGCTGCTTCGGCCCCGCAGGTGTCCCTTGCACTAACGAACGCGTCCTGGCTCCTCCCGGCTGGGTTCTGCCTGTCCCCGGCAGGCGCCGGCCCCACAAAACGCCGCCATCAGAGGCACCCAAACCTGCGCTTGCCTTGCGGGCTTCAGGTGCATACCCGCAGAGGTGTGCCACGTTCGAGCAGCGGGACAGGGCGGAAAACGGGAGTGGGAAGGTCTGAGCAGACCCTGTCCGCGGACAGACGGCAGCTGCGCAGGCAGTGTGGTACGGGAGGCGTTCGTGTTCAGCGCTCTCCAGAAGCAGCTCTCGCACTTGCGGCATTCGGTTTTTGGCTTTTATCTAATTGCTGTTTTTTTTAATGCCTGATACAATTCCTCATCGTTCTGCCTCTCCATCTGCGTGTGCCTGCGGACGAGCCGCCGGTAGCCCCGAGCGGCCCGGCCCTGCCTCCGAGCCCCGCGTTGTCAGGGCAGCGGCGGCGGCGTCGCTCGTCCGGCGCCATGAGCAGGAAGAGGACGCAGCAGCTGGTGGACTCCCTGGGCAGGGCCTCCAAACACTGTGAGTCTGGGGGCTCCGTGTGGGTCTGGGGGCCCCGATGTGCCGGGCCCGTGTGCCTCTGAGGGCCCCGATGTGCCGGGCCCGTGTGCCTCTGAGGGCCCCGATGTGCCGGGCCCGTGTGCCTCTGAGAGGGCCCCGATGTGCCGGGCCCGTGTGGCTCTGAGGGCCCCGATGTGCCGGGCCCGTGTGGCTCTGAGGGCCCCGATGTGCCGGGCCCGTGTGCCTCTGAGGGCCCCGATGTGCCGGGCCCGTGTGGCTCTGAGGGCCCCGATGTGCCGGGCCCGTGTGCCTCTGAGGGCCCCGATGTGCCGGGCCCGTGTGGCTCTGAGAGGGCCCCGATGTGCCGGGCCCGTGTGCCTCTGAGGGCCCCGATGTGCCGGGCCCGTGTGGCTCTGAGGGCCCCGATGTGCCGGGCCCGTGTGCCTCTGAGGGCCCCGATTTGCCGGGCCCGTGTGGCTCTGAGAGGGCCCCGATGTGCCGGGCCCGTGTGCCTCTGAGGGCCCCGATGTGCCGGGCCCGTGTGGCTCTGAGGGCCCCGATTTGCCGGGCCCGTGTGCCTCTGAGGGCCCCGATTTGCCGGGCCCGTGTGCCTCTGAGGGCCCCGATGTGCCGGGCCCGTGTGCCTCTGAGAGGGCCCCGAGGTGCCGGGCCCGTGTGCCTCTGAGGGCCCCGATTTGCCGGGCCCGTGTGGCTCTGAGAGGGCCCCGATGTGCCGGGCCCGTGTGGCTCTGAGGGCCCCGATGTGCCGGGCCCGTGTGGCTCTGAGGGCCCCGATGTGCCGGGCCCGTGTGGCTCTGAGGGCCCCGATGTGCCGGGCCCGTGTGGCTCTGAGGGCCCCGATGTGCCGGGCCCGTGTGGCTCTGAGGGGGCCCCGATGTGCCGGGCCCGTGTGGCTCTGAGGGGGCCCCGATGTGCCGGGCCCGTGTGGCTCTGAGGGGGCCCCGATGTGCCCCGATGTGCCGGGCCCGTGTGGCTCTGAGGGGGCCCCGATGTGCCGGGCCCGTGTGCCTCTGAGGGGGCCCCGATGTGCCGGGCCCGTGTGCCTCTGAGGGGGCCCCGATGTGCCGGGCCCGTGTGCCTCTGAGGGGGCCCCGATGTGCCGGGCCCGTGTGCCTCTGAGGGGGCCCCGATGTGCCGGGCCCGTGTGCCTCTGAGGGGGCCCCGATGTGCCGGGCCCGTGTGTTTGGGGGCCCCAAGCTCCTGGGTGTGCGTCTGGAAGCCCAACCTTCTGGGCCGTGTGAGTGTGTGAGGTGGCACAGGGCACCCCAGGCTGGGCAGAGGTCCCTAGGCCTGGCCGTCAGAGCAGGCCAGAGCACTGCAGGACCCCTGCGGTCTCTGCCACCTGTGGGCTGTTCATCACTCCCAGCTGATTCTCATTGTCCCTGTGCTTATTCTCTGCTCACCACCCAGCCCCTAGGCAGGCACTTGCAGGTTCCCCCCTTGGGAGCCGCAGGTGGAGGGTGGGGCAGTGTGAGGTCCCTTCCCCCTGCCTGCAGTGTGCTGTCAGCAGTTTGAGCTCTGCTCCCTCTGTGTTCTGGCCGGGCAGTTTCTAAAGGCGAGGTGGAGTGCCTGGTGAAGCTCTTCGATGCGCTGGTGGCCGAGTCCAGGAGCCACTTTGCTGCGGTCGGCTTCGACTGTAACATGTTCCGAGATGTCCTGTACAGAATGTTTGGCATGATGGATGATGTGATGATGGACAGAGGTGAGTGACACTGACAGGCCTAAAATGACAGCAGATTTGGGAATCGTAGAACCAACCAGGTTGAAAGTGACCTCCAGGCACAGCCACTCCACCACCTCCCTGGGCAGCCCATTCCAATGCCAATCACTCTCTCTGACAACAACTTCCTCCTAACATCCAGCCTGGACCTGCCCTGGCACAGCTTGAGGCTGAGTCCCCTTCTTCTGTTGCTGGGTGCCTGGCAGCAGAGCCCAACCCCACCTGGCTACAGCCTCCCTTGAGGTAGCTGTAGTCAGCAATGAGCTCTGCCCTGAGCCTCCTCTGCTGCAGGCTGCACACCCCCAGCTCCCTCAGCCTCTCCTCACAGGGCTGTGCTCCAGGCCTCTTGTCAGCTTCATCGCCCTTCTCTGGACACCTTCCAGTCTTACTTTGGTGACCCAGAGAGCATGCTGAGGCAAAACAGTGCCATCTCACCCCTGCAAGGGCAGCAAAGAGGGGCTGTTGAGGAAAGGATGACTTAGTTCAGTTACAGAATGATGGGGATGGGAAGGGACCTCTGGAGGTCACCTAGTACACCCCCCCTGCTAAAGCAGGTTCACCCACAGTAGGTTGCACAGGATCGCATCCAGGTGGGTTTTGAAGGAAACACTACAACCTCTCTGAGCAGCCTGCTCCAGGGCTCTGGCAGCCTCACAGCAAAGAATTCTTTTTCCTTCTGTTCAAGTGAAACCTCCTGTGTTCTAGTTTGTGCCTGTTGCCCCTTGTCCTGTCACTGGGCACCACTGCCAAGAGCTCAGCCCAATCCTCTTGCCCCCCACCCTTTAGCTCTTGCTGAACATTGATCAGATCCCCTCTGGGGCTACTCTTCTCCAGGATCTGGTCCCATCCTCTTGCACCTCACCCTTCTAGATCTTGGCAAGGATAGCTCACAGTCTTGTGTGCAGGAGACCAGCCAGAGAGGCAGTTGTACTGCTCTCCTGTGGTTGTTTCTGTCCCAGTCACTGTAGTGTTCCCTCTTTTTAACAGCGGTGCCACCATGAGCTGCACTCACTGCTGCTGCTGGGCTGCTGTCTCATGCTTGAAGGTCCCAGACAGACATTCTGTTAGAGGGGATAATTCTGGAACAGAGGCACTGTGGGCAGCACTGAAGGCATTAGTCAGGCAATCCATGGAGATGAGCTGGATAACTCCCTGAAAACACACGGATCCATACTGAGTGCCACATTTGTGGTTGCTCTGAAAGTTGCTTGAGTGATTCCTGACATGCAGGTGTCCAGAGGAAGATGTGGAGGAGGCATGTCTGCCATTTTTTCCACTCTCAGGCTGCCAAGAGCTACCTCTTGGTTCTACTTCCATCTGTTCTCCAGCAGAAGGGGTTTTAAATGCCATAAAATAAAAACGTTATGCAGTTTGCTTGTTGTAGTGACAGGATGAGAGGTAATGGCTTCCAACTGGAAGAAGCTGGATTGACATTGAGGCATTGGGGGGGAATTCTTGCCCATAAGGGTGGAGAGGCACAGGAACAGGTTGTCTACAGAAGCTGTGGAGGCTCCAAGCCTGGAAATGTTCAAAGGCAGATTGGATGAGTCTTTAATCAGTCATGTCTAGTAGAAGATGTCTCTGCCTGTGACAGGAGGATTGGAACTCAATGATCTGAAGGTCTCTTCCAACTCTTCACCAGCTTTGTTGCCCTTCTCTGGATTCACTCCAGCACTTCAATGTCTTTTGTGGAGCAAGGGCCCCAAAGCTGAATCCAGCACTCAAGGCATGTCCTCACCAATGCTGAGTCCGGGGGGACTGTTCCTGAGCTCACACTGGCTCGTCTTCAACCAGCTGCCAAGTCACACTCCCAGGTCCTTTTCTGCTGATCAGCTTTCCAAGGATGGGGTTGTTGTGACCCGGGTGCAGGACCCATCCACTTAGCCTTGCTGAATTGTAGAAGAAAATATTCCTGTCTGTGTTTCCCTGTTACCCAAATCTCCAACCTGTGCAATGCCCTTGGCAGTGTTCCGCACGTTTGACAGAGACAACAACGGCTGCATCAGCGCGGAGGAGTGGGTGGGAGGCTTGGCAGTGTTTCTCCGGGGGACGTTGGAAGAAAGGATTAAATGTAAGGTTTGTCTCTGCTCAGTAGCAATCACTGGATCCATGGCTTAAATTACACATTGCTTTTGTGATAGCTTAAAAGTTAGCTCTTAGAAAATCTTTGTTAATTGAAGAGTTTTCTTCTGCGTAGTTTCCCAGGCTCAGAATTGTTTGGGTTGGAAAAGACCTCTAAGATTATCAAGTCCAACCATCAACCTTGTTTAGCCCAGAGAAGAGGAGGCTCAGGGCAGACCTCATTGCTGTCTACAACTACCTGAAGGGAGGTTGTAGGCAGGTGGGGTTGGGCTCTTCTCCCAGACACCCAGTGACAGAATGAGTCAGTCTCAAGTTGTGCTGGGGGGAGGTCTAGGCTTGATGTTAGGAGGAAGTTCTTCCCACAGAGAATGATTGGCATTGGAATGGGCTGCCCAGGAAGATGATGGAGTTGCCATCCCTGGAGATGTTCAACAAAGCCTGGATAGGGCACTTAGTGCCATGTTCTGGTTGACTGGATAGGGCTGGGTGCTAGGTTGGGCTGAATGAGCTTGGAGGTCTCTTCCAACCTGCTCGAGTCTATGATTCTAAAGCCACCACATCCCACAGTGCCATGTCCAGACGTTTGTTCAATACCTCCAAGGATGGAGACTCCACCACCTCCCTGGGCAGCCTGTTCCAATCCCTGACCACTCTTTCAGCAAACACATTTTTCCTAATCTTCAACCTAACCCTCCCCTGGCACAATTTCAGGCCATTTCCTCCTAACACCTGATACCAGGCAGAAGAAACCAACTCCCACCTCACTGCAACCTCCTTTCAGAGAGCTGTAGAGAGTAATGATGTCTGCCTTCAGCCTCCTCTTCTCCAGACTGAACAAGGACAGACACTGAAACCAAGTTCTGAAAAGGCTCCTCTGAGGCAGAGTTTTTTCTGTGTGCACTGCCACTGTCCCCACTGCCACCTTGTTTTGTTGCTTAGAGACCCCAGCTTTTGAACTGAAGCTTGTTCTGCAAGATACAGCTTTTTCAGAGTAAAAGTTTTTGTATTCACACACAAAAATAGAAAGAAGCAGATGGAGCTTCTTTAAATCACCCTCTAAAAAGAGAGTGATTTGGGCTAAATAACACAATCTCAAGCCAGCCAAGACCTGTGCCGGCATTCATTTACTGGCACTGTGGAGCCAACAGCAGCAGTTGTGTTAGTTTCAGCAGTTCTTGGGTAAAATAGGCACTGTAGAACATACCAGTGTGAAATGATAGCACAGTGTTTGCCAGCAAAGTTTTTCCCTGCAGGCAGTCTTTGTCAGGAAAAATAAACCTCTTTATATTCCAAAACTGAAGAGTTTTTGTTGGCTTAAGTTTTGTGAAGGATAATGTGCACTATAGTCATGGATTTCTCACTCTGTGCCAAAACTGAAGAGGTTTTGTTGGTTTAAGTAAGTCTAAAAGATTACTATAGATTTCCCATGCCAGAAAGGTAGAAGAGGAATTGGGCAGATACTCAAAATGCTGTTAGAGTAATTGTCTCTTTCATTAAGGTATGTGGCAGCTGCCTTTTTCATTCTTTATTTTCTATTACAGCTTGTGAATTATCAACAGTCTGTTTTGTAGTCCTTCTGACACTGACAGCTGGTCCCTGCTGTAGGGAATTCAGCTTCTAAACCAGAACTTTGTTTATATTCTGGGTACTTTTTGAGAGGTTAAGATCTGTAGGTTTGTCTGATCTCTGTGAACTTAGTGCTGGATTTGTTAAGTATGCAGGGTAAATGGCCAGTAGTTGCCCAGTATGTGAATCAAAATGTGCACCTATAAATATTATCTGTGGTCAGTGTGACTGTGTGCACAAGATACAGTTCACAGATAGCTTTGTATGAATTTAAAACTGATTTCTCTTTCAAAAAGATTGCTTTGAAGTTTATGACCTGAATGGTGATGGCTACATTACAAGAGATGAAATGTTCCAAATGCTGAAGAACAGCCTTCTCAAACACCCATCAGAAGATCCTGATGAGGGAATTAAGGACTTGGTTGACATAGCACTGAAGAAAATGGCAAGTACTGACTCACTGTGATACCTGAGTGTCCTTTGGACATTAACTGGACCATAGGGCATTCCTGTGGGTAACCAAATACTGTGGGTGACACTGACTCTGAGCCAGACTTAGTTATGCACTTGAGATCAAGTCTCTTGAGGAAAGCCAGAAACAGAATCCAGATCTAGTGCCTCTCAGTCCAGTATCCTCGCATGAAGCTTCATGTATGAGCTGTGCTAGGAACTTCCTGTGAGAACTAGTCTGTGTGTGTGCACATGCACAAGTGCATCCCAGACAAAAGAGGAGAATCCAAAGTGTGAGCTGCAGTTACTCAGTGTTAGATACCTGCAGTGGCCTCGATCCTTCTCTGGAATTCTGGAAGCAAAGCCATGTGAATTAGTTGAGCTTACTCCACCTTTTCTCTTAGGTAGAGGCAAACAAAACACATCTTGTCTGAGCAGGGAAGCAGAGATTCACAGAAGGAGATTCTCTGGTGGGTTGGAAGGGACCTCAAAGACCATCTAGTTACAGTGCCCTGCCATAGGTAGGGACACTTCCCCCTAGCCCAGCATGCTCATGTCCCCAATCAGGCTGGCCTTGAACACCTCCAAAGAGGGATCATCCATGACCTCCCTGGGCCACCTGTTCCAGTGTCTCTATACCCTCAATGTTAAGAATTGCTTCCTAATCTCCAGTCTAAATCTGCCCTCTTCCAGTTTAAATCCATTTCCTCTCACCCTTTCACTACAAGCCCTTGTAAAAAGTCCTTCTCCAGCTTTCTTGATAGCCTAAAGAAAACTACCTTTGCAATCAACCTAAAACTAGAGACTATATCAGTAAAACATCTGTTAAAGGCAAACACAGCTTCTCCAAGCCCTTGCTGAAGTGTTCCTTCTCTTTCCTAGGACTATGATCACGATGGGAAGCTTTCCATTGTGGACTTTGAAAAAGCAGTCAGAGATGAAAATCTTCTCTTGGAAGCCTTTGGACCATGTTTGCCAGACATAAAGGTACAGCAGAAATGGGCAATGCTTCTCTGCTGTGGGGAGGGAGAGGGAGGTGTTGGGGTAGTACAGCAATAAAATGGTCCTTGGTGAGGAAAGGAGATGCTTTTCTTGAGCTCTTCACCCAGAAGCACTCCAGGAATACAATTCCAGTTTTTCTTTCTTTTCTAATGAAATGTAAATCCTGCAGACACTTGAAAATGACCTTTTTGGTTTGTTGTTTGTTTTTAAACCAGAGCAGAATGGCATTTGAACAGAAAACTTTCCCAGAAACTCGGAAACTCTGAGTGGAGTACTGAAGTGCAAGAGGCTTTTTCTTCACCCTTCTTCATGGTACAGTAAAACTAGGAATAGCTGCAAGTTGAATTTTAGTATTTCTTTACTATAGAAAACCACTGAATAAGTTGAATTTTACTTCTATTATTCTACAGTTCTTCAGAGAGTTATAAAATAGTTATAGGAAGAGGCACACAGGACAGGGTTGTGACAATCTAGTACACTGGTTTGTTCATTCCTACAAACAACTGCTACAGATGGAAAAGGAGTATAAAACAGTTCTCATTTTGAGCATAAAAATAAATACTTTCAACTCTATCCTGTAAAAAAAATAAAAGGGACTCTTGGGAGATGCTGCCAGCAGTATCTATATCCTTCTTCTCTGCTTTACAAGAGGTTTGGCTGAGCTACTTTCTGGTTTCTCCACAGATGTTCTTGAAACAGAATCTGCAACCTGAATGGGGAGAGAAAAAATAATCTTAGTAAACTGTAACCACTGCTTTTTGATGCTAATTTCAGTGTAAGGTTCTGTACCCAGCATTGGACTATTGGGATGTATTAATTGCTATCATCACAGTTGTACTGAATTTGCCTGCAGGAAGAAAGGGGGGAAATAACAGCCAAGGCAGCAGTAGACTTGAGAGGAGGAAGGGAAGGAGGGAGTCATCATGCCTCCCCACACGAAATAAAAACACTTCTTCACTAAAAACCACTTAGGACCCTGGCACTGCCAGATGGACTTTCTGGAGTGTCGTGTGGGAGGTACAGAGTAGCACAGCTGTGAGATTCTGCATGGTGGCAGAGTTAAGTTGTAAGAACACCAGCCTTAAGTGGCAAATGTTCAACCTTCATCCAGTATGACCTGTTGAAGTTAGCCATAAAAGCAGAGCCCCTACAGCAGCTGTGCTTGGCAATGACAGCAATGGGAGCTTGCAGAGCCAGTACCTCTTTCAGCTTATTCCTTATCAGTGCCGCTGAAGTGTTCAGTGAATCATCATCCATGTCCACTTTAGGGGCTTCTGGTAGCTGTGGACCAAAAACAACTTCAGTCTTGTCCACACTTGTCCCAAGGAGAGCAAAGCTGGCCCCTTCTTCTCTCTTCCTCTTGCGTTCCTGCAGGTGGGTTGTGCGAGGCATGAACCTGTCGACTCCGTTATCGATCCGAGCCGCTCTCGGCCGCATGGAGGAAGGCCCTGGAGTACCTCCTCCTGGGTGCACACTTGGAGTTAGGGATGTGTTGTGACCCAGGTACCCAGAAGTTTCAGCACATTTGTTCTCGTGGGGAAAAGTCAACAGGCTCTGCTGTTGCTGATTCCCAGCTGGATGCCCTGTGTTGTAGGGTACCCCCTGACAGCTTAGAAAGCAGGATGGATCCCAGCTGTTGGCTGCAGCTGATCCTGATGTAGTCCATGGATGATCATGCTCAGAGTGCTTCAACACTCTCTTCTTGGGCCCCTCTCCTTTCTTTAACACAAAGCAATCTTTAAGAAAAAGCAGAAAAGCAGCTTCACTATTTTACATCATTATTAGCTCTAACACAGACAAAATCACAGAAGCAAGAGCAGCAGCATTTCATTCCCAGCCACCTTTCTTTAATTCTTTTTCCCTACGTGCCACCTTCCGCACAGTTTCAGCCTTTGCTACGTTGTGAGGAATGCCTGAGCAGAAATAGTGCAGCAGTTTTGAAGGCACAAGGGAAAGAAGACATCTAATGCTGTAAAATAATGATTTTTTAGCTCCAGTTATGATTTAAAGGACAAACTGCCTAGGAACATTGGAAAATAGGTGGGTTTGTGTTAAAGATCAGGAATTCTCTTCCCTTTAAACGTTCTTATCAAAAAGGGAGGAGCCTGTGCTCAGCAATTTGCTCACTTCTCAGCTTGCCCAGCTTTCAGTGCTGCTTGGGAACTCTGCAGTGCAGAGTGGACCCAGCCCATTCACAACATTCCCCCAGTGCCAGCACACAGGCTGCAGAAATGTTTTGTTGAAGGTCCTGCCAGTCACCTTCCTTTAAAACTGCCCCTTTGGGCATGCCTCAGTAAGCTGGAGCAAGGGTGAAGGAACAAGGAAGCAATTCCTCCCCATGAGGGAGGTGAGGTACTGGAACAGGTTGCTCAGATGAGTTGTGGAGGCTCCAAGGCTGGCAATGTTCAAGGGGAGGTTGGCTATAGCCTTAAGCAAAGTGGTCTAGTAGGAGGTGTCCCTGCCGATGGCAGGGGGATTAGAACTGGGTGATCTTGAAGGTCCCTTCCAACTCAAACCATTCTATGATACTATGAGGAAAAAAAATCCCAATTTTCCTGCTAGTGCTTGAGATTTGGTGTTTGGAAACCGATAACAGGAAGAAAAAGGAAGAGAAGAAGATATTTATTACTTAAGATTGGGTTTGGGGGCTGTATTTATTTCAGTGCAAACCCCAAGAGTTGCTTTGAAATTGATGCAGGCCTCCAAATACTGAAAGCTGTCTCCACTCTGCTGCAGACATACTTGAAATAGACCCTCTAGATCAGCCAGACACAAAAGCATTTCTTTTCTGGGTGCTCTGAGCAAACTCCCACCTACCTCAGAAGTGAGATGTTAAAGAAATTTAGTTACAAACCTCTTTGATTTGTTGCTTTTGCTACAAACTTTCTTCTGTCCTGCAGCTTCTCCCTGGTTTCTTGGACTGTTTCAAACTCTGGAGCATAGCACACATGCAGCAAGCTACCAAAGAAACTTCGTTCATCCATTTTTTTCTTGGCCACCCTGAAGGGAATCAAATTGAGGATTTTACTTCAGCTCTCTGAAGCCTTAACAGACTGTAAAAAAATGTACAAAATGAAGGCATCAAGAGGCAGATGTTGCCCTGCCCAGTACCTTGCACACTGCAGTTTCTGGAACTTTAGAAGATAAACTTCAGTGAATTGCTCTGCTGGGTACTCATCTAGAGCATGATACTCCTCAATGGCACCGTACAAAGCAAACTGTTCAACTAATTCCTTCATCACACCCAGTGCAGGAACTCCTTGGATGAGCAAGTAACGAGATTCCAAGTTGATGGTATAAACCTGGAGAGAAAACACAACCATAAAGGGTCACATTGGTGCTTTGTTGCAGAAGGGAGTTCTGTTGGTCCTCACAGCCTCTGAGCACGCTGAAAAGGGCTGCAGCCTCTCTGCTACCAGGACAGGCTGAGGGAGCTGGGGCTGTTTGGCCCAGAGAAAAGAAGAGTCCTAGAGGTCTAATAGCTGCCTGAAGGGATCCTACAGGAAGGCTGCAGAGGGACTGTTCATGAGAGGCTCTAGCAACAGGTGAAGGGGGAATGGTTTGAAGCTGAGAGAGAGCATGGTCAGACTGGAGCACAGGACGAAGTTCTTCAGTACCAGAGTGGTGAGACTCTGGAATAGGCTGACCAGGGAGGTTGTCCCTTCCAACTTGAGCCATTCTGTGATTCTCTTTGGACTGTTCTTGCAGGAGCACTAAGTGCACAGTTACATGAGACCTCCTCATTACTCAAGCTTCTTACTCAAAGTAGGACTCAGTCTAAGAGTTGATTCTGCTGTACGAGGTCAGAGAGCACTACCTCATGTGTAAATTCTCCAAGCCTCTGTCCAATATCCCTTGCAACTGAGGAGTCACCAGGGAAGGAGGCACTCCCCTCATTCTGATGAGGAAATACTCTGCTCTCCTCAGACCCCACCTGCAGTGCTGGGTGCAGCTCTGCAGCCCCCAGCACAAGCAGGACATGGAACTGTTGGAGCCAGTCCAGAGGAGGCCACCAAGATCCTCAGAGGCTGAGGACAGGCTGAGAGAATCTGGGCTCTGCAGCCTGGAGAAGGCTTTGAAGAGACCTTGGAGTGGCCTTCCAGGATCTGAACAGGGCTACAGGAAGGCTGGGAAGTGACTATTGACAAGGTCTGGGAATGACAAGATGAGGAATGGGTTTGAACTGGCAGAGGGCAGAGTGGAACTGGATGTTAGGAAGAAGTTGTTTGCAGTGAGGGTGGTGAGACACTGGCACTGCAAACCAGTGCCCAGGCAGAGAGGCATCACAAGTAAAGGTTAAGTACCAGCAGGCCCTGGAGCAGCTCACGTCTCTGCAGCGCTGGAGATCAAACTGGATACCAGTCAGATAAACTGCAATGCACTTCAGCACCGCGGAGAGAGCAGAGCCCAAAAGCACCCACAGCGGCGGCGAGTGCTAACGGAGGGAACCCGGCGGCCCTACCAGCTACAGCGGGAGGAGCTGGCGGTAAGTCCCCCGGCCCCGTGAAACCCCCGCAGCCAGCAAAACCGGCTGTGAGCCCGAGGCTGCGCCCCTCGCGTCCCGACGGAGCAGCGCCCGGCTGCCGTGCAGCAGAGGGGCCCCAGGCAGGGCGCCCAGCCCCTCGCACCGAGCCCGGTCCCACCTTCACGGCTCGCGGCCGGCGCCCCTCTCGGTACTTGGCCCGCGTCTCGCAGACCCGCAGCTGCGCATGGTGCGGGCAGGCCTCTCCCGGCGCCGCGCTGCCGGGGCCGCCGTCGGCAGACATCTTCCCGCCGCCCAGGCAGCGCCAGCTGCTCGCCGAGACAACCGGCAGCGGGCGGCGCTCATTGGCTGCCGCTCAGGCGGGCGGGACGAGCTGGAGCGTTCGATAGAGCAGCCAATCAGAGGCAGAGGATGGGCACATGCCGCGCCCCCATTGGCTGCCACGGGCCCTACCATCGCGGCGGGGCGGCGGGGGGGCTCGGGGAGGCCCCGGGCCCGCAGCGCGTAGGCGGCTCCCTGCTGGGGCGGAGCGGGCGCGCAGGGCGCCGGGCCGCGGGTCGGGCCTGGCCTGGCCGCCCGCCATGTGGGGCAGCGGCAGCCCCGGCGGAGGTGCAGCTGCAGCCGCCGTGGTGACTGTCGTCCTGAGCGGGACCCGGGACTGCTTCCTGCACTTGCCTCCCGAGCTGGCCGCGCAGCTGCGCCTGCAGCAGGTACCGGGGGCGGCTCCGCTGGCGGCGCGGGCGGGAGGACGGCTCGGTCAGAGAGCATCATGGGAAGGCTCCGGCTTTCCCCGCCGGCATCCCGTCCCCATGGTGACGCGAGGAGCCCTCCTTCCTCCTCCCGCCTCAGCCCTCCTCATCACAGCTGCGCTGCCACGGTGGCGGCAGAGCGCCCGAGTCTCCCCCTGCATCGGGGGACACCCCCAGAGCCCGCAGGTTCGGCTCCTGCGGGGATCCCTGCGGCGGGGCCCCAGGGTCCTGTCCTGACACCGCTTCTGCTGGATAAAAGCCGGGGGAGGGTGGCACTTGTCTGGCAGCGCAGCCAGGCGCTGCTGGCTTCTCAGGGCTGTGCATTTGGTACCAATTCTCACAGTGTCTGGCCAGCAGTAACCGAATAATGTGGAAATTAACCTTTAGAGGCAGGAGGTGAAGTGGTAAATGCAAGCTGAGCCCTCCCTGTTGGTGTAGGTAAATCACTCTGCATCCTTCGTTAGGGAGGCACTCCTGCCACGCAAAGCATAGGGATCAGCTGCAGGGACTGCACCTGGGAGGTGAAAACCAGAGCAAAGCCTGCACGCAGCCCTGCTGGCATGAACACAGGAATTCAGGATCTGCCAGCAGAGCAGACAGGAAGCAAAAGGGCAGGAGTGGAGGTCTGAAGAGCAGGAGGCAGGAGCAGAGATGGCAGCCACAGTCCTGGCAAAGCCTCTCTCAGCCTGGCTGACCTCATCCAGTGTGTGTAAGCTGCTCATTTTCCAACACCAAAAAGGCTGTTTCCCCCAAAAAACGGGGGGAGTGGCACAAAAAAGTGCTCCTTCTTTCCTGCTGCTGCTGGAAACATCCTTTAGCAACATGTTGTAAGTGCTGCAAGTTACTGCAGACTTCAAACAGAGCACAGAAAGCCCAGAAAGTGTTTTGAATTCTTTGATCTCTAATCAAACACAGTTCAGATTAACTAATCCTCATCTTTGTTTAGGCATTCCTTCATTTTATTTCTCTGCAACTCCTAGGGCCAAGCTGTGAAAGTGTCCTGTGGTCGTCAGCCTGCGTTTTTGAGCTGGATAGAAATGAGGCATCGAGGTCACCAGGGTGAGAGCATTGCAGAGCTCAACAGACAGTTAGCAGAGAAGCTTGGCATTGCAGATGGAGAACAGGTTTGAAATGCACTCTTTTGGGGTCTGCTTGTTTATATAGTACATGACCTGAAAAGCTCCTGATTTACAGGTTAGCTGCAAGCTTTCTGTCCCTGTGCTTAGACAGCTGCTGTGTTTGTACCTGCTCAGGAAAGGCTGGCTCATGGAATCACAGCTTCACAGAGTGGGGGAGTTGGAAGGGATCTCTGCAGGTCATTCAGTCCAAGGCAGAGTCATATAAAGAAGGTCACACAGAATAGAGTAGAGTAGAATCAACCAGGTTGGAAGAGACCTCCAGGATCATCCAGTCCAACCTAGCACCCAGCCCTATCCAATCAACAAGAACATGTCCAGGCAAGTTTTGAATCTCTTCAGGGATGGAGGCTCCACCACCTCTCTGGGCAGCCTGCTTCAGTGCTCTGTCACCCTTAGATCAAAGATGTTTCACCTCATGTTTACATGAGACTTCTGATGTTCAAGTTCGTGCCAAATTCCTCTTGTCCTGTCACTGGGCACCACTGAACAAAGCCTGGTCACAGCCTCCTGGCACCCACCCTTGAAGTATTGATCAGCATTGATGAGATTTCCCCCTTCAGGCTGCTCTTTTCCAGACTAAACAGCCCCAGTTGCAGCCTTTCCCCATCACAGAGATGTTCCAGCCCCTTCAGCATCTTTGTAGCTCTTTGCTGTACCCTCTCCTGTCCTTGAACTGGGCAGCCCAGAACTGGACACAGTACGCCAGATGTGGCCTGACCAGAGCAGAGGAGGAGAAGAACCTCCCTTGACCACAGTCTATTCATAAAGGGCCTGGGTTTGCTTTTGTGGTGTACTTTTTCCTCATTTCTTCACCTGTCTCTGCCTGGTGTAAGCTTTCTGGAGGCCAGGACATTTGAAAACAAAAGTGAAGAGCTGCAAGGGTGATTCTGTGATCAGTCTGCATGGAAGAGGAGTGGTTTGGTACCAGCTGATGGAGCTCTTGGTGCTTTTCACATCCCCTTCCGTTCTCAGCTTGCTGAAGTCCCCAGGCATGCCCAGTGCAGTCCCCCTCACGCTGGACAAGAATTGTCTGGTGGCATTAAGAAGATGTTCCTAGTGAAAGCATAGTGACAGGCTGCCCAGAGAGCTTGTGGAGTCTTCCTCTCTGGAGACTCTTTCTGGGTGTCCAGGGGCCCTGTTCACCCTGCTCTGTGTGAATCCCCTTTATCAGTGGGGTTTGCAGGTTTACAGATTGCATTGGGTTGGAAGGGACCCTGAAAGCTCATCTTGGCCAAGCCCTCTGCAGTCAGCAGGGACATCTCCAAATGGAGGTGCCCAGGGGTCACAGCAAGTCTGAGCTTGGGCTAGCTGATCTCCAGAGGTCCTTTTGAGTCCCACCATGCTGTGCTGGAGGTGCCAGTTCTCTGGCTGAGTTGAAGGTGGAGCTTTGCCCTGTTCCAGAGCAAGAAGCTAAATGTTTTGAAATGATGTTACTTCTGCCAGGTATTTCTTGAGCCCTGTTCCCATGTCTCCTCCTGTCAGCAAGTAGAAGTGGAACCACTCTCCACAGATGACTGGGAAATTCTGGTAATTAACCCTTCTCCCCTCTTTGTGTGCTCGTTGTAGATGGCAGAGGTTTTGACACGAGCAGAGTTGTGCAGCCCCTGAGGACACGCTCAGATGTGTTGGGGTTGGATGGTATTTGGTGCTTCAAGCGGGCTTCTCTCCAGGCAGCTGTGTGCAGTGTTGTCCTGTTTCCCCAGGAGCTGCATGCATCCTCCCTGGAGAAGCATCTTCTGGACCAGATCAGAGTGGTGTTCCCCAGGGCCATCTTCCCTGTCTGGGTGGAGCAGCACACTCACCTCTACATCCAGATCGGTGAGCAGGGGAGGGGCCCAGCCGGCGCCTCGGGCGAGATGCTTTGGCTGCATCCACTGACCTGCTGCCTTCCCCCCCAGGTACACTTGTGCCAGCAGCCTCCTATGGGAGGTTAGAGCCCTGCACGGAGCTGCTGATCATTCCCAAAGCGCGGCAGCTGGAGGAGAAGGTCACCAGCACACCTTCCACAGACACCGTGCTCAGGAGCTTCCTGAGCAGGAGCATGGAGCACGAGGAGACGGTGAAGGACCCTTTTGCCAGCCAACCTTACCTAAAGCCAGCAGGCCTTGAGCAGAGTAAGGCTGATGGGAACACGAGCTTGGGCTCAAATGTTCTCCCAAACATCTGGAGTTTCCTGGGCAGTGTTTTCTCTCATCCAGCTGAGCAGAACCAAAGGGCTCCGTGCAACAGAGAAGCAGTGAGCAGCTTCAAAGCCAGGCTGAACCTAATTCACATGGATTCCATCTTCAGAGTGTGCCAGTGCCAGCCTCCCAGCGTGCAGAACACACCTGCCACCCATGCTTTCCTGAGATCCAGTGCCATTCATGTGTTCCCCTGGGACTTGGAGTTCACTGATTTGGATCCCACTCCTGTCGTTTCCTACGGCAGAATCAAGGAGCTGCTGTCCCCGAGACAGCGTCACCAGGAAGCAAGGCAAGGGCAGCCACCTGAAAAGCAAACCCACCTGGCTGGCACAGAAGACAAAGCCCCCTCCAGCTCTGGCAGCAGTCGAGCCCCCAGTGAGGCACCTCCCGTGCAGATGGTTTGGAATGGGTTTGAAGACCTGAGGAGCTCCATAGAGGGAGGCCATGGCGGGGAGGCTCGGCACGTCGGCAGAGTCTGGGTCAGTTGGAGCACACTAACTGCTGGGCTTTTGCTGGGGGAATGCTTTACAGACTCTCACACTGCATCAGGTGGGAAGGGACCCTCAAAATAATCTTGTGCAGCCCTCCTGCACTCGGCAGGGACAGCTCCAGCTAGAGCAGGCTGCCCAGGGCCACAGCAAGGGTGCACGAAAGAGCCAGGTTTGGATGCTGCCAACCACCGCATGGCTTCCTTCTTAAGTCCCTTGCAGTCGCTCCACAGCCACTACACAGAGTGGTGATCAGCTGCAGAGACTCAGCACTGTTCTCACTGCTTTGCTTCCTGATATTTCCTTTTGATTTGCTTTTCTTTGCAATGTTTCAGATTCCAGATGGCCTGAGGAAGAAGCTGCACATCGGAATGCATTCAACAGTTCAGATTCAATCCATCGAATCTGTTCCTCAGATTCCTCTCTCCCTTAGCCTGCAGCCCAAGCAGAGCTTAGTGAGTTGGCATTCTTGGTCACTTGCTTGTTCCTCTGCTGGGAAACTGATGATGTTCATAGGCTGATAGAATGGTTTGGGTGGGAAGGGCCCATGAGGGCTGTTGCTGTGTTTTGGTTGGCTAGGTGAGAGCTTGGACGTGGCTGTTCTATATGACGTTCCAAAGGCATTTCTGCTTTGGGTGATGCCATTTTCTTTTCATTGTGGTTTAGGTTGGAAGGAACCTTAAAGCTTGTCCAGTTCCAACCCTGCCATGGGCAAGAACACCTTCCACTAGCCCAGGTGGCTCAAGGCCTCATCCAGCCTCACCTTGAACACTTTCAGAGAGGGAACGTCCACAGCCTCTGTGGGCAGCCTGTTCCAGTGTCTCACCACTCTCACTGTCAAGAATTTCTTCCCAATATGTAGCCCAAATCTGCCCTCCTCAATCTCCAGTCCAGTCCCTCTCATCCCATCACAACAAGCTCTTGTAAAAAGTCCCTCCCCAGCTTTCTTGTAGCTCCCTTCAGCTACTGGAGTGCTGTGATGCCCTTAAGGTGCTTTCCATAGAGCACATGCCAGAAGTGGTGTTTGTTGGCAAAGTGCTGTAATGAGAAGTAACTCCTGGATTTTCTTCCCATCTTTCTGCTGCCACAAGAGAAACAAAATGCCTCATGCATGGGGGGGGGGGGGGCACAGTTAGTAAGACCTTGTTTTGTCGAGTGTCTCTCTCTCTCTTTGTTCCTGCTTAGCATCAAGATGCAAGTGAAGATGATGTGAAAGCTGCTTTCAGTTCCTGGCTGCAGGCTGCCACTGCTGATGATCTGCCATGGCTCATGCCAAGCACTGACTGTATCCAGCTGGCTGTTGGAGAAGGTGAGGGCTGGGCTGCAGCTGGACTGCCATGATGAGATTTCCTGGGGCTGTTTCACAGAATCTCAGAATGGGTTGGCCTGGAAGGCAGCTCCAAAGCTCATCCAGTCCAGCCCCCTCCACTACAGCTCACAGCCTGCTCCAGCCTCACCGTCAGTATCTCCAGGCATGAGGCTTCAACCAGCTCCCTGGGCAGCCTGTGGCAGTGCTCCAGCAGCCTCCTGCTGCACAACTTGTTCCTCACCTCCAGTCTCAATCTGCTCTGCTCTCATTTCAAACCTGGTCCTGTCCCTGCAGGCCTTTGCAAACAGTCCCTCTGCAGCCTGCTTGCAGCCCCTTCAGGTCCTGGCAGGCTGCTGTTAGGTCTGCCTGGAGCCTTCTCCTCTGCAGGCTGCACACCCCCAGCTCCATCAGCCTGTCCTCCTAGCAGAGCTGCTCCATGATAGTTTTTGTGGCCTCCTCTGGACCCACTGCAGCAGGTCTTTGTCCTTCTTATAATGGGGACTCCAGAGCTGGCCCCAGCCCTGCAGGTGAGGTCTGAGCAGAGCAGAGGGGCAGGATCCTCTCTCTCCATCTCTGACTGCACTGCTTTAGATGTAGCCCAGGCTGCCATTGGCCTTTTGGGCTGCCAGTGCACACTGCTGGCTCCTGTCCAGCTTCTCCTCCACCAGCACCCCTAAGTCCTTCTCTGCAGAGCTGCTCTCAGTCTCATCACTCCCAGCCTGCATTGGTCTCTAGGACTGTCCTGGCCCAGGTGCAGGACCTTGCACTCTGCCTCTTTGAACCTGAGATTCTCCTCAGCCCTGCTGCAGCCTGTGCAGCTGCCTCTGGCTGGCATCCACACCACCTACCCTAGCATGGAAACTAAGCAGGAATTTATGCTCTAATAATGCTCAGTTTGTTTTCTCCCTCCCTTTTGGATGACATTGACTGATCATCTCCTCCTTGTGAGGAATAAAAGCTGAATTGCCTTGAAATGTTAATAGGTGTTCCTTGGGCCTTTACAGGAGTGGAGGAGTTTGTCCTTAGTGTGGTGCTTCCTGCACACACTGAAGAAAACAAAGCTGAGGATATTTTTATGCTGGGTCCCAGTTTGCTGCCAGAGACTAACATGCAAGTAAGTATCACACAGCATCAGGTACCAAGGAACAGAAGTTGTTATGTTTGCTTAAGTGCCTTCTTGTAGATCTACTTTTTGTGCTTCTTTGTTCAGCCTTTCCTTTCTCAGCAGAACAAACACTTCCATTTAATCTTAGGATGGTTGCCATTGTTAATTGCTGTAGAAGCAGTGTTCACCACTCCAGGTTTATGGTTCAGATAAGATTCTGTCGTTTTTAAACTGATAGAGCAACATTTCAGTAGAGGATATGCACTGCTCAGGGGAGAGTTTGTCCTCTTGGTTTAGTCTCTTTGGAACAGGAATTCTGATTGTTTTTTCAGGATTCCTGTTGCAAAGAGACCAAACCAAGAGCATCATTTCTACGTTGGTACTAGAAGGAGGCTCCTACAAGTTGTGTTGGTGACAGGTAATAAGTGCATCAAACAGCACTGTCAGCCTTCTCGTACCTGTGAGCCTCTCTGGTGGCCCTTTTTGCCTGCCCAGCTTTCCACACTGCTCCCCCCACCAGTGAACTGGGCTGAAAAATGCATGTGGGTGAAAAAGTCCAAGGTCTTGTCAGCTTCCTTTTCACCCAGGTCAGAGTCCTGGCCTGATTGACTCTCTTTTCTCCCCACTGCTCATGCCAGCCCAACAAGAGAAGGAACAAAGTAGTCACAGGTGGGCAAAGAGCTGATCTGAGATCTAGTCATGGGCTTTTAATCTCTGTAAGCACTGGCTTGGGTTTTCATAGGTCACAGAATGGTTTGGGCTGGAAGGGACCTTCAGGGTCATCCAATTCTGACCCTCTGCCGTGGGCAGGAGCACTTCTGCTGAGCAGCTTGCTTAAGTTTTGGAAGAGGTTATTTCTGTCTTGCCAAAGTGCAGGAGGCTGCAGCAGAGCACAGATGCAGTAGTTTGTTTGGGCAGTTCCAGGAAGAGAGACTCGCTCCTGCTCTGCTGTATTTAATGCCCAGTGCTAACTCTTTGCTTTCTTGTAGGTTCTTTTACAGCCTCTAGCTAGAGAAGCTGATGGTGACCACCAGCCCCCTGTATGTGACACAGACAGCAGCCTTCCTTACCCCAAGCTGAGGGATTTAGGGTGAGTCAAAAATATGGGAGGGAGTAGGAATGGGTGTATTTCCAGCAACATTGAGTTTCTGACTAAGCCAGGTCTGAAAATAAACCCTTGCCATCTTCTGGCTTGAGCCAGGCTCAGGCCTTACCCAGAGGCATGTAGAGGGTTCACTTTGTCCTCTGAACACTCTTACTGCAGTGAGGAGGAAACTTCATGTGCCTGAAGCTCTCAGTGTGCTTCAGAGGAGTCTGAGCCAGCCATGAAGGACACTGGGGTGGTTTCAGCTGGGTTCCCAATGGATTAGAACTTAGGATGTGTTGCACTCTGTCAGTCCTCTTCCCACAGAAACCTCTTTCCTTGTTCAGTTGCATTTAATGGCCTGAGTCTGGAAGAGACTTTAGTCACTGCAAGTTCTGTCAGAATTGTGAAATGATAGAATGGTTTAGGTCAGAAGGGACCTCCAAGATCATCCAGCTCCAGTTCCCTTGCCGTGGATGGGGACACCTCCTCCCAGCCCAGCTTGCTCAAGGCCCCATCCAGCCTGCCTTTGAACACTGCCAGGCTTGGAGCCTCCACAGCTGCTCTGGACAACCTGTCCCAGTGCCTCACCACCCTCTGGGGCAAGAATTGCTTCCTCATGGCTCATCTCCCAGTTTGAAGCCATTACTCTCTGTCCTCTCTCTACTTGCCCTTGTACAAAGTCTCTCCAGTTCTCCTGCAGCCCCCCTCAAATCCTGCAAGGCTGCTCTAAGGTCTCCCTGGAGTCTTCTATTTAATAAGTTGTAGGCAGAGCTGTGTAAAAGAAGGCAGTGGCAGCATGCAGCAGACTGGAGGTAGAGCTGAAGCAGAGGGACATGAGAGACTTGGAGCACTGTGGCAGTGTGCTGGTGGTGCTGTGAAAAGCTGCTGAGCAAGGTGTTGAGGAAGGGATGGGAACTGATGTGGGAGTGGTGTGCTGGGGGGGGGACGTGGTAAGGTATGGATGTTAGAAAGCAGGATCTGTCTGCTCATCCCAGTCCTTGAGCAACAGCACTTGGCACTGGCACAGCTGACAGCCTGCCTCCTGGTGGGCATGGGAGGTGCTGAAAGTCATCAAGGTTTAGAACTGGTGCCGGGTAAAGGTGCCCTCAACTGAGGCACTGGTGCAGGGTAGGGATGTCCCCAGCTGAGGCACTGGTGCAGGTAGGGATGTCCCCAGCTGAGGCACTGGTGCAGGGTAGGGATGTCCCCAGCTGAGGCACTGGTGCAGGGTAAAGATGGCCCTCAACTGAGGCACTGGTGCAGGGTAAAGATGGCCCTCAACTGAGGCACTGGTGCAGGGTAGGGATGTCCCCAGCTGAGGCACTGGTGCAGGGTAGGGATGTCCCCAGCTGAGGCACTGGTGCAGGGTAAAGATGGCCCTCAACTGAGGCACTGGTGCAGGGTAGGGATGTCCCCAGCTGAGGCACTGGTGCAGGGTAGGGATGTCCCCAGCTGAGGCACTGATGCAGGGTAGGGATGTCCCCAGCTGAGGCACTGGTGCAGGGTAGGGATGTCCCCAGCTGAGGCACTGGTGCAGGGTAGGGATGTCCCCAGCTGAAGTTTGTGCTGCTGTGTTTCTGGAAGGGCTGAGGAACGATTCTGTGCTGCTGTGGAGTGCTCTGCCCTAAGCCTGCTCCGGGCTGGCTTGGTTGCTTCCCCTCCACAGCAGGTTGTTGCTCAGACACTCAAGCAGATGAACCCCAAAACCATGATCAGCTCTTACCTTCTGAGGCCTGCTCCATGCTGGGGTGGCATGCAGTGACCACACAACCCCTGGGTGCTGGGGGGGCCCTGCACTGTCCGTGTCCCTCTGCAGGACGGAGCTGCTGTCTCCTCGGGCTGAAGCACCTTTAGCCTTGTCTTGCAGCGGGTCCCGCAGTGTCAGCACTGACACCTCCGCACGGTGCGGGACGCTGCAGTTGGCAGCAGGTGCCCTGGTGCTGCCCTAAGCCTCTGGATGTTGTGCTTGTTCTGCAGAGGCGTGGAGAGGTTGGGAGCCTCCTGCTGGGAGCACCTGAGCCGCAGCCTGCTGGCCCGGCCGCTGTGGCAGAAGCTGGCTGCTGTCGCCGCGGGGCTGCGCAGCGGAGGGCTGCTGCTCACGGGAGCAAAGGTAGGGCCTGCCCCGCTCACTGCCTGCACCCTCCCCCCTCAGAGGCTTCTGCAGCTCTGTGGGAGCTCTGAAATGTTGGAATGAAAGTAACAACGTGGAATTGTCTCCTGTGGTCTCACACTAACTGGCCATGGAATAGAGACTCTCTGTTTCCCTCTGATCCAGTGGGAGCTGGCCAGGCTGGACTGGTGAGCTTAGGCCACTGGGATGAGTTCAACAAGGCCAAGTGCTGAGTCCTGCACTTGGCTCTCAACAACCCCATGAAGGCTTAGGGCACAGTGGCTGGAAGCTGCCCAGCAGAGAAAGCCCTGGGGATGCTGTGTGCCAGCTGGCTGAATTTGGCCCAGGGTGTGCCCAGGTGGCCCAGGAGGCCACAGCAGCCTGCCCTGGATCAGCAGTCATGTGACCAGAAAGACCAAGGCAGGGGTAGTGTCCTGGGCTTAGCACTGGTGAGGCCACATCTGGAACCCTGTGTCCAGTTGTGGGGCCCTCACTCCAAGAAAGACCTTGAGGGGATGGAGCAGGCCCAGAGAAGGGCAAGGAAGCTGGGGAAGGGTCTGGAAAAAAAGGTCTGGAGAGGAGCAGCTGAGGGAAATGGGAGTGTTAGTGTGGAGAGGAGGAAGCTGAGGGCAGACCTCATTGCTCTCTAGGAGTCCCTGAAAAGAAGCTGCAGCCAGGTGGGGGTTGGGCTCTTCTGCCTTGTAACAAGTGGCAAGAGGAGGGGAAGTGGCCTCAGGCAGCAGCAGGGGAGGTTTCAGTTGGATGTGAGAGGAAAAAATGTCTTTACTGAAAGAGTTGTTAAGCACTGGAGCAGGCTGCCCAGGGCAACGGTGCAGTCACCATCCCCGCAGGGAGCTGTGGTGCTGAGGGACCAGGCTTGGAAGAGTTAGGGAGTGGTTGGTCCTGATGACCTTTAAAGGCCTTTTCCAACCAAAGCAATTCCCTGGTTCCATTTAGCACCTCACTGCACTGAAACTCTACCTGACTCTGGTGAGGCATAACCCCAGTGTGCAAACAGCTTCCTCAGCTTCTGACCTGCTGGGACAAAGACTCCCCAGGAGAAGCAGGAGCCAGGCCTGTCACTTGACATCAGCTCCTGTTTGCTTTTGTAGGGCAGTGGAAAGTCAACCCTGGCCAAGGCCATCTGCAGAGAAGCATTCCAGAGGCTGGATGCTCACGTGGAGGTGATCGACTGCAAAGCTCTCAGAGGTATGAGTGTGGCTGCTTTGCTTTTTCACCCCCAGTGTTTGCTGTGTGGTGAGGGAGCAGAATTGTGAAGCTCTTCTGGTTTAGTCTGAACCATTTTTACTGCTTTTGCAAGGACATTTGGTGCCCTGCAATCGCTGGCTTCAACAGCCTGATGAAAACCCAACTGCCAGCAGCTTATTTCACACTTGGAGCAGTTTCTGGCCCAGCTGCCACCACCAAACTCAAACCATCCTTGCCAGGCTTGCTGTGGATTGTTCTAGAATAGAAGGAGGTGTCAGGGGAGTGTGTGTGTGCAGCTGTTACTGAACCCTAAGGGCTACAGGGTGCCTGTACTGCCAGAGAAAGGAAGCCTCCCTGGGCAGCCTGTGCCAGACTCTCACCACTCTCACACTCAACAACTTCTGCCTCAGCTCCAAACCATTCCCTCTTGGCCTGCCTCAGACCCCCTCAGCACAAGTCCCTCTGCAGCCTTCCTGCAGGATGCCTTCAGGCACTGGCAGCAGCTCTGAGGTGCCCCTGGAGCCTTCTCCTCTGCAGGCTGCACCCCCACAGCTCCCTCAGCCTGTGCTCACAGCAGCCCTGGCATCACCTTTGTGGCCTCCTCTGGCCTCACTCCAGCAGCTCTGTGTCCTCCTCCTCCTGGGGACAGCAGCACTGGAGGCAGAACTTGAGTTGGAGGAGAGCCAAGGAGCAGAATCCCCTCAGCCTGCTGGCCAGATGATTGATCTTTTAGACAGGGAGATCCTCCTTGTATTTTCTCAGTGGGGGATCACAGGATGCTAGGGATTGGAAGTGATCTCTGAAGATCATCAAGTCCAACCCCCTGCCAGAGCAGGGCCAGAGAATTTAGCACAGGTTGCAGGGGAACACATCCAGACAGGACTGGAAAGTCTCCAGAGAAGGAGACTCCACATCCCCTCTGGGGAGCCTGTGAAGGATGTAGACTCCCTTCTTTCCTGACTGTTTTAGATCTGGGTTTATAGGAGTAAAGTTCATGGATTCACAGACTGGTTTGGGTTGGAAGGGACCTTGAAGATCATCTGGTTCCAACCCTTCCACGGCCAGGGCCATCTGCCATTAAGGCAGGTTGCTGAAGGCCTCCTCCTCAAGCTACACAAATCAAAAGACAGTGGTGTTAGGAGAGCCAGCCCTGGGCAGTCTGCTCCTGCTTCTTCTGAGCTGTGCTGTCCCTCAGTGCTGTTTCTGTTGTAGGGAAGAGATTGGTAACCGTAAGGAAAACTCTGGAAGAAGCTTTCTTGGAGGCAGCCTGGAGGCAGCCATCCCTCCTCCTGCTGGATGATCTGGATCACATTGTTGGAGCACCTTCTACAGCAGAGCATGAGAGCAGCCCTGAGACCATCCAGAGCAACAGACTTGCTTATGGTAATGCTGTGCCCGTGGCTGGGGAGAGGGAGAGTGCAGCTTCCATTTCCTGCCCTTGATTGCCTTGTTCTGCCTGGACACTGCTCTGTCACTGCTGCCTCTGGACTGTGTCAGGGGCTCACAGACTGTGCTCTGTAGAGCACTTGTGGAGCACAGCCTGAGTCCAAACAGCTCACCCTGGGGCCTGGGGTAGTTCTCAGTGCAGATGTGATGCATCCTACTGGTCCCACTGCCAGTGCTAGAAGCTTCTCAGCTTCTCTTTACATGGTTGAGGCAGTCAGGAGCTTTGCAGTTGCTTTAAAATCAGCTTCACGTTAAGTGATAGTTGCTCCTAAGAGCAGTATGGTAGCTGACATTCACATGGAGCCTCTTTGCCATCACTGGGGTGACAGAGCTGGGTCAGTCTGACACTTGCTGAAGTTTAGCATCAACTGCTTTTAGCTGAGGAACTTCTTTAGCTTAGCCTGCCACGTGGAGCTTCTGGGGGAGTTTACAGTCATTGGCTAATTTTGCATTCATTTGTACATTTATTTTGCAGTCAGTTGTTCTCTTGACAATCATTCATTTCATTTGCAATCGTTTAGTGGACAGTCTTTGGTTTTTTTTCAGTCACTCAATTTGTAATCATTTATTTATTGTCCAAACACTCTTTCCCAATAATTTATTTCCCAGTCATTTAGCTTCCAGTCATTCACTGAATTTAGAATCAGCTGTTTGTTTTTCAGGCACTCAGGTAATGTAGAATGCTTTCATTTGCAGTCATTTCTTGCAGTCTTTCCTTTCCAGTGAACTACAGCAGTCATAGTCTGGACCATCCTCTGGACAGCTCCTTTTTTATTCCCTAAAATCTAGGCAGTGGTTGAGTTGCAAAACCAAAGCACATTACACTTGCATTATCAAGATTAGTACCTCTGGGAATTAACAAAACTTCCACATATGGGGGGAAAAACTCTCTAAATGTGGGGGAAAAAACACTAAATGTGGGAATAAAAACCCCTCTGCATGTGGGAATAAAACCCCTCTACATGTGGGAATAAAAACCCCTCTGTATGTGGGAATAAAACCTCTCTATGTGTGGGAATAAAACCCCTCTGCATGTGGGAATAAAACCCCTCTGCATGTGGGAATAAAACCCCTCTGCATCCAGGAATCAAAAAACCTCTACGTGAGGGAATAAAAAAACTAAATACATATGCAAATAAAACTTGTAAATATGGGAATAAAACCTCTAAACAAATATGGGTATTAAATACCCTCTAGATAGATATGGCAATAAAGCCAATAACTGTGGGAATAAAAACACGCTCGGTGGGAATAATCCCAACCTCTAAATGTGGGAATAACCCAAATCTCTAAATATGGGAATAAAAATGGAAGGTAAGAAATGTCTGTGCCCAGTGCAGACTCTTTGTTGTTGTGCTCTTCATGGGGCAGTGTTTTTCTGTGTCTAGTTCTGAAAGACCTGATCAAGGAAGTCGCTGCCTTGGGCAGTCTGATTGCGCTGATGGCCACAAGCCAGTCGGAACATTCCCTGCATCCTTCCCTGGTGGCAGCTCAAGGAACTCATCTATTTCAGTGCTTCCAATGCATCCCACCTCCAGATCAGGTAAACAGGTGAAATGATTCAGATGTGGTTTGCTTTTGCCTTCAGCCTCAAACACAGCCCTGGGGAATGGGAGGGAATCTGACCTGTGTGATTCTATGGCATCTGTTTGCTGCCCTTCCTGCCTGCTCCCATGTCGGTGCTGGCAGCTCCTGGCACAGGGAAGCTTTAGCCTGGCTTTGCTGTATCAACCCCTGAAATCCATGCAGAGAGCAAACTCGCTCCACACTTCCTGCCCCCTTCTGCCTTCCAGAAGCAGAGATGTGAAATGCTGCTCTCCATAACCCAGCACAAACTGAACTCAGAGCTGAAGCAGCAGCCCGAGCTGGACCTGCAGTGCATTGCGAAGGCCACAGAAGGGTTTGTGGCCAGAGACCTGACCATGCTGGTGGATCGTGCACTTCATGCCTGTGTCTCCAGCCAGGCTGCAGCCCACACTGCTGGTATGGCACCAATGAACTCCCTTCTGTCACGCTCTGCCTCCTGGCAGCCACGACTCCTGGAGCTGGGTGGGGCCTTGAGTAACCTGGGCTAGCAGAGAAGTCCCTGCCCATGGCAGGGAGGTTGGAGCAGATGATCTCTAAGGTCTCTCCCAGCCTTGGCCATTCCTTGGTGATGGTTCTGGAATAAAGCAGAAGCCAAAAGCTGTATTTTACTGTTGAAACTGGGAGGGATTTCACTTTGGGGGCTGTGTCCTCTCTCTCTTTTCTCCAGGAGATTTTCTTCTTTTTTTTTAACCAGAACTGACTCTGTCAACTGTGGACTTTCAGAAAGCTCTGCAAGATTTTACTCCGTTAGCTCTGAGAAATGTCACCCTTCATAAACCTAAAGATGTTGGCTGGGACAGGATTGGAGGCTTGAAAGATGTGAGGCAAATCCTCATGGATACCATCATGTTACCTGCAAAGGTACCCAGCTCTTGGCCATTGGTTCCTGGCTTGGTGCTTGACAGAGAGGCTGAGGAGAGACCTTCTGGCTCTCTACAGCTCCCTGAAAGCAGGTTGGAGCCAGGTGGGGGTTGGGCTCTTCTCCCTAGGAACAAGTGACAGGACGAGAGGAATGGCCTCAAGCTGCACCAGGGGGGTTTAGGTTGGACATGAGAAAGAAATTCCTGACTGAAAGGGTTCTCAAGGCCTGGCACAGGCTGCCCAGGGAGGTGGTTGAATCCCCATCCCTGGAGGTGTTTCCAGGAGGCAGAGCTGTGGTGCTGAGGGCCATGGCTTAGCCTCAGCCTTGGTAGAGTTAGAGAATGGTTGGAATGGATGAGCTGAAAAGGTCTTCTCCAACCCAAACCGTTCCATGGTCCCACGACAGGTATGATTCTAAGCTACTGTTGTAGATTCTCAGTCTTCAGCTGGTGGCAGACTCTTCTCTTTGTACAATCACAGACTGGTTTGGGTTGTAAGAGACCTTCAGTATCATCTAGTTCCAGCCCCCACACCATGGGCAGGGACAGCTCCCACTAGACCTTCCCTCTTGCCTAGGAACCCACCTCAGCCTCAAGGAAACCAACAGTAGGCCTGGGGAGCTCTTGTGATGTGGAAAGTGGCAATTAAACACATCCTGCTTAGACAAAAATCAACACTAGTGAGTGATCAGAGTCACACACTGCAATGGGTTGCAAGGGATCCCCAGAGGGCGTCTTGTCCACCTCCCCTGCATGCAGCAGGGACACCTCCACCTAGGTCAGGCTTCCCCCAGACACATCCAGTCTGAGCTGGAGTGTCTCCAAGGACCCATCCTTGGAGACACTCCACCTCCCTGGGCAGCCTGTGCCAGTGTCTCCCACTCTCACTCTGCAGAGCTCCCTCCCGATGTCCAGCCTAACTCTGCCCTGCTCCAGTTCCAAACCATTGCCCTTGGCCTATCCCCACAGGCCCTTCTGAACAATCCCTCCCCAGCCTTCCTGTAGCTCCCCTTCAGACTGAAACACAGCTCTCAGGTCTCCCTGGAGCCTTCCCCTCTGCAGGCTGAACAGCCCCAATTCTGCCAGCCTGTCCCCATAGCAGAGTTTAGAGGATGTCTTTTGGACCTTTTCCAGTACCCAGAGCTCTTTGCAAAGCTGCCCATCCGACAGAGGTCAGGAGTCCTGCTCTATGGAGCCCCTGGAACAGGGAAAACTCTCTTGGCAGGAGCTGTTGCTGGGGAGAGTGGAATGAATTTCATCAGCATCAAGGTAAGGAGGTTTTGATGCTTAATTTAGCCAGGTAGGGTTAGCCTCTTCTTCCAGGCAACCAGCAACAGAGGGAGGGGACAGAGTCTCAAGCAGTGCCAGGGGAGGTCTAGGCTGGATGTTAGGAGGAAGTTGTTGGCAGAGAGAGTGATTGGCAGTGGAATGGGCTGCCCAGGGAGGTGGTGGAGTCGCCGTGCCTGGAGGTGTTGAAGCCAAGCCTGGCTGGGGCACTTAGTGCCATGGTCTGGTTGACTGGACAGGGAGCTCTCTTCCAACCTGCTTGAATCTATGATTCTGTGATTTAGTTAGCTGAAGGTAACACCTACAAGGGCAAAATCTCCCAGTCAGAAGCACAGGACACCTGCTGTGTCTCTGACTTGTGAGTAATTTGACTGCAGAGAAATGGGTTTCAGAAGGAGCCATTGGGCAGAGTCCCATAATGTTCATTAGATGTTCTTAATTCCCTGTTGGTGAGAGGCAGATCTCAGTAGCTTTTGGTTTTTTGAAGTTCAGCAAAGGGGTCTGCAACTCGTTTGCAAGCTGCTGCCTTGGGATGCTGGCAGACATCTGCTGCTGGAGCAGAAGGATGGCAGTTAGCAGTTAAATTAATACTCAGCAGGATTAGCATTAAAAATATTGTGAGAGTGTTAGGGTTGGAAAGGTTATCATTGTTCATGACTCTGATTTTAAATAGCAGTATTTGAACTTACTCATGGGCAAAGCTGTTATTTCAACCTGTCATTACTTAGGTAGATTAATGGTATTAAAGTGATGACTTAAATCTGCTGTTCAGAATTAAGAGAAGTTATCACTTAGAAGTATTCATCTTTAAAGTTATTATTCCATTGTTTGCATTTATTAAAATTATATTAGTCAAAATGAAGTGAAATTATTATTTGGTTTTTATTACTTGTTTTAAATCATTTGAAGTTATTTAAATTTGTTCTTCTTTAATTTAAAATGATTTAAGTTCTTATTTAAGGTTAAAGTTGTTAGAGTTAATAAAAAGTCTCATTTTAATGTAGCCAAAACTACTGTTTTAAATGTATTAGTTATGGAAATGGATTTAATTAAATTAATACAATCAAATGTATTAAATTCAATGCATTCAATTAATTTAATTGTGTTAAATACATTAAATAGATCTAATTAAATTAATTAGATGTATTGAATGTGATATTAAAATTACATTTGCATTTATTATTAATAATGAAATGTATGAATGAAATGATTTTAAATGTTATCTTAAATGATCACTACTTAAATTTATGATTTAGTTTTTAATGTAAAGTTATTATTTTGATTTATTCTTAAGGTTAAGAAGAAATAAGCACAGTAACTTTAACCTTAAGAAGAAATAAGAGTAGTAACTTTAAGGTTGAAGTTACTATTCACAGAAAACATTTCAGCACATTCAAAACTATCACTAAATTTATTAAGTGTATTCAGAGTTCTTAACTACTCTGTCAATGTCTCAAAACTATGCATTCAGTGTATTAAATGTGTTACTGAGTTGTGTTACTGCACTGTTGTGATTCACAGTTAGGATTTCAGAGTCTTGCTGTTCACATTTACTGTTGTTTGAATTCATTATCCTTTCCAATGCATTCTATCAAGTTCTTACTCTTTGAAGTAAATTGAGTTGCTTAAAAGCTGGTTTTAGCTCCTCTAGAGCTCTTGGCTCTGCTGCTCAGAGATGTCCTGCTCTTGGGTGCAACCAAATTCCCTCCTTGCAGAGCCTGTGCTGCCGCAGAGCTCCACATGGAGAGACAGACCCCAGGTGTTCTGGTGCTTGTTTTCCCTTTGTTTTGCAGGGCCCAGAGCTGCTCAGCAAATACATTGGAGCAAGCGAGCAGGCAGTGAGAGACATCTTCAGCAGGTTGGCTCTGGAAAGAGTTGTGGTGGCAGCTCAGAACTGTACTGCTTGCTTGTCCCACATATGTGGCATCAGACCACAGAAGTGTCTGGGATAGCTGTGCTGGAGCAGGTGTTTGGAGCTTGGCAAGTTCAACTTGACTGTCACTGGCCAAGAGCTGAGCCCCCTGGCCCTGAGCACAGAATGGTAGGGTTTGGAGGGACCTCTGGAGATCCTTTAATCCAGCCCCTCCGAGGGCATAAATTCCACACTGCCCTGCCCCTTTCCTGACTTGGCCAGGACAGAAGATTGAGTTGCCCAGACACCCTCCATGAATAGCAGTGAAACTCATCCTGTCATGGTGGCAGAGGTGCTCCAGCCTTAATCACCTCTGGGGACACTCCAGCAGGGCCATGTCCCTCTTGTGTTGGGGGCTCCAGAGATGCACACAGGACTCTGGGTGAGGTCTAAGCAGAGCAGAGGGGCAGGATCCCCTCTCTCCATCTCTGGCCACACTGCTTTGGATGCAGCCCAGGCTGCCCTTGGCCTTCTGGGCTGCCAGCTCACACTGCTGGCTCATGCCCAGCCTCTCCTCTCTGCAACACAAAGCCAAGCAGGATGTAACTGAGGCCTTTCTGTTTGTTGCTTTGTGCCCCCCTGTCAGAGCTCAGGCCGCTAAGCCTTGCATCGTTTTCTTCGACGAGTTTGATTCCATCGCTCCCCGCCGCGGCCATGACAACACAGGAGTCACTGACCGAGTGGTCAACCAGCTGCTGACACAGCTGGATGGTGTGGAAGGCTTACAAGGTAACCTTCAGCTGGCTGCTCCTGCTCCTGCACAGCCTGGGCAGCTGCTGATCATCTCCTCCTGCTCTTTCCCAAGGGGTTTATGTGCTGGCTGCTACCAGTCGCCCAGATTTGATCGACCCTGCTCTGTTACGGCCAGGCCGCCTGGATAAGTGCCTCTACTGCCCACCCCCTGACCAGGTGAGGAAGCAGTGTTCTACCTCAGAGAGGGGAACATCCCAGCAGACCAAGGGGCTTTAGTCTCCTTTTTGGGTGGTTTTTTGGGTTTTGCTTTTAAACTTCTGGTTTAGACTATGATCATTCAGGCACATGGAGGTGTTCACTGTTAGACTTCTCTTTCCAGAAGGCCCTCAGAGATCATCTACTCCAACCCCTCTGCCGTGGGCACCTCTCAACAACACTTGGTTGCTCAAGGCCTCCTCCCTTGAACACCAATCTTGTTTTGCTGGTCAGCAGCAGTGAGACAAGGAGCAGTGGATACAAACTGGAACATATAAAGTTTCACCTCCACATGAGAAGCTTCTTTAGTGAGGGTGATAGAGCCCTGGCACAGGCTGCCCAGAGAGGTTGTGGAGTCTCCTTCTCTGGAGCCTTTCAAAACCCATCTGCATGCGCTCCTGTGCAGATTCCCCTGGGTGCAGGGAGGTTGGGCTTGATGATCTCAGGAGGTCCTTTCCAACCTCTAAAGTTCTGTGATTCTCCGACCTCCCAGGACAGGGGATCCACAACCTCCCTGGCATCCTGCTCCAGAGTCTCCTCACCCTCACTGTCAAGAATTCTTCCTAATCTCCACTCCAATCTGCTCTTGTTATGTTTCCTGAGCTAACAAGAAAGAGTTTCTTCAGGAGTCTAGCAGAGGCTGCCCCAAACCCAGCACACAGGGAAAGACATTTCTTTAACTAATGAAGAGGACCTCTGCTACTCCTCTTTAATTGCTGTTACTACTCATGGTTCATGGGCACTAATGCTTAGAATTGGTGGTAATAGTCAACACCTATTAAATAGGAGTAATTAATTAATTAATTGCTGATTGATTTAGGATCTTAGGAAAAAGTTCTCCAGTAGGAGGGGGTGAGACTCTGGAATAGGCTGCCCAGGGAGGCTGTGGCTGCCTCCTCTCTGCAGGTGTTCAAGGCCAGGCTGGATGAGGCCCTGAGCAAGCTGTCCTACTGGGAGGTGTCTTTGTCCAGGGCAGGGGACTGAAACTGGATGATCTTCAAGGCCCCTCCCAACCCACCCTATGAATGTTTGAACATAGCAAACTGTTTGCCTGCATTTTAAAGATTGGTTACTGCCTTCCCTAAGGATACAATTCTTAGGGCAGGATCTACTCTGGAAAAGATCCTCCCTCAGCTAGGAAGCTGCCTGCAGCTCCAAGCTGTATGCAGCAATCAGGATAAAGCAGCTGCCAGCCTGCTTCACCACCATCATTGCTTGTTCTTTCTCCTCTCTTTCCACAGAACTCACGCTATGAAATCTTGAAAGCTCTCAGCCACTCCCTGTCGCTGGCTAACGATGTGGACTTCCAGGAGCTGGCAGCAAAAACAGAGCACTTCACAGGGGCTGACCTAAAAGCTTTGTTGTACAACGCCCAGCTGGAGGCAATCCATACAAACCTAGGCTCGGGTTTAACACAGGTAAATAAAGCTGATGGCAAAGATGTTGCTGCTCTTTTGATCTTGATTAAGTTTGAAAGGGCTCATTTTATCCTTTTTTTCCCCTCATCCATTTTTTATGACTTTTTTCCTTTCTCCTCTTTTTTATTTGGTTTTAACTCCCCTCTTGGGTTTTTCTTTCTTCTTTTTTTTTTTCTCCTCTTCAAGGCCAGGCTGAACTTGGCTTTGAGTAACCAAGTCTAGTTGAGAGGTGTCCCTGCCCATGCTGGGGAGGTTGGAGGAGATGAGCTTTGAGGTCTGTTCCAACCTGAGCCACTCTGTGATTCCCTCTGGACTCTTGCAGGAGCACTAAGTGCAGTCTTATCTGAGCTCCTCATCACTCAAGCTTCTTACTCAAAGCAGAACACAAGAGTTGGTTCTTCTGCAGGGAGGCTGGAGGAGACGATTCACAGGATGCATCAGGTTGGATGATCTCTAAGGTCCCTTCCAACCTAAGCCATTCTGGGGATTTTTCCCAACACTCACTCAGTGAGTGACCTGAAAGCAAACAAACAAAACCTTGAACTACCAACTCCTCACATTTTTCCAGCCAGAAGACCAAGTTCTTGCACTGGGTTTTACCAAAGCACTTGGCAGTGTGCTCCCAGAGCCAGGTCATAAATCAATGCTTTGGGTTCTACATATATGCCAGACTGCAGCTCGTCTGGGGCTAACGCTTCCAACCTCTGCTCTTCCTCACAGGACCTTGTTTCCACCTCTGACAGTGACTTCAGCCTCTCCTCCATGGTTTTCCTAAACCACAGCAGTGGCTCAGAGGACTCAGCACTGGATGGAGAAGCAGGACTAGAGCAGTCTCTTGTTTCTTTAGACATGTCTGACTTGCTGCCTGAGGATCCAAGGTCCAACATGTACCGGATTTATTTTGGAAGCTCTTACGAATCGGAGCTGGGAAATGGAACTCCTTCAGAACTGGTAAGATCCCTGCCTCGGAGCTGGGACTGTCTCGTTACAGCCATCGGGAAGCACTAGCACTGAGTTGGGCAGAGGGGATGGGTTTCTGTCTGCTTGGTTCTCCAAACTGTTCTCATCCTACACCTTGAGATCCGTGGTGTGGGGGGAGATGGATGGACATTAGCTGACAAAAGCCACATGGACTCCTCTGCGACATTCTGGGACTTGAAAACCAACAACTCATGATGCAAACTGCATTCACACAAGATCTTACAGTCTGCTCTAGTGGCTCTTTGCCTTCCAAAGCTGATTACTAAAGCAGTTCTTTCTTTTCCTGTGGTTTGGGCTGTTGTAGCTTAGTTTCATTGCTAGTGACCATCCAGCTTTCAGGAACTGATTGGTAAAGACCTTCGAAGCTCCTACAGTCCAACCATTCTCTAACTCTACCAAGGCTGGGGCTAAACACTGGCCCTCAGCACCAACATCTCTGCCTCCTGGAAACACCTCTGGAATGGAGATTCAACCACTCCCCTGGGGAGCCTGTGCCAGGCTTTGAGAACCCTTTCAGTCAGGAAGTTTGTTCTCATATCCAACCTAAACCTCCCCTGGTGCAACTCAAGGCCCTTTTCTCTTGTGTGATCACTTGGCTCCAGCCTCCTTCCAAGGAGCTGTAGAGAGCAATGAAGTCTCCCCACAGCTTCCTTTTCTTCAGACTAAACAATTTCAGCTGCCTCAGCTGCAGCTCCCCAGCCCAGTTTTCCACACCCTCCACCAGTTTCCTTGCCATTCTCTGGACCTGCTCCAGTGCCTCAATGTCCTTCTTGTAGCAAGGGCCCCAAACCTGGACACGGGACTCCAGCTGTGGCCTTACCAGTGCTGAGTCCAGGGGAACAATCCCTTCCCTGGTCCCACTGACCACACTGTTGCTGATCCAGGCCAGGCAGCTGGTGGCCTTCTTGGCCTCTACCCCCAGCTCTTTATCTGCTGTGCAGTTTCCAGCCACCTAAATCTTTCTGTCCCAAACCTGATGGATGTGATAAGGTTTTAAGATAAAGTCTTTTTTTGCCAGTGGGGACAAGCTTGTGCTGACCTGAGGTTAAGTGTGCCTGCTGGAGTTGCTCCTGTGTCTCCAGAAGGAGCTGATGTGTGATGTGTTTGTGGTTCATTCAGAGCTCTTTGTGTTTGTCTGGACCAAACTCCATCACTCACGATTTTACCAGCGTGGCACAGAGAGATGTGGCCACCTCATCCCAACCTGCAGTGCTCAGAGCAGCTTCTCAGGAGGACTCCCTGGAGAATCATCAGGAGCAGCAAGCAGAGCCCCTGAGGACAGAAATCAGCAGCACCAAAGCCAGCTGCAGGAGCAGGAGTGGGGTATGGCAGTTTATCCAACTACTCACTCCTAACACTTTGCTGTTCTGTCCCCTCAATAAAGCACTTCTGCTCTAACATTAAGTAACAAAAGCAGCAGAGAGAAACTGAGACCAAATTTGAATAGAAGCAGCCAAATTTAAGTCCTTTAACTAAAGAGTTCATAGAAGCCTAGAATGAGTTGGGTTGGCAGGGACCTTAAAGCTCATGCAGCCTCAAGCCCCTGCCAGAGGCAGGGACACCTCCCACCAGCCCAGCATGCTCCAGGCCTCATCCAGGCTGGAACATCTCCCTGCACAACCTGTGCCAGTGTCTGCCCACCCTCACTGCTAAGAATTTCTTGCAAATCTCCAGTCTCTGTCTGCCCTCTTCCAGCCTAAAGCCATCACCCCTGGTCCTGCCACTACAAGCCCTTGTAGAAAGTCCCTTCCCAGCTCTCCTGTAGCCTCTTCAGGTACTGGTTCTTCTTTAGGCACTGTGAACGTGAGGGAATGGGGAAAAGCTGTCAGTGTCTTAGTACCACATTTCTCAGTCCAGTGTGAGGAGGTTCTGGAGCTGCTGAGCCTCCTGCCACTATTCCTGTGGTGACTTCCCTTGTCTATGTGTGTTTTGAAGGAGGACAGCACCCTGAACCAGTCAGTGCTGGCCAAGAACACCTTTGTCATTAGCCAGTCACATCTGCTGACTGCACTGGAGGGCACCAGACCATCCCTCAGCCAGCAGGACTGGAAGAACTTTACTGACCTGTGAGTATTAAGTGCTGGAGCAGTTCTGAAGTCAGTGGAGATGCAGTGTGGAGATCTGATCCTTTCACAACCTTTAGTCAGCAGCCCAAGTCACCTCCTAACACTTTCCTGGTGTCTTTCTCTCTTCCCAGGTATGAGAACTTTCAGAATCCCAGGAAGAGGAAAGGCCAAGCTGGCTCCACCTTCAGACCAGGACAAAAAATCACTCTAGCATAGTCACCTCTGTTTGCTTCCAATTGCTGCTCTGAAACTGGAAAGGACCAATGTGATGAAATCAGTTACTGATGCCTGCAGCAGCTGAGGCTGTTTCTTTTGACCCTCCCCACTGTCCACTGCTGTCACATTTCATTTGGCAGACAGTGATCTCCCTCCAGGTGGCTATTAAAGTTTTGAGAGAACACTGGCTGGGCTCTGGGCACTTTGTTTGGCAGGGGAAAGAGGACAGTTTGCTTTGCAGCGGTTTCTTTGCTTCCCTGTCTCTAGAGGGCTTAGAGGTGGTTGGTATGGGAGAGCTTTATGGTAAGCAACCAGACCTATTCTTCCAGAGCAAACACAGCAAAGCAACCCCAGCCCATGATTCAGACAGCTCAAGCTGCTTCATCTTAGTTCTGCCACTATTATTCAGCAGCACATCAAGCTGCATTTCACAGCAACTCTATCATCCCCATCTGCTCCTTTTCACCTCTGGTGTTTGGAAGGTTTCTGATGGTGCTGCCTGAGGTTCCTCAAAACTGCCTTACAGAAGATTTAGAGCTGGCTTCCTCCAGCTGCTCCTTGCTGATGGATTATAGCCTCCCATGCCAGGGGGGTTCAGCTGATGTCCCTCAGTGAAATGCCTCACCCTGTGTCAATGGTCAGCGTGCACAGGTCACTGCTGTCTCTTTGTAGATCCTGTTCGCAGTGCCACCAGACCCCCCCAAAGAAGGGCTGGTGAGGGAGTTTGTCCTGGCAGCCTGCTGCAGGTGAGGCCACTGTAAGCCTTGCCACACACCGCACCGCTTTAGCACCTAACACCCCTGGGTTCTGGTTTGCTCATTCATGCTGAGCTCCTGCTTTTTACTTAGGCCTAACAGTACACAGGCCCAGAAGGCCAAGGTACACCAGCATCCTTGCCTGGCTCAGGAAGAGTGTGACCAGAACCAGGGCAGTGAACTGCAACAGGTTGCACAGAGAATCTGTTCCGAAACCTCAGAAGTGGTCAAGGCCAGGCTGGATGAGGCCTTGAGCAAGCTGGGCTGGTGGGAGGTGTCCCTGCCTGTGGCAGAGAGGTTGGAAGTAGATGCTCTTTACTGTCCCTTCTAACCCAGACCACTTCATGATTCCATGGCAATGGCTGCACCAATTCATTAAAAAATGGAAATGATTTCACCTTCCCAGTCATGATAATCTGAAAGCTGAAAGGAGCAGCCAGGGGCAGCTCATGGTTATACCAAAGCCCATCCATGGAATCACTGTAATGAAATTAGGTGCTCAACAAAGCGTGGGCACAGCACTTTGGGAGAGGGTTTAATGGCCATGCTGGGCCTGGGTTGAAGGTTGAACTCAGCTCTCTATGACATGTCTTCCAACCAAACCAATCCCAGGAGTCTACCTTCACATTTAAGACTCCTTTCATTAGTGCACTACACTGCAGTGCTAAGTAGTGTATTAGTGTTGAAAAGGAACACTGCTGTATGGCACTCTTGTGGAAAAAGGTCTTCCACCCCAGGAAGCCCAAATTCCAACCTGCTCTCTTCCTACCTGCAGGAACTGCACCAGCTCAGCTGTGTTGAGTTCATTCATCCCTTGACATACAGGACCTGGACTGATCTGTGTGGGTTGATCCAACAAAGGTCTTCTCAGGTCCCTTAGCAAAGGGAGCTACTGTAGTTGTTTGGGGTTTATTAACTGCAAAGACTGAAAAACAATTAAAAATCAGTTTTAGAGACCAAGCTAACAAATTCCTCAAGGACAACAATGTGAACCTTGGCCCATACCTCAGCACTGGCCCACTCAGGAACCAAAGCCAAACTCAGCACCAAAGCCAGGTCACAGGAATTTTTAGACCTCCATGCATCTGCCCCGGAAATTCATCCCCTTATTTAAGCAAAGCTTAGCAAGAAGCTCCACAAAAATGCCATTTAGCTTCAGCTGAACAAAACCCCCTTTGGAAGTGATGGTAAAAGGCAGCATCACCCTCTGGGTGACAGCTCTGAAGAGGAGAAACTGAAGCAGCTCCTTCCTCACCAGACTAGCAGAAACTGATTATCTGCACCACTGACCAACTCTGGGGGTTACTTGGAGCTAGTCTCAAGTGGCTTAAGAATAAATAGAACCTGTGGCCAGAGTTGGATGCATTAATGATGTGTATAAAGTGCTGGATGAATAAAAGTTAAGTCTTTTAATTGCTTTTCTGGAAAATAAGTTAGAAAATAAGACCTAAAGGCAATTTTCAGAAGTCAGTTTGCTCATCTAAGTAGCAGAGACCCTGAAGCTTGTGGGGTTTTGCCCCCAAAGCAACAATGTCTGAAAAACAGCAGAGAAAACTTCCACTTTAAAAAGAGCTCAGAGAACTTAAACCAAAACCCCAAGATAATTCATGGAGTAAAAATCAGTATTTGGTTGTGTGGGGTCCACAGACCTGAGAATCCACTCAGGGGAGTTTGTCCAAAGTACTCCTTTAACCCTCATAGGTTATTGGTAACAGTCTCTTTGATGGAGATGGCAGGAGTAGGGCCCACGTGAGTCCAGATGTAGCCCTTCTCTGGCCTGCTGGGAACTGTGGGGAAGGGAGAGGAGCGAGATTTGAAGTATTCCGAGGGCGCGTGGCAAACAAACTCCAAATACTCCATTTTCCTTGGGAGATCTTCCTCTGGCCCTACAGAAAAACACAAACCAAGGCTTCAAAGACATAAAATGGAGTATGCAGGAATTCAGGTCTTAAAATGGTTTTGGTTGGAACAGATCTTAAAGAACACCCAGTCCAACCATTCCCTAACCCTGCCGAGGCCAGGGCTAAGCCTTGGCCCTCAGCACCACATCTCTGCCTCCCTGGAACAACTCCAGCAATGGGCATTCAGCCACCAACCTGGGCAGCCTGTGCCAGGCTTTGAGAACCCTTTCACTCAAGAAGCTGCCTTCCCCAGCGGCAACTTGCAGCTGTTTCCTCTTGTGCTATCATTTGTTACTAGGGAGCAGAGCCCAACCCCACCTGGCTGCAGCCTCCCCTCAGGGAGCTGTAGAGAGCTATGAGGTCTCTCCTCCGCTTCCTTTTCTCCACACTAGACATCCCTAGCTCCCTCAGCTACTTCTCCCCAGCCCTGTTCTCCAGACCTTTAGCCAGCTTCCTTGCCCTGTTCCAGCAGCTCACTGTTGTTCTGAGCATGAGGGTCTCAAAACTGAACCCAGCACCCAAGAGTTCAAGGCCAGGCTGGATGAGGCCTTAAGCAAGCTGGGCTAATGGGAGGTGTCCCTGCCCATGGCAGGGGGGTTTGGAATTGGATGACCTTGAAGGTCTCTTCCAATTCAAACCATTCTATGAGTCTTTGAATCCACAAACGTAACAAATCCAAACCATTCTGAGAAGCTAAGAATAGAAAAGGGCAGAGCCAAGCACTAGCCTGGGCACGTACAAGTAGGAGGGGTTAGAGGTTACCTATGATATAGGAAGCTGGGTCAAAGCAGTCCTTGGGGCTGGCCTGTGTGGGAAGCAGCCAGGTGAGTGCAGCACTCTTCTCACAGTACTGGTCCTGGATGAAGCCACGGATCTGAGCATAGTAGGTTTTGCCATCCTGCTCATCAACCACTGAAACAACATCTCCAATCTGGTAGTACACACCCTGCAGGGCACAGAAACCATTCCTCTGAGGGGAGAAGCTTCACTCTGAAGCCATCAGCACTATCTGAGCACAGTCACCCTAAGCTGCCAAGGCTGAGTTCAGTCGCAGCATGACTTCGGAGCCTGGGCTGGCCATTCCACACAGGGTCTCTGCCTGCTGAGCAGCTCAAAAGCAATTTGGCCTTCCCTGTATTCAAAGGCACAGCTGCCTCCTCTCTCTAAATCCCCCTCTTCCAGGTGTTCAAGGCCAAGCTGGACAAGAAAGGCCTTGAGCAGCCTGGTATAGTAGGTGGTGTCCCTGCTTATAACTGATCTTGAAGGTTCCTTCTACCCCAAACCATTGTATGACTGCCACATCTCCTGTCAGCAGAGTGGAGATTTGCTCGGTTGTCAGAAGCAGGAGCAGAACAAAGTCACTGCAGTGCTTTCCCTGGGTGGGAGTGTGCAGGTAGAGCACTTCTCTGTAGGAATAGGTTCACCAGGCACACAAAGGTGCTGCAACTCTGCCAGGCCCTGCCGCTGGCCCAGGGCCAGAGACCATCTGCCCTGTCTGCGAGGCTGCAGAGCAAAGGCAGCTACTGCCCTGCCAAGATCAGTTTGCCAAGCCACATCCATTCTGTTTTTAAAAGACAACTGAAAAGACCTCAGCACCCCCAAACAAACCCCTCTGTTTGACAGCAAGGTACCAAGGTAAGAATGCTCTGCATAAAGAGATCAGATCAAATGAAACTTCAGACATCACCCTTGGGAATTGCTGATTAAAACCCCACCCAAAACAAGCACAAAAAGACATCCATCAGCTGTCTTACAAATCAGTTAGGAGCAAACAGAGATTCATCTGAGATGAGACATGAAGCACCAAACTAGTCAGAAGCAAGCATCTGAGATGTGAGAAGCAAAACATAAGGTGTCTGGAGAGGAGACAAACTCAGCCTACCACTTCTGCTCTGCATATGCAGTACCCCAGTGGCCATCCTGACATCCCCTTTGGAGCAAAAGGCATTTCAAATGGTTTTGCTCTACCAGGAAACAAGCCCAAACTACACAAACTACTGTAAAAGGTTGCCAGGCAAGACTAAAGAGCAGTGCCATAAGGCTGAGCAGATATCCTACAGCACTGCTAGGCAAGGAGGAGCAGGTTCTGTGCATACATCCCTGGGTGCTTTCATGGTCTGTGGGCATTCTTGAGCCTGGAAACAGAGCCAGCAAGATCCTTTTTGCATACCTTATAGAAGATTGATTCTGCTGTAACTATCGTGGAGACAGACTCGGGAGCCTTGATGGGCTAAAGAAAGCACAAAGAGATGGTCAGCCAAGGACACTAAAGCACCCATGTCACAGAGCTCCACAGGGCTTCTCCCTTTATGGGACATGCTGAGCCACGACCTTAGCGAAGGAGTGAACACAAGATCACAGATTGGCAGGGGCTGGAAGGGACCTCCAGAGCTCAGCCAGGCCAACCCCCCTGCCAGAGCAAGATCACCAAGACCAGATCACACAGGAACATCCAGGTTTTGACTATCTCCAGAGAGACTCCACAGCGCCCCTGGGCAGCCTGCTCCAGTGCCCTGTCACCTTCACAGGGAAAAAAAATCCTCCTCACATTTAAATGACTCTTCCTGTGCCTCAGCTTCCACCCAGTGCCCCTTGGCCTGGCACTGGGCATCACCCAGCAGAGCCTGGCTCCAGCCTCCTGGCACTCACCTGCACAGCTTTATAACCACTGAGGTCAGCTCTCAGGCTCCTCATCTCCAAGCAGCACAGCCCCAGCTCTCTCAGGCTCTCCTCATAACACAGATGTTCCATTCCCTTAATCATCTTTGTGGCTCTGCACTGGACTCTCTCAAGCAGTTCTATGTCTCTTTTGAACTGGGAGGCCCAGAACTGGATACAATACTCCAGATGAGGCCTTGCCAGGGCAGAGTAGTGGGACAGGAGAACCACTCTTGATCTACTAACCACAGCCCTTTTACTATACCCCAGAGTGGCACTGCCTCTCCTGGCCACAAGTGCACACTGCTGGCTCACAGGCAACCTCCCATCACCCAGGGCCCCCAGATCCTTTTCCCCTTCGCTGCCTTCCAGCAGGGCAGTCCCCAGCCTATACTGCTCTTTGGGGCTGTTCTTTCCCAGGTGCAAGACTCTCCACTTGCCCTTGCTGCATTTCATTAAATTTGCCCCTGCCCAAGCCCCAGCCTGGCCAAGTCTCCCTGAACGGCAGCACAGCCTTCAGCTGTGTCAGCCACTCCGCCCAGGTGCAAGTGGTTCAAACACCAGGGCCTATGAGCAACAGCTGAGGGGCCTAGGGTTGATTAGCCTGCAGAAAAGGAGGCTGAGGGGAGGCCTCCTGAAAGGAGATTGCAGTGAGGTGTGAGTCGGTCTCTTTCCCCCGGTATCAGATGATAAGACCAGAAAAACAGCCTCGAGTTGCACCCGCAGAGGCTTAGGCTGAGTGTGAGAAGCCTGGCACAGGCTGCCCAGGGAGGCGTTTCCATCCCCACCCCGGGAGGTGTCTGGAAGAGGCAGAGCTGTGGTGCTGGGGACCAGCCCCAGCCTTGGCAGTTAGAGCATGGTTGGGCTGCCTCCGGCAGCGCCTACAGCCCCCTCCCGCCCAGCTCCCAGCCCGATCCTGCCACAGGAGCTGCAAACCCGGGCTCCGACAGGCCCCTCGGGCGGGCACGGCTAGGCCGGGCCGGCTCCCGTGTGGCGCCGTGAGGAGACTTCCCCCGGGGCTCGGCAGGGCTCCGGGCCCGCCTCATGCCGCCGCCGCCCAGCGCCTTACGTTTTTCAGCTTAAAGATGTGCCTCCTGCCCTTGCCCTTCGTGGAAACCTTCTTCTCCGCGGCGGGCGCCGACTTGTACTTGGTGTTCCGCAGCCGCGCTGACCGCCGGTGGATCTCCTGCTTGCTCTGCGGGGGAAACTACCGACTAAGCACGGCGGAGGCCCGGCCCGGCTCCGTCTTGCCCCGCCGAGACGCGGAGCCGAGAGCTCGCCCCCCGCGGGCTCACCTGCTTGCCGCCGCCGCCGTTGCTGTGCTGGGCGGCGGCCGAGGTGGTGGCGAAGGCGGCGGGCCCGGGCGGCGCGGAGCGGGCCGTGCAGTTGTTGCACAGGATCTCCCCCTGCCCGCCCTTCTTCCACATGGAGGAGGACGTGCTGCGGCACACGCTGCAGGTGGGCTTCAGCCCCAGCGGCATCGTGCGCCCGGCGGCGGGGCCCGCGGCCCCGGGCTGACAGACGGGGAACGGAGAGCGGCGCCAGCAGCGGGCCCGGCGCCGGCCCCTTCCCGCCGCCGGCGGATGTGGCTGCGCGGCGGCGAGAGGCGAGGCGAGGCGGGGCGGGCGGCACTGCCCTCTGCTGGCCGCTGGCCGCTCAGCGCCGGCCGGGCCTGGCCTCAGCGAGCGCAGGGCCCAGCCCCACCGGGCACAGCTTCACTCCTCACCGAGCGCAGGGCCCAGCCCCACCGGGCACAGCTTCACTCCTCACCGAGCGCGGGGCCCAGCCCCACCGGGCACAGCTTCACTCCTCACCGAGCGCGGGGCAGAGCCCCACCGGGCACAGCTTCACTCCTCACCGAGCGCGGGGCAGAGCCCCACCGGGCACAGCTTCACTCCTCACCGAGCGCGGGGCAGAGCCCCACCGGGCACAGCTTCACTCCTCACCGAGCCCAGGGCCCAGCCCCACCGGGCACAGCTTCATGCCTCTCCTTGGCTCACCGAGCCCCACGGGGAGCAGTTTCATGCCTCCCTTTGGCTCTCGGAGCCCAAGGCCGGGCCCCGCAGGACAGCGAGTCTCTGCAGAAAGGGTGGGCGTCTCCATGGGACCGAGTCCTGGCACTGTGAAGGTCTTTTTTCCTCTCAGAAATTGCAGTCGTGGAGCATCAGATCTCGGTCCTCCCGTGGGTTCTTGTCCCAAGCAGGGCACCTCTCTTGCCTCAGCAGAAAAAGGGACAAAGAACCAGCATCCTTTCAGGCCTGGTGACAGCCAGAGGCAGTCAAGGGAAGGACAACACACCAGGACGGGTGCAGCAAAGCACAGAAGCTGCCTCTGCTACCTGCTCCGTTCACCTTCGCGGCAGGACACTGGGCTCTGTCATCCCAAGGTGTTCAGCTATCATCCCTGAAGTCGAGAGGGGGAGAAATGGATCCATGGATCCAATGGCTGTCCTGGCTCCTTCTGGTTGGAAGAGACCTCCAACATCACCCAGTCCGACGGTGACTGCTCCCCGTGCACGGACCCTCAGTCACACAGCAAATGCTGTAAGTGGCTAGGAAATGAACTTTGTGAAGCTTTGCCATGGGTCTAGCACTGCTTCTTCACCCCAATGCCGCTTACACAGAGCCAAGAGCTCCCATTCCTTTAGTCTTGCCATGTCTGCTGGAGGAAGATGATGAAACTCGTGTCACAATGAACAAAACAATGTCTGTTAACATGCTGGGGTTTGCTGGGACCAGCACAGCCTGGATATTAAGCAGTATTTACAGACTCACAGATTGCATCAGGTTAGAAGGGACCCTCTAAGGTCACCTTGTCCAACCTCCCTGCACTCAGCAGGGACACCTCCAACTCCAGCAGGCTGCCCGGGACCAGGTCAAGTCTGATCCTGGATGCCTCCAGGGATGGGAGCCTCAACCACATCGCCGGAGACATTCAAGTAACGTTAATTAACCAGATCTTCCCCCAAATTAACTGCCCTCTTTAGCACCACTTGCAGACACAAGGTATGGCTTTACAAAGAAGAGCACAGTAAGGCTGCGACAGTCAAGACAAAATTAGCAGCAATTTAGACAAAATGACCTATTTGAGATCGTTTCCAAAGCTTAGTGAATCTACCTAAGGTTACATTTACAACTCAAACCATTCCACTTACTCAAAGGTATCCTAAAAATGCTTGTCACAGAATGGTAGAGGTTGGGAGGGGCCTCCAGAGCTCACCGAGCCCAACCCCTCTGCCAAAAATCACCTACAGCAGTCCACACGGCAACGCATCCAGGCAGGTTTGGAAAGCCTCCAGCGAGCCTTTAAGAGCCTGCTGCAAGAAATGCAAGATGCAATGAGGCAGGATTAGTTTAAGTAATAAATGTTTAATCAAAGAATTTTACATTATTATTAACAGCATTCATTTGGCCAAACATCTACATGGTTGTAGTATCCTACTCGTATATAAAGTGGGAATGTATCAAGTATAGACTATGAAAGTGCAAATAACAATTCAAGGTTAAGTTTTTTTCTTCTTCTTCCTTTTTACATTATAAAATTAACAGGTTTACAAAATAGTCTCGCCAAACTTTTTGTGAATGTTGACTTTTCTGTGTTTCTGAGCTGTCAAGTCAATGACTATGGGGTCAAAGTACCAAGAAAATACAAATCTCCATCAGCTAACTTCATGCTCGTAAGAGGGACATGGGAAACGATGGATTATTATACGGCACAACGCAAAGAAACAGAACCCACAGACTGCACCACCTGACCTCACTTGGAACTCTGCAAGACATCTCGAGGCAACACACGACCTGCTGCTGAGGAGCTTTCTCTTCAGAGATGAGAACTGGAGGGAGCGAGGGGAGCTGAAACAGTGCTGAAGGGCTCTGAGCCATAGTTTGCAGAGAACTGTTCAGGCTGAAGGCTCTGATACCACAGAGCAAACTGAAACAGCTACTTCCCCAAGGATTAGCATAGGATGACTTAGGTTGGCAGGGACCCTAAAGGTGAGCCAATGATGCTCACTTGCAGCCCAGAAGTCAACTGTATTCCCGGGCTGCATCAAAAGCAGTGTGAGCAGCAGGACAAGGGAGGGGATTCTGCCTCTCTGCTCTGCTGAGGCCCCACCTGCAGCACCACCACCAGTTCTGGGGAGCCCAATACAAGAGGGGCATGGACCTGCTGAAGCGGATCTAGAGGGGGTCATGAGGATGATCAGAGGGCTGCAGAACTTGCCTTATGGGCCAGGCTGTGAGAGCTGGGGCTGTTCAGCCTGGAGAAGAGAAGACTGGGGGGAGACCTTAGAGCAGCGTTCTAGTACCTGAAGAGGGCTGCAAGAAAGCTGGGGAGGGACTTTTTACAAGGGCTTGGAACTAGATGATCTTCAAGGTCCCTTCCAACCCAAACCATTCTACGAATCTATGAATCATCCAGTTCCAACCCCCCTGCCATGGGCAGGGACACCTCCCACTAGACCAGGTTGTTCAGAGCCTCATCCAACCCAGCCTTGAACACCTCCAGGAAGGAGGGCAACACCTCCAGGAGCAGGGCAGCTAGAGGAAAAGCTGGCAGATGATTTGAGACTGTTGTGTTCCCTTCCTTCTAAAGATGCTTGCGAAACAAACAGGGGTTTATGGCATGAGGGTCAAATACTCTTCATTGATTTGCTTTTTTACTAGCATGAACCTTGCGGCTGCCAGGCTCGAAAGCTGGATTGGCAATGAATCAGTTACCAAAACACTCACTTGAACTCACAGTAACCAATACACCAACTTTGCTATCATTGTGATACTTTGCCTATACACACTCAGTAGTAAGAAACTTTGATACCATTATCAACAAATCTCTGGTAACAGTTAAGCAAAACTCAGAATGGAGTGCATGGAACTTGCTCATGTCTGGATAGTAGGTCATTAAAACAGCCATTGGAACAACTTACTCTAGTTGTAGTTACATACTGTACCACTTGTAGCTCACTAACTGTAGATTGAGTTTTTTTTACTTATTTAAATTTCCCCTCCCCCCCCCACAGTACAACAACTAGGAAAAGGTTGGTTTGGGTTTGGGGTTGGTTGGGGTTTTTTGTGTGGGTTTTTTTTCTTAGTTTATTTTTTTTGTTTACACTTAAACAGCAATCACACAGCAAATGACTATTGTGCAATTGAACAAATACCTAGCAGTGCTTTGTTTCTGCCAAACCACTGACTGAACATTGAGTTACTTACTTGTAAAGGCAAGGCCATGGGTGGTTTTTATGGAGGTCTTTGCAGTTAATAGCATAGTTACTCCAGAACAGACAACGGCGTTGGGATGACTGAACTGTGGCCGTGGGCCACCGGGGTTAGGCAAAAAGGCACCGTTAACGTGTTGAGCAGGGATGTGTTCTCTGAACTGTGTGGAGCTGGCTAGGAGGTGGAGCTGCTCTCCTCCTAGGGTCTATGAAATGCTGCTCAGTGGAAGCATCGCACTGGCAGTGCGGAGAATGCTGGCTTGGGCTCTGGGAAGCAACGCCCACGATTGCACTTCAGTAACGTGTCTCTTCAGACACAGCCTGGCTGCTGCTAACTTGCTGTCTTGTCATCTGCACAACAGCTGCCTAACAGCAGCACTTAGGTTTCATTAGGATACAGGCTACATCTCATTCAATGCAGTCACCATGGCAACGGGTGCCAGTTGGGTTTAGAGAAGCAATGCTACCTACCCAGTGGTTTCTCTCACCGCTAAGGGGTGTGGGGCTAGTCTGAAAGAGTAACACTGCCCTGTCCCGTTGGGCTACTGCCAGCTAGCTATTCACAGTTTGGCACATTTGGACTGTAAATAGACACGAAGAAACCTTTGATGGGAAAGAATATCCCCTCAGACTTGTTCCTGGAGCAGTACTAAAGAGAAGCTCAAATACCTCTGCTCACACTGCTAACCAAAACGCAGAACGAGTCGGGAAAAGTTAAGGAGAACAAAAGGCAAACGAATTGCTAAATGTTACTTTTGGTGAAAGAGTGAGTTCTTCAAAAAAAACCCAAAAAGACTGCAATCAACTATTTCTTAGGAAAACCCAACTGAAATAACCAGTGTAAGCCTTTAATCCGTACTTTCAAGTTAAGGATCACCAAGCTAAGGCTAAACAGATGCTGCATTGTATTAGGAATGTGGAATACAACCTACTTGTTCCTTTTTTCTTGAGAGCAAAGAAAAAGGGCAAGGACTACCTAATTAAACGCAAAGGATATTCCTTGAAAGGTTCACATTATGGTAAGGAACTACAATCCGAGAGAGCTCCTAACTATCCGTCGCTACGTCAGTGGTTACAGCTGAGCGGCAGTTAGGTGGAACAAAGCCCCCACGCCGCTCGCTCCGCGCCCGCCGCCGCCTGCCGCACGCCCGCCGCAGCTTGGCTGCTCGCTCATACCAGGTGAACATGTTCAAGCCATTCACTCGGGCTCTGAGCAGTCTGACTCGAAGTGTCTGCCGAAGCGTTCGGGCCGCCCGGCAGCTCCCTGCTGCCGTCTGCGCCTGCTGGCACCGTCTCACCCGCAAGGAGGCTTTCTTCAGCAGCGCCTTCCTCTGTCTGGGTTCCTCTGCCTTCGTTTTTGAGCGCGTCCTCGAACAGGGCATGCTCCTCCTGAGCCCCCAGCCCTGCCTCGGCAGCGTTCGCTTGTCCTGCTGAGCCATCTTCAGTACTGGGCTGCTGCGATTCCTCATCTGTTTCTGTACTCGTGGAGGGGATCAGAGCAATGCTCTGTGGGTTCATGTCGTGAAACCAGGCCATAATATTTCCGAGTAGGTTCTCACTGGTGTTGGGATCTTGGCTGCTGGACTCGGCGTCACTCGATGTTGAGTACAACCCACTTCTTGCCTCGCTGCAGGGGTGAGAGTGAACGCGGTCAGCCGAGAAGGGATCACTGCCTGCACCTAGCCCCATCAGGCTGTCACCAAGTTCTAACAGCTCAGAGCTGCTCGAAGCACCTCTGGGATTATCTATACTGATGGGAGCAGTGTCCAGTCTTGTAGGCAAAGAGGTCCCTATGGCTCCTAAAGAGGCTTCATTGTTCAGGAAGTCTCTGGTTTCTTCATCTATGGCCAAGCCAGACTCTTGTAATGATAACTGAATGGCCAGCAGGATGTTTGGGTCATCTTCGTCCAGAGAACTCAGAGCCTGTGGAAACACAGAAGGCTGCTTTCAGAACAGAACCTTTCTCTGGTTATGTATTTTGGATTAGGAAGTAATTTGGGCTCAGATCTGAAAGTTATTGATTATCCCTGCAGGTCATAAATCATTTATCAGAATCAATGTTACTGGCACAGCTGACAGCAGAGCTTCCAAGGTGACTACGGCTCCATTAGCACTCCTCACGTCTGGGGGCACTGAACTTCTTGTCCTGACTTCTGCCTTTCTCATCCAAGAACGCAGAGAATTTGCAGAGACAAAATGACAGAGAAAAGCAGAGCAGAGGAAGGCAAAGCAGAGGGAACGGAAAAGAGGTTAAGGGAGATACCTGCAGAGAATCCTGGTTCTCAGAGCGACTGACAGGGGTATAGTCATGGAGCGAAGAGCTGTGCAGAATACCCATAGAGGCTGAACTCACCATGGAGGTGCCATGTCTTCTGCTGCTGCCACCTTCCTGAGTGTCTGTTGGGCAATGAAAACAAAGTGGTTGAGGAGCCAGGCAGAAAGCCTTCGCCACTGCCTCCTTCCTTTTGGATTCCAGCTGTGACATTTTACTCCTTTGTTTACCCTGAGCTAAATCATCTGAAAGGCTCCCTCCATGCATCCCTCCCCAGTCCCACTCTTTTAGAAGTGACTTCCTGGGTCACAGCATGTGACCTCTGGAGATCATCTAGTCCCACGCCCCCTGCTACAGCAAGTTCAGCCAGAGCAAGCTGCACAGGAACGTGTGCCGGTGGGTTTTGAAAGTCTCCAGAGAAGGAGACTCCACAGCCTCTCTGGGCAGCCTGGGCCAGGTCTGCAGCACCTCAAAGAATCATGGTTTTCCCTTAAGCACAAGTGAAACCTCCTGTGTTCCTGTTCAGGCCTGCTGCCCCTTGTGCTCTCAGTGGGCACCACCAAAAAGTGCCCAGCCCAATCCTCCTGACCCCCATGCTTTAGCTCTTGCTGAGTACTGAGGAAATGCCCTCTCAGGTTGCTCTTCTCCAGGCTAAACAGCCCCAGGGCTCTCAGCCTCTCCCTCTCAGAGAGATGCTCCAAAGTACTTCTAGGATCAGACACAAAATGCAAAAAGAAGCTTTTGTGTTGTGTCCTGGACAGTACAGCAACGTGTCTGGAACTGCTTTCAAGCAGAATCACAGAATGACAGAAGCATTTGAGTTGGAAAAGCTCTCCAAGATCCTCCAACACCACCATGACCATCAAACCATGTCCCCAAATGCCACGGCCACAGGTTTCTTCAGCACCTCCAGGGATGGCGACTCCACCTCCCTGGGTAGCCTGTGCCAATCCCTGACCTCTCTTGCAGCATGGAAATTTTTCCTTCTCTCCAACCTAAGCCTCCCCCAGCACAGTCTTAGGCCATTTCTTATTCTGTCACCTGGCACTGGGGAGATCGACTCCCACCTCACTCCAGCCTCCTCTCAGGGAGCTGCAGAGAGCAATGAGCTCTGCCCTCAGCCTCCTCTACCTCACACTAAACACCCCCAGGACCCTCAGCTGCTCCTCCCCAGCCCTGTTGCCCAGACCCCCTGCCCAGCTTTGTCACCCTTCTCTGGACACGCTCCAGCCCCTCAGTGTCTCCAAGTACCCACAGCAGGCCAACCACTGTGGCCACTGGAAACCACTTCTGCAGCAGGAAGAGAACCAAGCCCCAGGCAGGGCCCTACCTATTGTACTCTCACTGGGGTCATCGGGATCGGGGGTGTTGCTCAGCAGGCTGTGCATGTCCCCGCGGCGCCGCTGCCGGTGCCTCCTCCGATACTGAAATTCAGCATATTCCTGCATAAACCAAAGGGTACAAACACAGGGCAGCATGCAGGAAGATTTCTTTGGGTTTTCTGATGCCACAAGCACCACATTTTCAGGAGAGAAACAAACAAAAATCCAAACGACCAACCAAAAGTAAACCAGAAGTGTGTGATTTTATAGGTCAGCTATAAAACCACTCGTGTCCAGAAAAATACACTGCAGGTTGTCTCATGCACAAAGAAACCAAAGGTGTCCAAGCTCATCCTCAACCTCTAAAGTAAGGGATTAGCAGATCAAAAAATACTTGCTGTACTGCCAGGTTTGGTTTCTTTTTAATACTTGCAATCTCCCAGTCCCGTTTCTAAGCCAGGGACAACCTTCAAACTAGCACACTCCCTTCCTGGAGAATTCCAAGCACCTCTGTGTGTAAAAGCTGTGATGCTAAACCTTCTATTCCCTGCCAATCCACAGACTATTGAATGAATGCAAATCCTGAGGGCTTTGCAACACAGAAACTGTTCAGCTGAGTTCTCAGTCCCTGCTCCCAGCAAAACCAGCTGGAAACAGCAGTGGGATGCTTACAGGCAGACACACACCAGGACTTGCTGTGCTCTGCCCAGCTTCCACAACACGATGGTGGATCAAAAACGTCTTCAGCCACAGCTGATCTCTTCTCCTGAACAGTGCCTGAGGGATTTCCATTCCATGAATTCCACTTCCTCTGTTTTTGCCTAACCTGAGCTATGGCTATGCCATATGGATGTGTGCTCCTACAACCTGTAATTACTCATAGGATGGATTTGATTGGCAAAGTCCTTCAAGGTCAGGCTTGATATTCAAGGTTACTTCAAGGTATAGTCTTGATATTAGGAGGAAGTTGATGGCAGAGAGAGTGATTGGCATTGGAATGGGCTGCCCAGGGAGGTGGTGGAGTGGCTGTGCCTGGAGGTGTTGAAGCCAAGCCTGGCTGGGGCACTTAGTGCCATGGTCTGGTTGATTGGCCAGGGCTGGGTGCTAGGTTGGGCTGGCTGAGCTTGGAGCTCTCTACCAACCTGCTTGATTCTATGATCATCCAGTCCAACCATTCTCTAACTCTGCCAAGGCTGGAGCTAAGCCATGGCCCTCAGCACCACATCTCTGCCTTTTGAAACACCTCCAGGGATGGGGATTTGACCATCTCCCTGGGCAGCCTGTGCCAGGCTTCCAGAAGCCTTTCAGTCAAGAAGTTTCCTCTAACATCCAACCCAAACCTCCCCTGGTGCAATCCAGCCCTCCCAAAGGTCCCCTTTGGGTACTGGCACACATGAACAAAAGGGGGTGGGGTGGGTTAATTCTCTCTGGGAGGAGGAGCATCACAGTTTCCCATGATGGTCTACAAGAAGTTTCTGTTTTCTCTAAAAGAACACAGACATTCTACTACTTGACAGTAAAATTACATCTCTCTGGCAATAAATGTGTAGTGAAATTCACTCAGCCAAAGTAAGATGACCATTATTCATCCTCCAGAGCCATTATTCATCCCCCAGAACACCTTGAGCATAGGTGGTTGCAAGTATCCTTGGTAGCCACGTAGCAAAGAAGCCAACTTGCAGCAGACAACGAACGCCACATTGAGGCAAATCACAAAGACTCAAAAGCAATCATCTAAGCAGGACTGCACTGGCACCTACTGCTCAACAGCTGCTCTTTCTGATCAGCTTTTTCTCATGACCAGCTCCCCTGATGGCACAGTACCATCACCATGAGTTTGGTGTGAGAAAGGTGGGATTACTTCCAAAGAAAGAACCAGAGGAACTAGAGAGGAGAAAGGAGTTGATCTGCGCTAGGGAAGCCAGCTGTCTGCTGCCCAGCAGAATGCTCACCAGTGACAATAGCCAAGGAAATATATAGCAAAGGTCCAGGGAGTTTTCCAGGATGCTTTGAAATGACAAACTGGGAAGAAAAGAGCAGCAAGGAAACACAGAGATGAAGTCTCCTTCCTAACTGCTTGCTTTAATCTGATATTCTCACAGCGGTACTGAAAAATGAAGATGTGAAGGAAAGCTCTGTAGGAAGCTGCTCATATTTTAGCCTTGAAACTTTCCCCTTGCCCATATATAGTGGAACAGTCATTTGAAAAATTATTTGCCTTCAGGTACAGAATGGTGTGGGTTGGAAGGGACTTCCAAAGGGCATGCAGTCCCATCCCCTACGCAGTAAGCAGGGGCACCCTCAACTAGATCAGGCTGCCCAGAGCCTGAGTGTGCAATTTCCATCCTGCTTCAAGGCAGAAAAAGAAAGAAAGAGTCATTTCCAACAGCTAAAAATGCTTACATCTAAGTAATTCTGGCTGTTGGGGTGGATTGATAGAGCAAGAAACATCAAATTCTGCCCAACTGGTGCTGCACTCAAAAGCCATCTACACAATTCCATGTATTTATCACTTGAAGGATCCTCAGCATATGCAATCTACAATTTCAAGGCAGGCTGTGGAATGGGAAGTGATGAACACAACGTAGCTTGTCTAATGCCTCCTTAGATAACTCCAGCCACCTTTGGAGGCTCTGCACAAGCAGCTGTGCATATATTTCCTTCTATTGTGACACAAACAACATGGTAAGCTTAAACCAACTTGAGCTGCTTTGAAGCTCTTCATGCAGGCTGCCATCATACCTGTGCTTCTAGAATGTGCAGAACTAGCTTAAAAGGAGACAAAAGAAATAGTTTACCTCTGGGGATGCAAATCCCAAATATTCCCAATCCCATGTTCCACCAGCAAAGCTGAAAAGGAAGAGACAAACCATAAAGCTTAGAAGCACAACAAAGTACGAACAACCTCCAAGCATCAACCAAACACCACCACAGCCATTAAACCCAAAACACCTCCAGGGATGGGCATTCAGCCACCTCCCTGGGCAGCCTGTGCCAGGCTTTGAGAACTCTTTCAGTCAAGAGGTTTCTTCTCATATCCAAACTAAACCTCCCCTAGAGCAACTGAGGTCATTTCCTCTTGTCCTGTCACTTGTTACTGGGCAGAAGAAACCAGTGCTCACCTCACTCCAGCCTCCTTTCAGGAGCTGTAGAGAGCAATGAGGTCTCACCTCAGCCTCCTTTTCTCCAGACTAAACAACTTCAGGTCCCTCTGCTGCTCCTCCCCAGATCTACTCTCCAGAGGCTTCACCAGCTCCACCTCACCTCTCTGTCACACAGAATGGTTTGGGTTGGAAGAGACTTTAAAGATCATCCAGTTCCAACCTCCCCACCACAACCTTCCATTAGGTTGCTCAAGGCCTCATCCCACCTGGTCTCGAACACCTCCCTGGGCAACCTGTGCCAGTGTCTCACCACCCTCACTGCAAAGAACTTCTTCCTAATCTCCATTCTCAACCTGCCCTCCTCAAGCCTCAGTCCATTCCCTCTCACCCTATCACTACAAGCCCTTGTAAAGGGTCTCTTCCTGGCATTCTTGCAAGTCAACCTTTAGGTGCTGGAAGGTCACTACTAAGGTCTCCCTGGAGTCTTCTTTTCTCCAAGCTGAACAGACCCCAACTCTTACAGCCTGTCATAGAATGGTAGAATGGTTTAGGTTGGAAGGAACCTCAAGGATCATCCAGCTCCAACCCCCTGCCATAGGCAAGGGCACCTCCCACTAGAACAGGGAGGGAGCATCCACAGCCTGTCCTCATAGGTGAGGTTCTCCAGCCCTCTGATCATCTGTCATGGCCTCCTCTGGACCCACAGCTCCAACTCTACCTCACCACCACAGAACCAGAGCGAATCCAGCCCCTTTGGCAGCCAGCCAGGACCCTTCTGACTTGCCCAGCATTGAAGTTTGGGCTACCTGCGCCTGGGTGCTTCTGGCGAGTCTGCGGGAGCAACCCCCCTGGCCACGGAGGCCAGGAACTCCTGCCGCTTCTGCTGCACCAGGCAGGCTGCACGGATGATCTTGTGGCGAGGTGTCCGCAGGTAAGGCCTGTTCACCTTCTGTGCAAGGTCCTCAGTGACCATCTCTAGGTCTGTCTGCACGGAAGAGCAAAGAGCTGCTGTGAGTCCGAGCAGACGCAGACAACAGGCCAAGGAGCGGGCAGGTTACCAGAGACCAGACCTCAACTACAGGGTCTTTGAGCTCTTGAGTGACAAACAGAGCCTGCAACTTCCATCCCTGTTGTCAGAGGCTGCAATGTGGTGTTGGCTAAACAGTGTGTAGAGCCAGCACTGACCTTGAAAGGCTCTGCAGAGAACAACCAGCTGCAGAGGGAGCTGAAGGTGATGAAGGCTCCCCTCACTAGGGGGTCGCACAGCCACCGAAGCCAACACCATGCATGGGCAGCAGAGACAGCTGTCATGTAACAAACTGTGAAACAAGGCTGGAGCTGGGTTCTGCTTGGCTCAGCCTGCTGGGATGCACTGGCCACACACCACAGAGCTCTGAACTCACCAAAACCCAGAGCACAAGCAGGGGAGCTGGGGCAGCAGCAGGCTCACCCCCATGATGGTGTGGCTCCTGCTGGGGACGCCTGCCTTTCGAGGCAGCAGCTGCCAGCTCTGCTATCTGCGCTGGCCAGGGGGACAGGATGAGCACAGCCTGCCCTTCCTTCAGTAGAGCTCCTTGAGATTGCTTGTCAGGCCTTATGCAGCACTGCAGTTTCTCCCCCTATGGCTGTAGCACATGAGCCACAGGCACTGTGGTTTACAGTACACCTTCCTCCTTATGGTTTTGGTGTTTAAGCTATAATAAAGGTTTGAAACTGTACCCAGAGGGGTACCATGTGTGAGAGCCTTCTCTGGCCCCAAGAACTCACTGGAACACTGCAAGAGTTAACACCTCCAAAACAAAATCACTTTACAGTGCAGTGACAATCAGAGCTTTACAGCACAGCTGCTGAGGAGGGCATCTGCTTTCCTGGAAATACCAAAGTACCCCCAAATCTACCCTTCTGGCCTGCCCTCTTACCAACCCATGTGCTGGCCTCCAGCCTGGAGCAGGGATTTCCTGCACTCACATCTTCCACTGAACCACACAATTGTTTGGGTTGGAAAACACATCCAAGGTCAACCAGTCCAAACATCAACCCAGCACCACCATGGCCCCAAGTGCCATGGCCACAGGTTTCTTGAACACCTCCAGGGATGGTGACTCCATCACCTCCCCGGGCAGTCTGTGCCAATGCCTGACCACTCTTTTAGGAGGGGGAGGGGAAGGAGGGAGCATTCCCTGTCTCTGATGCCACCACCATCCAGGTACCCTCCCAGCTTTATCCCGACCCGCTTTACCTTGCAAAGTTAAATATCATCTTCAGCAATAGAGGCTAACAGTAAATAATTTTGCTTTCTTCCCCTTCCCCTTCTCCTTCTCCATTTCATTCTGCAAAGCGTTGTCCCTCCATTCATTCTTCAACTGAGCTAAAAGCTGCTGTGTCCCAGAGCATGAACAATGCATTCCTTTCCCCAGGAGGTCAGGGAGCACAAAGCGCCTCCACACTACCCATAGGTAACTAATATCACCCCCCCCCCTCCACACACACACAGAGTTAACATTAGACAAGCAAACTCCATTCCTGTGTTACCTGCATAAGTTCAAAGATCTCTTTCTTTGTGCTTTTAGGCTCCAAGAAGAATCCATATGGGTAAGAACACTTGAGAATGCGTCGGGTTTTCAGCAGCTCCTGGACTGCGTCTTCGATGAAGGTGGTGTCAGGACACCCTCCCTCAGCTGCAAGATGAAACAAGCATCGTGCAAATATCTTCCTGCTGCTGTCAGCATGTCTGTTACTCTAAAAGCTTCCCTTCAAAGTAATAACATTTATCTGCATGTCAGTCACAGAGTCAAAGATTGCATCAGGTTGGAAGGGACCCTCAAAGATCATTTTGTCCAACCCCCCTGCACTCAGCAGGGACACCTCCAACTAGGTCAGGCTGCCCAGGGCCACAAGGAGTCTGATCTTGAATGTCTCCAGGGATGGGGCCTCAACCACATCTCTGGGCAACCTGTTCCAGTATTTCACCACTTCCTCCAAAAGCCCAACCTAAATCTCCCCTGCTCCACTTTCAAACCATTGCCTCTCATCCTAGCAATTAAATATGCTGCATGGAAACAGCAGCAAGCTCTGAATGACTACAGAGTGTCCTTACTAAAAGGAGTAAACACAGAGTATTGGCTTCTCCCTGACTAATGCTACTTGCTCCTCGAGTCTTCAGAGTAGGTAAGATCTGCTCCACAATTAACTTTCACCCACTGCTTATCAAGTCCAGTGGTGGAGGGGTCCTAGCACACCACAGCTGGACGCCAGTTCTATCAGGGAACAAAAGGGGTTAGCCATGCCAGCCAGGGAGCAGCAAAGGGCTGCAAAGATCATCAGGGGACTGCAACACCTCTCTTCTGAAAAAAGCCTGAGGGACTTGGGGCGTTGAAGCCTGGAGAGGAGAAGGCTGAGGGGGAGCTCATCAATGCTGAGCAAAGGGTGGGTGGCAGGAGGGTGGGACCAGGCTTTTTTCAGTGGTGCCCAGTGACAGAACAAGGGAGAACAGGCACAGAGTGGAACAGAAGTTCCATCTAAACAAAAGGAGGAATTTCTTTCATTTAAAGGTGCTGCAACACTGGAGCAGAGTGCCCAGAGCAGTGGTGGAGTCTCCACCTCTGGAGTCATTCATAGAATCAGCCAGGTTGGCAGAGAGCTCCAGGCTCAGCCAGCCCAACCTAGCACCTAGCCCTGGCCAATCAACCAGACCATGGCACTAAGTGCCCCAGCCAGGCTTGGCTTCAACACCTCCAGGCACAGCCACTCCACCACCTCCCTGGGCAGCCCATTCCAATGCCAATCACTCTCTCTGCCAACAACTTCCTCCTAACATCCAGCCTGAACCTGCCCTGGCACAGCTTGAGGCTGTGTCCCCTTGTTCTGTTGCTGCTTGCCTGGGAGAAGAGCCCAACCCCACCTGGCTACAGCCTCCCTTCAGGTAGCTGCAGACAGCAAACCCACTTAGACGTTGTCACGTGCAACCTGCTCTAGGTGAACCTGCTCTGGCAAGGGAGGGTTGGACTTGATGATCTCCAGAGTCCCTCCCAACCCCTACCATTCTGTGACGCAGTGATCTGATTTCAAATCCAATTCCCAGGTGACAGCAAACACTCACTTCCACTGAGAGCTCTGCTCAACTGCTCCATCTTCTCTTTGGCTGTTTTCAGAAGGCGCTGCTCTAACTGGAGAGAGGAAAAGAAGACAATAAACAAACTGCACTAAGATTATTGTTGGATGAATAAAATAGGAGCAAACATCAGTAAAAATGGCTTGACCCACACCTGGTAGCTAAGTTCATGGTTCTTAAATCTTGTGTAGTAGTGCATAAACCTATCAAGCTCTTGAAACCTTCGATGCTTCTTTTCAGCCTGGAAAACAACAAAGAGACAAAAGAAGGCAACTTCAGTTATATGACTCAGTTTAGCAATCATCATTAGAGACAATTACACAACCACACTCATCCAGTACCACACACAACCCTGACCAGTGCCATGTGGGGAAGGAAAGGGACAAAAGAGACTTCTGAAATGCACAAATCTTGCAAGTTGTGTAAGCAAAAGGCTGATCTGGAAGCAGAGAGCAGTGCCTGTGCAGCTGCTTGAGGAGACGCTCCAAAAGCTTTCTAAGTACAGGCAGGTCTTCTGTAGGGCACAGCAGCTAATTACAGGACCTGCATGCCCATGCCACAAAATGAAACCATGGCACAGAGAAGGAAGATGACTTAAGTCACTCAGTGGCTGCCAGCAAAGCCAAAAGCAGAACCAAACCTGTTTATCCACAAGCAGGCACTCTCTTCTTTCTGTCTCTTTGATATCTTTAAGGACAAGTTTGGGAGGGATTTTGATTAAGCTTCTCCTAACAAGAAAATTGCAGCCTCAGTGCTATGTTTTCAAACACAGAGAGCCATTTGTTACCTCTCCTGACATCTATGCTATGTTTTCAAACACAGAGAGCCATTTGTTACCTCTACTGTCATCTCCTTGGACTGCTCCTCCACATGCTGGATAACCTCGTAGCGAGTGCACCTGTAGTAGCCTCCGGTGGAAGAGCTGTGCTTCTTCCACTCCTCCAGGCATATCCAGCAGAAGTCATACTTGCACTTGAGAAGAAAGAAATGAACAAAAGGAGGGAGAAAACAAGAAGCTGACACATTGTAGTCTGCAGTTATGCACTGTTATTCCTCCACTAATGACTCAATCGACACTGAGGGTGCAACAGTTTGGGACTGGAGCAGGGCAGAGCTGGGTTGGACATCAGGAGGAAATTCTGCACAGTGAGGGTGGGAAACACTGGGACAGGCTGCCCAGGGAGGTGGTGGAGGCTCCATCCCTGGAGACATTCAAGACCAGACTTGATGTGACCCTGGGCAGCCTGATGTAGTTGGAGTTGTCCCTGCTCACTGCAGGGAGCTTGGATAAAAGCCTGCAGAAGGACTGTTCCCAAAGGCCTGCAGGGACAGGACCAGGGCAATGGTTTGGAATGAGAGCAGAGCAGATTGAGACTGGAGGTGAGGAACAAGTTGTGCAGCAGGAGGCTGCTGGAGCAGTGCCACAGGCTGCCCAGGGAGCTGGTTGAGGCCTCATCCCTGGAGCTGTTGAAGGGGAGGCTGAAGGAGGTTTTGAGCAAGCTGCTGTAGTGGAGGATGTCCCTGCTGAGCACAGGGGGCTGGATTGGATGAGCTCTGGAGCTCCCTTCCAAGCCAAACCATTCTGTGGTCTCTGAAGTGCATACCCTGCAGCTGCCTACCATTCAAACCCTCTCATCTCCATTAGAAGAAAGCTCATCACAAAATATCCCAAACCCAGGCTGAAACAAGTTGCTTCACAAGGCACAGGACTCAGCTGGACTCCTTACTACCTTATGTTTATATGCTCCTACTGTAATCATCTCATCTCTCCCAAATTATCTCCCTCCACAATCACTCCACCACAGTTATCTTCTCAGCTCTCACATCTCCAAAAGCCTCTTCAAAAACCCAACACTTCACCCAGCATCCCCAGACTGCTCAGTCTCATTAAGCACACAAACCCAAATCATCTCTTACACATTTCCCTACCTCCTGAGCTCTCTTTTCTCTGCCTGGATGATCACTCAGCTGTGCAGCAGCTTAACAAGACACATCTGCTGCGTGCCCATCAGCTGCCTTCAGCAGGATTGGTGACTGCTGAGCAGGTAACTGCTGAGCAGGTGTTCCAGCCTCTCCTGGGGGCAGCACAGATTAAGTCTGGGCACCACACATAGACCAAGTTTCACTAAACTCGTAGGAATTTCATATCAGTGAACCTCCCGTTCCTTTGTATCTGGTTCAAGTGCAAGGGAAAGGTTAAAAGACTACTACAGGTAGGGAAGTGAGAGAGCAGGACTGCCTAAGCCTTGTCTCCTTAGAAACTGGACTCACAAACCAGTCAGGGGCCTGCTTAATTAGAGATGTGATTTTATGAGCACAGAGCGTTCTGCTCTACACCAAGGAACACGTTAGCTGCTAAGTGGCTGTCCCAGCTCAGGTGGTAAGCTTGAGCAGACCTTGCTGCAGCAAGAACTTACTGCAGTGGCTAAGAGCTGCCCACCCTACCTCATGTCTGAGCCCTGCAGTGAGCCTGAGAATACTCCTCCTTTCCTTTCTGAGCAGGCTGAGGGCATGCACCTTCTGTCTGCAGGGATTTTTCCACCACAGGAGGGATGTGAGTGCCTTGAGGACACTTGAAGGTTGATCATTACAGTGTTCACCTGCCAGCCAAACAGATTCTACTAAACATTTACTAAAGCATTTTCTACATAGAACCACAGAATGTTAGGTGTTGGAAGGGACCTCTGGAGATCATCTACTCAAACCCTGGCTTCCAAAGCAGGATCATCCACAGGAACACATCCAAGTGGGTTTTGAAACCTGCCTCCAGAGAAGGAGACTCCACAACCTCTCTGGGCAGCCTGCTCCAGTGCTTTGTCACCCTTACAGCAAAGAAGTCTCTCCTCATGTTGAGGTGGAACCTCCTGGGTTCCAGTTGTACCCACGGTTCCTTGTCCTGTCGCTGGGCACCACTGGGAAGAGCCTGGCACCTTGACACCCACCCCTCAGGTATTCAGACATTGATCAGGTCCCCTCTCAGCCTTCTCTTCTGAAGACATAGCAGCCCCAGGGCTCTCAGTCTTTCTTCACAGTTCAAATCCCTTCATCATACTCACAGCTCCCCACTGGAGCCTCTCCAGTAGATCCCTGTCTCTCTTGCACTGGGGAGCCCCACACTGCACACAGTATTTCAGGCATGGTCTCAGCAGTAGAGCAGAAGCCTGCCAGGGTCTCCCTTACCTTGGCACATTGCATGTGATTGCAGCCCTCATTCTTCTGGATTGGAGACTTGCAGTTGGCGCAGGGCTTGGAGTTGGTCAGCAACCACAGGCAGTTGGCAGCATCTTCATAGGCCTCACTCACTCCCACGACTGTTGGGAGGGTGACAGGAGGATATGGAGCATGCAAAAGAGAGAAAGTGAGATTGTAGCTGTGTAAACCTTCCTGGAGGTCAGATGAGGGAGGTGGATGCTCACCTGCTGCTGGCAGAACATTCTGATCCTCCCCTAGACGTATTTCTATATCTCACACACAACACTTAGAGCACTCCTCCAGACTGCCACAGGAATTTACATCCATAAATCACCAAATACTTAGTGACTACTAATACAATGCAACCTGAAAGCAGACTGGAGCCAGCTGGGGGGTGGCCTCTTCTCTCTAGTAACACTTTGGCCACAACAACCCCAAGCAGTGCCACAGGCTGGAGACAGAGTGGCTGAGAGCAGCCAGGCAAGAGAGGGAGCTGGGAGTGCTG